>NC_081566.1:49824323-49837774 GCF_022355385.1 Mustela nigripes
AGGGGCACCTGGGTGGATCAGTGGGTTAAAGCTTCTGCCTTTGGCTCAGGTCATGATCTCAGGGTCTTGGAATTGAGTCCCACATCGCACTCTCTGCTCAGCAGGGAGCCTGCTTTTCCCTCCCTCTCTCTTATTAGAAAATTTCAAAATTTTCAATTAGATGTAATCAACATATTAAGCATAGTAACATGAGAAAATAAATTATTGGCAAACACGCTAGAGTAGCTAAGGAGCACAAATGTGAAAGATCAACTGTTTGCTTCTGTTAGAAATGTTGCTTCATGTCACTGGCTGTATTTATTTATTACTTTGTACCTATTTCTTAATTTTTTTTTCTAAGTAGATGTTAAGCATACAATAGACCCTAACACTGGTTTTGAACTCATGACCCTGAGATCAAGATCTAAGATGAAATCAAAAGTCAGATTGAACTGATGGAACCAACCAGGCACCCAAATTTCTTCAAATTTTAAGTACAGTTAAAAATAGTAGCCACCTAGGGGCACCTGGGTGGATCAGTGGGTTAAAGCTTCTGCCTTTGGCTCAGGTCATGATCTCAGGGTCTTGGAATTGAGTCCCACATCGCACTCTCTGCTCAGCAGGGAGCCTGCTTCTCCCTCCCTCTCTCTCTCTCTGCCTGCCTCTCTGCCTACTTGTGATCTCTGCCTATGAAATAAATAAATAAATAAAATCTTTAAAAAACAATAGTAGCCACCTAATAAATTTCTTAAGATGAAATGGTTAATGTTGAAGAAATACACAAAACTGTCATGGAATTTAGCAAATCTCATAGGTACTACCTATTATTGTCATTACGAATAAAATTACTAAAACTTTTTGAAATAATTTTGACTTTTAGAAGAGTTGCAGATAGAAAGCATTTTCTCTTCCCCACACTTCTCCTAATGGTAATGTCTTACATAGCCAAAATATAATAATGGAAATCTGGAGACTTACATTGATACAGCATCATTAATTCACTATAGGACTCATTTCAATTTCACTGGTTTCTCCTTGCTGTCTTTTTCTGGTCCAGAATTCAATCTGGGACCCACAATGCATTTAGTTGACATGTCATCTTAGTCTCCTCTAATCTGTGACAGTTTTTCTCTTTATGATCCTGACATTTTTGAAGAATACTGACCAGATATTTTGTAGAATGCCCCTCAGGGCCTCTTAGGTGGGATGTGTCTGATGTTGTCTCATGATTAAATTGAGCTTGTGCATTTCTAGCAAGAATGAAACAAATGATGTGGAGCTTCTTCTCTGTGAATCCCATGCAGAGGTACAGAGTGTCTATTTATCTTACTGGTGATGTTAGCTTTGATCACTGGATAAATGTGCTGTCTGCCAAGCTTCTGCTCTATAGAGTTACTAATCTTCCTTTAATGAACAAGAGTAGGTGAATATGAGTAGATACTTTAAGACCGTGATATATCTGTCATTGATTCTTACTTGCAATGCTCATTTATACTAATGTCTATCTAAAGATGATTTTCTATTTCCATTATTCCTTATATGTTTATTGATTAAAATTATGCTTTTAAGTTTTCCCTTCTCCCGATTTGTTATGCATTCAGTTATATATTATTACCAGTATATATATATAAATATGTAGTCTTGCTAAGTAAGTCCTTCTTGTTTGCAGCCATTGCCATTGGCAGTGGTTGCTGTCAGTATGAGATAATCAGAAGAAAATGTAATGGTGGATATACAGGAAAGAAAGAAGTGTGACATGAAATTATTATCGCATTGCTTATGAATTACAACCATGGGATTTTTGCAAGTTAGCCAATATGATGTTTATCATTGTTTTATTTAATTAATACACATTTTTAAATTTGTAGACTTCCATTTCTCTGTGAAAAAGGATAAAAAAAGGGAATAAAATGTAAACAGCACTGTTGGCATAAAAAGTCCACTAAGGACATGTGATGAGATGAGCACTGGGTGTTATATGCAACTAATGAATCATTGGACATTACATTAGGGAAAAAAAAAGTCTATTGAGGGAAGGGAAAAAGGAAGGTAGAGAAGGAGGTTGGGGTGGGGGTCCCCGTTACAGCATCAGGAGCCAGTGACCTTTCCTCTGATGTGGGTCATATCTGGTTTATACTGGGCCCCAGGAAGGAGGAGACCCCCAAGGACCACACATTGTGCTAGTCTCTGAGGACAAAATAATGAGTAAAAGCCTTTAGAAATGCGAGGTTAAGCATCTTGTGGTTGATGAAGGGAGACATATATTAAAAAACGAACACATCTAAATGTGAAATCGCAAAACAGCACATACCTGAATAGCACATAACTACCCTATGTACTAGGGTACATAGAGAGAAGAGATACATGATGTTCTAAGGCAGAGATATAGAATATGAGAGGCATCTTCCCTGAAGTAAGTATCAACCCAAAATATGAATAATGATTCATCCTAATGAGGTGAGGTTGGTCAGAAAGAAAACACCAAGGATCACAACTTACAGAACAAATGTCCTGTGGGTTTAGTATGATTTAAAAGAAAAATACGGGGTGCCAGGGAGGCTCAGTCTGTTGAGCAATTGACTCTTGATTTCATCTCAGGTCATGATCTCTGGTCTCAAGATCAGCCCTTCTTTGGGCTCTGTGTTCAGTGCAGAATCTACTTGAGATTCTCTCCTTCTCCCCTTCTCTCTTTGCCTCTCCTCCTGCTCATCTTCTCTCTCTAAAAGAATCTTTAAAAATCTTTAAAAAAAAAGAAAAATACATATGATTTGTTAGGATAGATACAGAGAGAGAGAGAGAATGTTAATGGAAACATAAGAAATAGAACTAAACAATTAGAACACTTTAAAGAAACAGTATCATTCTTCAGTTAGAAGAAACCTAGAAACCTATTTCTGATTTAAAACTTGTAAACTGTAATATTTCTGAACAATATGAAGAATACTAATATAGTATTTCTTATTAACAACATAAGAAATATCACTTTTACCTATTCTCACAAGGTAAATTATACCAATAAGATGAAAAAAAGAGAAAAATATATAAATGTGTCTATATGTGAAAGTTGAAGCTGTTATTAGCATTATTATTTTTTTTTTAAAGATTTTATTTATTTATCAGAGAGAGAGGGGGAGAGAGCGAGCACAGGCAGACAGAATGGCAGGCAGAGGCAGAGGGAGAAGCAGGCTCCCTGCTGAGCAAGGAGCCCGATGTGGGACTCGATCCCAGGACGCTGGGATCATGACCTGAGCCGAAAGCAGCTGCTTAACCAACTGAGCCACTCAGGCGTCCCTGTTATTAGCATTATTATTAACAGTTGATATTGTCCATTAGTATTCCCCCAAAAAATAGCTGCCCGTCAGAGGAACTGAAAAACAAGAGGAACTAATCAGTATTCAGAAAGGTGCTCAGAATCAAAATTCACATTCCACTATCAATGGTCTTCTTGGATGCTATATAAAATCAGTACTATGAATTATTATTTAAGAGTGATGAAAGACATAGTACTAAAACATACATGGGTTTACAAAAAAACAACATAGATATAAGGGAATTATCTTATTTTTGAATAGAAAGATTCTTTAAAGAATCTTGTCATTCTTTCAGAACTTATAGATACTTATTTTCAATAGAATTCATAATATTCACATACTACTTTATGTAAATAGTTGGATCTTAAAACAATGGACAATTTAATAAAAGAAAGAGATATGTGAGGATGAAGGAAAACCTTAAGCCTATACAATTTTCGTAGAAAACTACTAGTACCACAAATTATTTTAAAAAGGATTATTTAAAATTTGCTAAAAAGAAAAAAGGGAAAAGTATTTAAATATAGACATGCCATATTGATTCCCAGCCACTGTTAACATGAGTTATATAAGTAATGAATGTGGATAGAAAATGCGTCTGATCTCAGGAACAAGATGGAACTCATACACATCAGCAATTAAAATAAATCACAAATAACTACACTATATTTTACTATATTTTTTTTCAAATTTACATCAAAATTTTATGACAAGTGAAATAATGTGAACAAATTGATAAAGACTTTTCCACAGATATGACAGACAATATTAATGCTCTAGTAGTTTATGAAAAACAGTGTACTCTGATTTTTCTATTTGGAAGTTCATGATAAGAAAATCCACAAAAAAAAACTGCAATGGGCAATAATATGGAAAAAAACGTTCAAATTACCACTGATAAAAACATATTACAGTATACATAGAATGACATCCATTGTTACATTACAGTGTAGCACAAATTAAATGTCATTTTACCAAGTGAAGAAAATGTTTTAGAAAATAAGATACAGTGTTCACAAGGGTATAATAAATGTCCATGTTTATAGCCCAATGTTAGCAGAGTAAACCACTTTAACCTGTCTGGAGTGCAATGTTACAATACTTATCAATGTTTCTTATAGAATATAGATCGCTGGATAAAGGAACTATAAATATTTGAAATAAGAAAATAATTTAAGTTCCTGGTAATTACTTAAATAAAAGAATGCTCATCTCAGTGTTATTTTTTTTTTAAGATTTTATTTATTTATTTGACAGAGAGAGATCACAAGTAGGCAGAGAGGCAGGCAGAGAGAGAGAGAGAGAGAGAGGAGGAAGCAGGTTCCCTGTTGAGCAGAGAGCCCGATGCGGAACTCGATCCCCGGACCCTGAGATCATGACCTGAGCCGAAGGCAGCAGCTTAACCCACTGAGCCACGCAGGCGCCCTCAGTGTTATTTTTTATAACAAAAATAAGAAACAAGAAAAACACTTTCTAATGGTATAAAATTCCATAGGTAGAAAAGTATTTAGTAATGGAATATATTTACTTAAATTAATTTGTATGTACCCACAGAAATTAATTAAATAATATTTTGATGAAATAAATGAAAGTGTTTCATGAAATGTATTATACAATTATGTTATCAATTTTGTCATTCTATAATCAAATAGAGTTCAGTATTATGTTATATAATCTGAGTGTAGATTATATATGTATATATGCAAATTAAGTATATGTATAAATATATCTAGTATTTATATATTTACATATGTCTGTACATTTGAGATAGATATATAGGGCAATCTTATTAATAATGGATGTTTTAGGTAGTTAAGGTGTAGCTGATTAATTTTCTTTTTGGGCTTTTACATATTTTCTAAATTTAATATGATTAATTTTTCTAATTTTCCTATAAATAATATTTATCATTTTTATAATCTGAAAAAATAAACAGAATCTTTTAATAATACGATTTAATTTTATTTCTTTGAATTATATTCACCAAGTATAAGAGGAAAAGAGACAACTAGAAAGACAAAGTTCAAATCTTTATCTTCTCTTTTTCCTCATAATCTTCAAATATTTTGACATGATTCCCAAGTGTTTGTCAAAGCAGTTCTGAGCAGAAAAGTACAACATTAGGTCAAATCCTTGAAATAACAAGAATCATGTTATCTCAATGAACTGCCTGGGGTCCTCTGATTTCTTCTGTGGTTAGATCAGTTTATATAAAATAATGCCTTGAGATTCCTTAAAAATGTATATAAGAATGTCTTGACTTCTAATTCAATCCATTGAAGCCAATCTAGAACAGAAGATCAGTATTTGGCCAGTGTCTAGAATATGTATTTCCACTTGGAATATAACTTGCAATGAAAAGAATATTCTTGTAACAAGATGAGAGAGAATTAGCACCCCGTCCAGAATCACACTCTATGAGAGTGAACTGTTATTTCTCAAAAATTACACTCTAGTGATTTTACACATGACATATCTGTCTTCACCATACATTTGCTAAAATATGCCATTCTTCAAAAATTAATATAAGTCACTGTATTCCCCTCAGGCAGTACAAACTGGTGCTTATAGTACATAGAGTTCTTAGTTAAGGCAAATGAAATTGAGTTGATGTAAGAGGAGATTCAATAAATAGCACGCATAGATCAAGGAGTCATATGAGAGGCTTAAAAATGTCTGTTGTCTATATATTAATTAAAAACTTTCAATCAACAGCTAAGAATGAAGCTAAAAAGTAACTGTTGCCTCTGCCCAGTGCAAATTGTTGCAGAATCAGAAAGCCTGGTGAATCAGGACCTCAACATCCTAGTTGCTGACTCTAGACATGCTGTCTCTACTACCTATGTTGGAACAAAATGGAATATATATTGAATAGGACATAATGACCATACCTTGTCTTAATGTAGACATAGACTTAAATGTAGATATAGAATGATAATACACAATATCCATAATAGGAAGAATTGGAATAAAATGATTATGCTGTTTGTATATATATCTACTTTCATATAATATATTTATTTCTACCACTGGTTGTGAGCATTGTTTTATTTCTTTCTAAAGAAATCTTCAAGGAAATATTGTGTACACATAAGCACAATGCTATTTTATATCTATTTATTTATGCCAATGTAAAATAAGTAGTACTTTCTAAATTAAATATTAAATACACCATACCATAGCCTTATCTATAGACACTACATTGCACAGCAGATCTCTAGAACTTATTCATCTAACATAACTGAAACTAGACTTCAAGATCTCGTATTAGGTACTCTTACCACCAAAAAATAAATAAATAAAAGGAAAACAAGGAAACTCTGGAAATGTCAAATTTGTCCATTACCTTGCCTGTGATGACCATGTTTACAGATGCTTGCATATCTCTAAAATCATCAGATTGCATATATTAAATATGTGTGGTTCTTTGATTATCAGTTATACCTCCATCAAGTGTATATTAAAAATAAATAAATTGATTAGTTTGCATCTAACTGAATGGTGGTAAAAATAAAATTAATATTTGTTGCTTAAAATGAAAATTCTCTTCTATAATTATTTATAAATGAAATTAAACCAAGAAAAATCATATAACATGCATATAACTTGCTATACCATGAATTTAGAATAATAATGTATGTTTAAAATAATCAATTTTTATTGAAAAAATATTGAGGCTTCCTTTAAAATTTGGGCACAATTTTTGCTATTACAAAATAATCATTAAGATAAAATTTTATGATTTATATATTTGGGGAAATAACCTTTCTTGGCTTTCTCAGTGTTCTTATAAAAGCATCTGTCTCCTGAGTAATGAAAATGTATACTCTGTAGAAAGATTAAGAATGTTTGCTTTCTCTGCCTCTAGAAATATTTGACTTTTCATATACTATGAGGACTAGATCTGCAGCCTAGTGGTTGAGATATTGCTCCCATCCAATAAAGATTTTTCCTATCTCTCCAAGAGCCAAAGTTTACACTCCCAGATAGGCAAGTAGTTTAGGGCATTAATTTCCTTTCCAATAAAACTTTCTCTGAAGAGGAAGGGAGAAAATGATCTCTTCCCTTTACAAACATAGGGAATTCGGCCTATGTGGTCAGAGTTCAGTCCAGCCCTCACCTATGGAGTGAACCCACCATGAGTGAAGGAAATTTATCCATCTGGTTTTCATGATATTGGTCTTCCAGATTGCCAGAATGGGAAAACATATATTGCAATGTTACTTTGACTATTAATTGTGCTATAAGTATATTAAACTCTTTACTCTGACCCAGATTCATGTTCCTGACATACACTGTGTAAGAAGGGTATACCCAAAGACATTTCACAGTTTTTGACAACATATTTTAATACTGTTTTCAATATTTTATTTAAATAGTTAAATAAATAAAAACCTGTTAATAGTGAGGCCATATATAAAAAATGATCTCTTTGAAATCTTTTTCTCTATGTTCTTAAAAGGTGTATTTTCCCAAACTGTAACCTTTTAAACTGTGTTTGAACACAATTTTATGGCATATAAAAACCCAAAGATAAAGATTTATAATGGACATGTTGGGGATTTCTTAACTACACTGGCATAAAAGAAGCAGGATAATTTATAAGGCTTAAACTCTATTCACAGGTTGTAGTCTAGGGTGTATATTACACAATCATTACAAAGCTTTTGTCATTAATAGGAAGAAAAACAAATTAGTAACATTATGCTAACATTTTTCAAATGTTCTGGATTACTTTTTAGAGGTTTTCAATACCAAAACATCGATGATTTATTTTGTAGATAGAGCAGGATGGGAAATCTATCAAAGGCAAAGAGGAATTCCTTTTTTTCTTTTTTTTTTTTTACTACAAATATTAAAGTGAAATGTTTGATTTGAAAACAGCTGTAATCACGCCATAAATCCATTCTTCTGTGATATTAAAAAAGGTTATATGCAGTTCTTCCGCTACAATGCTAATGAAATAAAGCACAGTACCATAATTCTGATTATTTTAAAAAGCTGAAATTGATAGGATTAGTACAAATCATACAGCTAATAGAGACTTCTATGAATTTGTATTTCAAAGTTATAAATCTCCTTAAACACTTGAGGAGTACTTATATCACTTACAATCAATGTTCTATTTTTATTTATATTTGAAAACTGTATTTCTAGCTTTTGCATTTCATGTTCTGAGTATCATGATAAATGCAAGTCATAATCACTTCTAAAGGAATCAATGATCCAGGCACTATTACAAGCTTACTGTGTAAATCTATCTTTAATATATCAACTTGCACATTTTAATTTAATACTCGATAAATTGTGAATCATTGTAACTCTTTTAAATACTTTTCCATGTTCTTATGACCATGGAATTGAATTCTAAAATTAAGAAAACTATTTAATGTACTTTTAATCATGCTTTATAAAATAAACTTTGAGAACTAAAACTTCTTATGACGAGATGGAAAGATATGTTAGCAGAGAACATACCAAAATGGGGTGACATTTTTCTTTCCCCTTAGGGTTAATTAACTAACCCTGCCTACCATCAATATTTAAAAGTAGATACTTACTAATTCTGGCTTACAGTCAACACATTCATAAATAATGGCCAGTTGCTGGGATGCCTGGGTGGCTCAGTCGTTTCAGCATCTACCTTCAGCTCAGGTCATGATCCCAGGGTCCCGGGATTGAGTCCCACATGGGCTTCTTGCTTCGTAGGGAGCTTGCTCCTCCCTCTCCCTGCTGGTGCTCTCTCTCTCTGACAAATAAAGAAAGAAAATATTTTTTAAAAAGGCAAGTCGTATACTAAACATCCATCATATGTACATTATGTACATTATATGTATATAATATGTATATATGTATATATATACACACACACATTATATACAATGTATAAAGGGAGGTATTGGCAAGGTCAGGATTCCGAAATTAAGATATTTGTATTTTTTAGAGAGTCCCCTATATTTCCTGCCTCCTCCTCCTCCTGCCCTCTCATTAACTCTTCTACCTTCTCCAACTAGGTTTGTGTCCCTTTCACTTCCTTGATACTTTTGTTACTTAAACTCCACGTTTCCAAATCCAACGGTCATTCCAAAGGAGGGTACTTCTTTCAGAAGATTATACTTGACACAATTGATTTCTTCCTTCTTAAAATACTTTTTCTTGGGCACCTGGGTGGCTCAGTGGGTTAAAGCCTCTGCCTTCGGCTCAGGTCTGGGATCAATCCCCGAATCTGGCTCTCTGCTCAGCAGGAAGCCTGCTTCCTCCTCTCTCTCTGCCAGTCTCTCTGCCTACTTGTGATCTCTCTCTGTCAAATAAATAAATAAATAAAATCTTTAAAAAAAATACTTTTTCTTTTGATTTCTGCGGCACTACCCTCTCTTTATCTTCATTCCTCTTTACTGGTCACACATTCTTGCTGCTCCTTAAAGTGGCTCCTGCTCTTCTTCTAACCTCAAAATGTGGGAATGTCTCAAGATTTATTCCTGGGATATTCTCTCTTCTTAATCTTCACAATCTCGTAGATCTTTGAATCTAATTATTAGTGCCTATATATTTTTAAGTCGCAAATAATTTCTGCCTCCATTTCTATCTGTGAATTCTAGCTTTGAAAATCCAAATGCTATGTTCTCTAAGTAGGCAGATGTCCTGTATCAAAACCTGTTTGTTTGTTTGTTTGTTTACAATCTTCAGCTTCTCAGTAGATGGCATTATTATCCCTTTGGTGATAGAATAACGTTAGCAGTCATTGAATTCTTCCAGTGCCCCTCTCTTTTACATCCAATCTGTGATAATATCCTGCCAACTCTCTATTAACAACCTACCCAAATTCCATATTTCTGCATGTTGTACTACTGCTTCAATCCAAGAGATCCTCATCCCTTACCTAATACAGTGACCTCCTAAAGAGTGTCTACTTTTGTCCTCCTCAAATATTTTCTGTGTGAAGCAACTAAAGTGTTTTAGAAACTTTATAATAGCCTCTTATGCCATTTAAAATAAAGCTTAAATCTTTTACCATGGAATCCAGAGCTGGCAATGATCAGTCCCTTGGCAGACTCAGTCATTGCCACTTTCTCCTTTACACACTATTGTTCAACCATTTTGACTCCTCTCCTCCATTGCAAAACATGTCAAATTCATTCTTTATTAGGTGGGGCAGAGGGAGAGAGAGACACAAGAAGCTTGACATGGGACTCGATCCCAGGAGCCTAGGATCCTGACCTGAGCTGAAGGCAGACCTTAACCAACTAAGCCACCCAGGTGCCCATAAAACATATCAAATTGATTCTTATCTTGATATCTTCACCCAATTTTTATTATTATTTATTTATTGATTGATTGATTTACATTTGAGTACTGTCTCCTCTGACTTGTCCACAGATAGATTCATTTACCGTTGAAGCCTCTGTTCTGGGGATCCTGGTTGGCTCAGTCTGTTAAGCATTTGACTTTGGCTCAGATCATGATCCTAGAGTCCTGGGATTGAGCCCCGCATAGGTCTCCCTGTTCAGCAGGAAGTCTGCTTCTCCTTCTCCCACTCTACCTGCTTGAGTTCCCTCTGTGTGTGTGTGTCTCTCTGTCAAATAAATAAAATCTTTTTTAAAAAAGGAAAAAAATCTCTTCTATATTCTCATCTCAGAAATAATTTCCTTGAACCTTCGCTATCGAAAATATGATGCCCACACCATGTCTCAATCACTCTCATATCTCTGCATTTTATATCTATTATCTGAAAGCATCTCAGAATTGTGTTGAGTTTATTGGTGTACTTTTTTCTATCACTTACCCTGATGTTTGTTCCAGGAAAAGCAAGGGCCATGCACAACTGTCCAGGGCTATCTCACCAACATGTGAGCATCGTAGGAGTGCAATGTTTCTCTCTTAAATTAATAAGTGTTCAAATTTTCAAAACAGTCAGGGACACACAATTTAAAATAACTACTGTGATTCTCCATTTCAAAAGAAATGCTTCTATAGTAATCAACAAGATAAAAGTTCCAGCAATAAATAAGTCAATAAATTACAAATGCATTTCAAGAGGTGGGGGGAATGGTCTGTTTTTTTCAAAAGATTAAAAAAAATGTACTTTTGTTTCTGTGGTGAGGTTTGTAATGGATGAGCAAATGCAATAGAAGAAATTCAATTTCTGGGACACCTGGTGGCTCAGGTGGTTAAGCGGCTGTCTTCATCTCAGGTCATGATCTCAGGATTCTGCGATAGAGGCCCACCTCGGGCTTCACCCTCAGCATGGATTCTCCTTCTTCCTCTCCTTCTGTTTCTCCCCTGCTTGTGTTCACTCACTCTCTCTCTCAAATGAATAAGTAAAATCTTTAAAAAAAATTATTTTCTTAAAATAAGGGATGTACCAAAAATAATTTGAATAGATTTATGTCTAACTTGCCATGTTTTTTATTTTTTCCTCCTGTACTTTCCTTCTTAGCTACATTTCTACTCGTTGCATGTTGTTCTTTCTGGTTTTATTTCTTTATTGACCAGTCCTGCAATTCAATAGCAAACTCTATTAAAGTTACTAGCATATACTCTGGTTTGCCCCTGTTGATGGATGAACAAGCATGGAAGCTACATAAAAAAGTTGCTCAGTAAATAATTGCTGAATAAATGAATGAATGAAAAAAGTTATTTTTAGCCTAAGTACTTTGTATACTATCATTAGTTATCATTGAAATATTAATTTTATAATAGCTGACACAAATTCCATGAGCTTTCAATTGTATATAAGTGATTTCTCATTTCACTGACCATTTATGCCTTTTGCTTGTACCTGGATTGAAGCATTTATAACATTGTTAATATATTTGTAAATACCTTGCAAAATAATTAGTATATTTTTTCTTGTGTGTCAAAATTCTATTTTTAAGGACTATATCTGACATTTAACATTATGTAAATTTAAAGTGTACAACATATTAATTGGATAAATGTATATGTTATAATATGATTACTATTGTAGAAATATTTGTCATATTACACAATTATAGAACAATACCATTGTCTATAGTCACTATACTATGCATTAAATGTCCATGCTTTATTTACTATTCATTGCAAGTTTGTACCCTTAGACAACATCAAACATATCCCTCCATTCCTTAATCCCTGGTAACCACCACTTTACTATTTTCTACGAGTTTGACTTTTTTAGGTTGCACATATGGGTGATATTATACAGTACTTGTCTTTCTCTGTCTGACTTACCTCATTTAGCATAATGTGCTCAAGGTCACAAATGGAAGGAAAAGTGGGAGGAATTCTCTTGACCTTCAATTTTTTCCACAAAATGCTTATCTTCTGATATGCCTATCATAGCCCATGAAGTGCCTATCATTTTGGTATTAATTAGCTAAAATAATTAGCAAAGTAAGTTTAACTATAACAGAAAGAGTTTAAACAAAGAAAGAGTAAATGATTTGTCCAAGTCCATCCCATTTGTAAATGAAATAATTTGAAACTTAAATATAAGATTTTGACTTCTATTTGCTGACTTTCAAGTGGCCAAGCTTCTGTAATTAGTGAGTTGAAGTACAGTGATAAATCAAGATGTTAATACCAATTCTGACAATTGTTCCCAAGTATCAGTCTTCCCTGTGTTGAAACCCTTAATGTGGTTTTCAAAATAATAATAATAATAATTTAAAAATATATATGCATTTGCTTATTGGGTTCTCAGGAATTATTTAATGAAGCAATTCACACTCAAATTCCACTTTGAGCTATGCAACAACATAGATGACCATGGATGGATGAATCTCAATTTAGTAAGGTTTCTAGTTTCTAGCCAGGAGAACTAGGATAATTTTTATTTAGTGACAGCTTCTCTTCCATGTTGATAGCAAAAATGCAGCCACTCTGGAAAACAGCATGGAAGTTCCTCAAAATGTTGAAAATAGAACTGCCCTATGACCCAGCAATTGCACTATTGGGTATTTACCCTAAAGATACAAACGTAGTGATCCAAAGGGGCACGTGCACCCAAATGTTTATAGCAGCAATGTCCACAATAGCCAAACTATGGAAAGAACCTAGATGTCCATCAACAGATGAATGGATCAAGAAGATGTGGTATATATACACAATGGAATACTATGCTGCCATCAAAAGAAATGAAATCTTGCCATTTGCGACAACATGGATGGAACTAGAGCG
>NC_081566.1:49838174-49838245 GCF_022355385.1 Mustela nigripes
AGAAATGAAATCTTGCCATTTGCGACAACATGGATGGAACTAGAGCGTATCATGCTTAGCGAAATAAGTCA
>NC_081566.1:49838345-49884819 GCF_022355385.1 Mustela nigripes
GCGAAATAAGTCAAGCAGAGAAAGACAATTATCATATGATCTCCCTGATATGAGGAAGTGGTGATGCAACATGGGGGCTTAAGTGGGTACGAGAAGAATAAATGAAACAAGATGGGATTGGGAGGGAGACAAACCATAAGTGACTCTTAATCTCACAAAACAAACTGAGGGTTGCTGGGAGGAGGGGGTTTGGGAGAAGGGGGTGGGATTATGGACATTGGGGAGGGTATGTACTTTGGTGAGTGCTGTGAAGTGTGTGGACCTGGTGATTCATAGACCTGTACCCCTGGATATAAAAATATATGTTTATAAAAAATAAAAAATTAAAAAAAATGTTGCCTGTGGAATACTGTGTATATAAATTCAAGTAATATTTTATAATAATATTCTAGAGGAAGGATTGAGAGAGAGAGAAGTATTTCTAATCAGAGGAAAGGAAGAAAGAAGGAAGGAAGGAAGGAAAAGGAAAAGGAGAAAAGAAAAACTGGTCCACTGGTGAGGAAAAACAGCACTTTGGTCTAGAAAACAAAAAGAAATGTTTAAAAATAAAAAGAGTTATATTTCTCTAGAACTGAAATTAGAATTAATTAAATTGGCTCAGGTGAAATTTACAGAATGGACAGATAAAAATAAGAACCAGAAATGAAATTATCACTAAAATTTGATAAAACACATTGGTGTTTTAAATGGCCTCCAACAGAACACAGGCAGCAACCTCTTCGATCCCAGCGGCAGCAACTTCTTCCTAGGAACATCGCCAAAGGCAAGGGAAGCAAGGGCAAAAATGAACTACTGGGACTTCATCAAGATCAAAAGCTTTTGCACAGCAAAGGAAACAGTTAACAAAACCAAAAGACAACTGACAGAATGGGAGAAGATATTTGCCAACGACATATCGGATAAAGGGCCAGTATCCAAAAATCTATAAAGAACTTAGCAAACTCAACACCCAAAGAACAAATAATCCAATTAAGAAATGGGCAGAGGACATGAACAGACATTTCTGCAAAGAAGACATCCAGATGGCCAACAGACACATGAAAAAGTGCTCCACATCGCTCGGCATCAGGGAAATACAAATCAAAACCACAATGAGATACCACCTCACACCAGTCAGAATGGCTGAAATTAAGTCAGGAAATGACAGATGATGGCAAGGATGCAGAGAAAGGGGACCCCTCCTACACTGTTGGTGGGAATGCAAGCTGGTGCAACCACTCTGGAAAACAGCATGGAGGCTCCTCAAAAAGTTGAAAATAGAGCTACCCTACAGCCCAGCAATTGCACTACTGGGTACTTACCCTACAGATACAAATGTAGTGATCCAAAAGGACATGTGCACCCGAATGTTTATAACAGCAATGTCCACAAATAGCCAAACTATGGAAAGAACCTTGACATCCATCAACAGATGAGTGGATAAAGAAGAGGTGGTATATGTATATACAATGGAATACTATGCAACCATCAAAAGAAATGAAATCTTGCCATTTGTGATGACGTGGATGGAACTAGAGGATATTAAGCTTAGCGAAATAAGTCAATCAGAGAAAGACAACTATCATATGATCTCTCTGATATGAGGAAGTGGAGATGCAACGTGGGAGGTTTGCAGGGTAGGAAAAGAAAAATGAAACAAGATGGGATCGGGAGAGAGACAAACCATAAGAGACTCTAAATCTCACAAAACAAACGGGAGAGGGGGGTAGGGAAAGGGTGGTGGGGTTATGGACATTGGGGAGGGTATGTGCTATGGTGAGTGCTGTGAAGTGTGTAAACCTGACGATTTACAGACCTGTACCTCTGAGGCTAATAATACATTATATGTTAAGGTAAAAAAAAGAAAGAAAAAAATAAAAATAAAATAATAAAATAAATGGCCTCCAACATTACTGAAAAACTTCCTACAAGGTGTTTGGAAACATTTTCTGTGGACAACCAAATAGTGAGTATTTTAGAGTTCAGGCCATGTGATCTCTGTTGCAACTGCTCAACTCTCTGCTGCAGCAACAAAGTAGCCATAGACAATATGTAAATGAACATCATCCATGATTGTGTTCCAGTTAAACTTTATGTACCAAAACAGGCAGAGATCAGACTTGACCTGTAAACGGTGATTTGCCTACCACTGCTTCAGAAAATAATTGTAGCAATTATAAATAAATTTCTCCAATGTTTTCAGTTTGTTTGCTGAAAATAGTGCACAATTAAGAGTTACTTAATAGCCCTGAACTGAGTTTAAACTTTCGACATTCCAGAGAAAAAGTAAAATTTTGTCCCAACGAAGGGAGAGATAGTTATGATAGACACTCAAATGAGTGTGCTGAGGCAATATCTACCCCTAGTGATAATGGTTTGAATTGTTACATTGAGAAAAACAAATAGCAACACGTGAGTAATCTATATGCAGTGGATTATACTCCATTTGGTCATGAATGTGTCCTACCTGAAGTAAACACTCTGTGTATAAATTGTAGGCGGTTGAAAACTTTTGTATATGCTGATTAATCTTAATCACATATTCTGCAAAAGCATAAATTAGGTTATTCCTTCCTGACAGCTTTTGTATTTATTATTTTCTTTCCCTGGATTTTTCTTTCATTCCTTTCCGTGAATGTGATTACACCATAACATTAACGATAAAATCGGACGTAGCAGACCTAATAGAATGAAAATGGCATTGGCATTAATGTTATATCCTAATTCCTTCCTGTTTGTCATCTATCTCTTAGCTCTCAAAGAGGACTTCCATGGCTTCCAAATGGTACCCCATCCCCACTTGCTCTCTGTTCCATTATTTTGTTGAATTTCCATGGGAGCACTTTTTCCCATGTAAAGCTATCTCATTTATTTGTTAGTTTGTTGTGTATTGCCCCCAGCTAAAATGTAAGATCCATGAGAAAGAATATTGTTTGTCTTATTTACAGTGATGTTTTTTTTTTTTTTTAAGATTTTATTTATTTATTTGTAAGAGAGAGAGAGAGTGAGAGGGAGCACAGGCAGACAGAGTGGAAGGCAGAGTCAGAGGGAGAAGTAGGCTCCCTGCGGAGCAAGGAGGCTCCCTGCGGAGCAAGGAGCCCGATGTGGGACTCGATCCCAGGACGCTGGGATTATGACCTGAGCCAAAGGCAGCTGCTTAACCAACTGAGCCACCCAGGCGTCCCGACAGTGATGTTTTAAAGGACTCGCATTTGATTGGCATTAAGAGAAAATTCTAAGCTCTCTAAAGAAAGTTACCTTCTGTTTTCCTACTACCCATAACACCTATGATAGGTAAATTACTTGTAGAAAACCTAATCAGGTTTTACCACAGACTGGTTAGAAATGGCATGGATTTTCTTAAATGTTTTCAATGATGGGTTTTTAGTGAACAAAACACTGAGCAAAAGAATATACCTCATCCTCATAGATTAGATGTCCTAGGCTAATGGGTAGTTTTAAACCTCAGAAATCTACCTATTGTAGGGTGTAGACAACTTCACCATCCAAACTTTGGGCTGTTTCCTAAATTTATGTTAGTGTTCCGTATGAATTTTCCAGCTTCTCATGATCTATGTGGAAGAGCAAATAGAAAAACAAATTGATTTTAACTTAAGTGCCAATTCTCATGGACTGATATTGGCTGCTTAAAACACTAAGGTGAGGGGTATTCTGAATCTGCACCTGAGTTCACTTGGAGAGAGACAGAGCCTTGGAGGATTAGTGATGTTGTTTGAGGAAGAGGAGAGATTGAGTACATATATGCATATTGCATATTTCACATCATTCAGAAGGAAGCATGATATATTATTCTAAATGATTTTTCAAAAAGCAAGGATATTACTATTGTTTAAATAACACTAGTGTTTTCTCTTTTACATGTAAATGGATTTTACTTTGTTCTTTCCCTCTTTCTCTTCCCTGTTAGAATACAGATGTCTCATATATTTCAGTTTTATATTAGTTATTAATATGAACATCTCTTGCTTGGTCAAATTCTTAGACTCAAACAGCCATAAATAGATTAAAAACTTAATGAACTATGTATTTTGAATCTATTTTGTGTTAAATTTTAAATAGTTATATAATAGTCACAATAAAAACAAATGTTAGTTGATGAAATATTAACAACATTGTTAAAAATATGAAAACATAATTGAATGACAATGAAAATGACATTAATATCAGATAATGTCTGGGCATTTTTACTACCATTACATTATTTATTGTGTCTGAGATTGTTTATATGGCCATCTGTTCAATATCCAAAGTGCTGCATGTCATTAAGACACTAATTTAATATCAGATGCAGAAAAAAGTAAATGCATACATCTTATGTTCCAACTATTTCCTTCTGTTAAAAAATAAGAAATTAAAATTCCTCTTTGAAGGTGTAAATTATATGCCATTATTGTGAGAGTCATCTTCAGTTGTAAAAATCATTTATTTCTGTGCCACTGGGTGTGAAATCTATGACATGGAGTTTAGAGTTTAGTAGGTCCAAAACAGAGAGATGTGAGACAACAAAACAAACACCTGTCTGGAAGATTTTAAAAATATAAATCTAGAATCATGGTACAGTGAAAGATCACCATAATTGAACTCCATTGGCTATGAGTTTTGTTTTGTTTTGTTTTTTTGAAAATTATTTGTATTTTATTTTATTTTTTTCCATAATCTCTACACCCATCATGGGGGTTGAACTCATGACCCTGAGATCAAGAGTTTCATGCTCTTCCAACTGAGCAAGTCAGATATCCCTGGCTATTAGTTTTCAATCAGAGAATCAAAACTTCTGGATTAGAGAGACCCCATAGGCTAATTATCCTAATTATTGTTAGCTTGAATTCCCTCATGAACTTCACCATTATATTGTTATCTATTACAAAGGTAATAGATTTTTACCTTCAAGAATAATTTTTTAAGCCAACCAAGGAAAAATATAGTCATCAAAAATAACATCATTATTAATTCATGCAGAATGAACATTGTAGGTGCACCTGGGTGACTCAGTCCATTAAGTGTCTGACTCATGGTTTCAGCTTAGGTCATGATCTTGTGGGTCATGAGATCAAGCCCTACCTTGGGCTGGGAACTCAGCACAGCATCTGCTTGAGATCTTCTCTCTCTGCTGTTCCTGATACTCATGTGTGCTCACACACACTATCTCCTCTCTCAAATAAATAAATATTTTTAAAAAAAGAATGAATGTTTAAAAAAATTAAAATGAGCATAAGACCAGTCATTTCCCAGAAAATAGAGTTGGCAAATATTGATGGGCTACCATCCACAATCACACACACACACACACACACACACACACAGACACACACGTGTAGTTGTTCCATTTGCCTTCATTGGTGAAAAATTTGTTGCAAATGCATACTTTTCTGAATGTGAGTAAACCACTGGGGTACTCTGACATAGTCTTTATCATATTTACGTAGTCTCAAATGTCAGAAATGTCTTTCAGTGTCAGGCTGAAATATCACTTATAACTTCAAATGGTAGCTTCAAGTTCTACCTTTTGGGAACAGACAACACAAGTATCAAATATGTGAGGATTGTATGAGATTTCTTGTATTTTATTTCCTGAGTTATAATCTCCAAATCTCTCAAGACTTTCTGGTCCTTTATTACTACGGTCATACTCCATGAACACATTTTTTTTTTTTTAATGTCTACAATGTGATACTTACATTGGCATAAACTGAACGGCAAGGAAAAAATCTACAATCCAAGTGGATGTATTCCAAAAAACTCACTGTGTCTATTCTGATAAAAATCCAAAGTAAGAAAAGTATTTATGGAGCATAGCCTGAAGGGTATGAAGTCCATATACTCATTAAGCAACCTAAAATGTATTTTTGGGTTAAATCAGACAATTAGGAAATTCCCAAAGGATTACCTTAACTTCTTCATGCTTTGGCTATGGCAGAATCAGATAAAACTGAAGAACAGTAAAAGAAATAGTTTTTAGAAATTTGCCACTCTTCTCTCCCAGACCTGCGAATCTGAGTACATATATCATTTTATCACCCAAGGCCCACTTAGAATAATGTATTCCTTTTCAAACCAAGTGCAAAAAATCTTAGAGCCATATTTCCAGCTCATCTTTTGGAAGAAACTAGTATTTCACACCATATGTTTTGGGTACAAGGGTCAGACCTGTCTTAATCTCATTTTTATACTCTTGACTTCCTCATTTATTTAAAATACTTATTTAAAGCAGTTTCTTTCTTTCTTTCTTTCTTTCTTTCTTTCTTTCTTTCTTTCTTTCTTTCTTTCTTTCTTTCTTTCTTTTGAAGAACAAAATGAAGAGTGAATTAGAAAATAAAAGCAACCAAAAATTGCTTACAGAACAAGACACTATGCTAGGTAAAGTTAACTCCTTTATTCTTATAACATGGAAAGCTATGGTAATTAGATGAATTTGTGTACATGTAGGCTAAAAGTAATATCCATCTACATTATATAAAACAACTACAGTTTTCCCATACATAAAGATTTTAGGAATTTGTTAAACTGGCACATAATGAGTGCTCATGGCAAAAGTTACATATAACATGACACCTTTCTAAGCCTCACAGTCTAGTGGAGAGCCACAAGCATGTAATCTATAAAAAGTCATAGTGACATTCCTAGAGTGAAATGTGAGACTGGAATTGGGATATTTAGAAAGATTGAGCTGACGCTTATAAAGCTGTTTAGACAAAGTGTTGTAAACGGTTTTGAGGAATAAGTAAGAATTGGTTAGGTAAAGAAAGAAAAGGGAAGGGGCGCCTGGGTGGCTCAGTGGGTTAAGCCTCTGCCTTTGGCTCAGGTCATGATCCCAGGGTCCTGGGATGGAGCCCCCCATCAGGCTCTCTGCTCAGCGGGGAGCCCGCTTCCCCCCTCTCTCTGCCTGCCTCTCTGCCTACTAATGATCTCTCTCTCTCTGTCAAATAAATAAAATCTTAAAAAAAAAAAAGAAAGAAAGAAAGAAAAGAAAAGGGAAAAAACAAACAACAGCAACAACAAAATTCCAAAGGGCATAATTTCTACTCAGGGGTTGCAGTAAAAAGCAGAACGTGATTCCTGACGGGAGAGTAGAGAGAGGAAAGCCGTCTCAAGACACTGATCCTTAGGTATTAGAGGAAGAGGATAGCGCTTTGCTTTCCTCCTCTTGCCCTTCTCATTAACTGCCTATTTCAGTCATCCATTGCTGCTTCAGTTCTCACTCCCAACACTTACTCATTTAAAATAGCAAAGATCTATCATTTCTCACGACTCTGTAGGTTAGTGAGGCAGTTCTTGTCTCATCGGTTCCGGCTTTCTCATTTAGCTGTAGTCATCTGACATCACAAGTGGGTTTGGAGGGTCCAAGGAGTTTCCTTCACCTTCCATCACCTTCACCTGACTGACAGCTTGGACACTTTGGTATTCCTCCATGATCTCATTTACCAATAGGCTAGTCTGACTTTTTCACAGTTTGAGTTGGTCTCACCATATTAAAAGGTGAAAGGTGGAATCCTCAAGATTTCTTTCTTTCCTTTTTTTTTTTTTTTTAAGATTTTATTTTTTCATTTGTCAGAGAGAAAGAGAGAGAGAGAGAGAAAGCATAAGCAGGGGGAATGGCATGCGGCAGGAGAAGCCAGCTCCCCACTGAGCAAGGAGCCCGATGTGGGACTTCATCCCAGAACTCTGGGATCATGACCAGACCCAAAAGCAGACGCCTAACCAACTGAACCACCCAGGCATCACGAACCTGCAGGATATCTTGAGACCAAGCCCTAGAATGTGCATGATGCCAAAGCATGCCACAAACCAGCCCAGATTGAAGGCAAGAGAAGATGGTCTCCACTTCTCATTAAGCAGCAATCAAATCAAATTTCATTTCTAGTAAGCATGATACAGATTACTATAGTCATTTGACAACTATCTATCACCTCTCCACAGAAGAATCTGCATCATCGAGATAGAACAGAGCAAGGAGGCCCATTACAGGAAGTTGTCATACCCCAACAAAGTGAAAAGGTTTTAGAAGAAATAAATAAAAAGGAAGCTGAAAGGAAAGAACAAAGCATATCTAAAAAATGGAATCATGTATAATTATCATTCACATAGAGAATATTCATTCTCATTCAAACCACATAAATCACAGTTATAGAGTCGGCAAACTACTGTCTAACAAAAGCTTTATTTAAAAAAAAAACAACAGAAAATATAATGCTTAACAATTGCTGCAATTTAAAATGCAAAAGAATTTATTTATTTTATCTTATTTAAATTCTATAACTTCTCTAAAAAGTAAATCTTATGATTGCCATTTTAAAGATGAGAAACCTGAAATTAGGTAATTTGCCAAAAGCCTGGTCTTTCTTATTCTGAATTGAACTAAAGTGGAAAAGGAGATTTGGTTTTAGTCTGAGAACTGAGAAGATGGAGGCTATGGACCCTTTCCAAGACTGTTTTTCCTTTAGTTGACAATGAATCAGCAAACAAACAGCAGAGAAAATCCTCATACTTCCACATACAAAGATAACAGGGAGAGGACATTCTTCCTCACACAAAGGTGCTTGAAATTTGTAGGTCAGTGTTTGAATCTGGGGACCTTTGAGTTAGAGGAACAAAGTAACTTCACACTTACTGCTTTATATAACATTGGCTAGCAAATATGTCATAATCAGTTCTCAAAAATCTACTTGTACAAAAGGTTGACTTTACTCTGCATGTTAAATTCTTCAGGATTCTATTACCAGATCTCCAATTCTGAAAACTTTACTTTTCCTATGACACTAAAATGTTTTCCAATGGAAATTCTTCTGATTTCTATTACCCAGAAAACTCTGAGTCTATTTTTGTAAGGTATATATTGCATCCCAAATAATGGTAATATATATAATTATACAGCTTCTTTGTGTCACACTAATAAATTCCATGACAAATACGCTAGGTCTAGCTAATGGATTCACAGATTTCTTTTTTTTTTTCCCCCTTAATATCATGCATTTAGGGGAAATACTGTGTAGTAAAACATTTTAAGCACAGGTTAAAACAAAACAAAACCCGAAGACAAAAAAAAACTATATTCTCAAATGCTTCCCAGATTTTCTTCTTGAATTTGAAAATATTTATATGACACCTTATAGTAAGATGACTATTACATTTCCAGATCACTTATATATAAAAATATTATAAAAAGCAAACATTGATTTTTCCTGGGTTTGAACACTAAAATTAAAAGCTTCCTTATTTTTGATTCTTTGCTTTTTGGACAATTTCCAGGGAAGCTCCACTTCATTACGGATCGAGTGGGTTAACCTGTTGCCCTCAAGACTATTTGTCTCTGTGGAACTCCACTCATTCATCCTCAAAGGCACCTTTCCTTTCAAAGCCACACAAGTAAAGAAGTTTTCATACAGAAAGAGAATTAATCATGTATTTGTCATACTGTACACAAAATAAGTCATTTGATATAATGGAGCAAACTGTTAGCTGTAAGTTAGCTCACTCCATTGGAGTGTTACAATATGATATTAGTCATGTGGTTTTTAGGAGACAGGTAGGATTGATGGCAGAGGAAAACATTTTAATTTTCAATTTGCAGGAATATAGCACTCAACTTCAAAAACACATTGCAAACTAACTCTAGTAAGAGTGAAATATAATACATAAATATTTATTATATTTTCTACCAGAGGTTTTCATGTATTTTTCTTAGGTTCAATCCTGAATTATTTAAGGTCACAAGGGCTAATACTTGGATGTGTTACAATTTATTTTAATTAATTAAACAATGTAACTAACTTTGATTTTCAGCAGTTTAAATTATTTATTAATTTATATCAATTGTTTTTTTCTTATGTAAAAAAGAACTTCTTTGTGTTTTACTTCTTTGCTACAATTTGAGCTACAAACTATATTGAAATTTATGAAAGCAAATTTACCCTTTTAAAACTTGCCCCATGTGATGGCAGAGAACAAATTTGAAAGAGAATCCAATGAACTCTACTTTTCTTCAAACCGCCTAAGGAGATATGGAAACATGGATTTCAGCCAAGAAAAGAAAGAGAGTAATGGGAAAATAAATTAATTTTAGAAGCTATAAAGGAATAAGTACCAGTAATTGGTAGATATAATATTAGAGTAATTTAGAAATACACATTTTAAACATTATTTTTAAATGAGAACTTCTTTGAAGCTTTCTGCAACTATGCTTAGGCTCCTAAAGACACAATTATCATACAATCATTTTCAAATAACTCTATTCTCCTTGAGTTCCAAGAGAAGCTTGTATAGAAAATTGTGGGTCAAATTTTTCAGAATTAATGTATTGGA
Source organism: Mustela nigripes (assembly GCF_022355385.1). Taxonomy (NCBI): domain Eukaryota; kingdom Metazoa; phylum Chordata; class Mammalia; order Carnivora; family Mustelidae; genus Mustela; species Mustela nigripes. The sequence goes on from NC_081566.1 coordinate 49,848,645, forward strand.
GCAAGTTCTATATGGAGTTATAATTTTTAAAACTTTTTTGTCCTTTTACTTTGATACAGTCATATGCTTATACTATTGCAAGAATATCACAAAAAAGCTTTTTTGTTCTCAAACCCCTTAAGAGTAAGCTGCTTCAATGATGCCTCCTCACAATTAAACAGTTAAATATATATCAAGTTACAAAGACATTCTCCTGTATAGGCTCAATGCAGTAGTTAAATAAGGTCACTAACATTGGTATATTACTACCGTCTAATCCAAAGACTCCATCTGTACTTCGGCAATTTTCTCAATAATGTCCTTTTTAATAAATGGGACCAGACCACTATTACCTTTTACATGTACCCATCATGAACCTTTAATACTCTGGAGTAGCTGTTGGACATTCATGACCTTGACATTTTGAATACCATAGACCCATTGTTTTGCAGGATGTCTCTCAGAAAACATTTTTCTGGAAAGTCTTCATTTTAAAATTCAGGCTATATAGTTTTGGTGGGAGTACACAAGTGATGCTGTGTTCTTCCCATTCCATTCTATCAGGTGCTACATTATTTCAATTTGTCCCATTGTTTATGATATTAAACTTGATACCTTGAGTAAAGTGTTCCTTGCCAAGCTTCTCCATGACACCGTAAACATTTTGTCTTCAGAAGAATCTTGCAGGAAGGTAATTGAGACTATTTCATTCCTGATCAAACTTTTGCCCAGTAGTTTGATATGTATTCCTGATTCATGTATGAATTAATCATTTCTATCATGGCTGCCAGATGATGATTATCTATTCGATCATTCCCTCTCTATACTCTTCCATTGGCATAGCTGAATGATATGTTTTCCCATCTGAAAATTAATTTATGAATTTGTATATTCAGTAAAAAAATGGGTTCCTGGTTTATTTATTTAGGACAATTAATTTCTATCATTATTTATTTTGATGATCAGATTATCCCCCAAATTGTCTGTAGTAGCTCCTTCAAGCTGGCTTCCACTTCCTGTTGTATTTGATGCCCCTTTATCTTTCTGAGAGAAAGTTCTTCCTTTTCACTAGCATAAGTTATTCTAGGTTTATCTTATATCTTCCTTGTCCTAATCTTGAAATCAGTAATTTTCCTGCAGAGCTCTGGTTCCTTTTGGTCACAATGGTACTTAGAAAAGAAGACCTGGGCCCTAAGTATACTCATTATGTTGAGGAAAATGCTGCTTTCCAGCTCTTACAGCCTCTCAGCAGACTGAGAAGAATATTTACTCCCCCCTCTTCCCCACATATTTATGTCTCTCTACCGTCAAAACCATAGCTTCGCACTGATGCCTTTAACTTTAACTCAACATCTTAGAAATCATTCTAGCATTTTGCTTTCCATGTGTTCTTTGACAGAGAGAAAGTGGTTTCCATTATCCTTAATATATTTACTCTTTTGACAAGTCCCCCATGCAGGTAACTAAGGTCTAGTCCCCATCACAATCATTCCTAGGCATGTGGCCTTCTCTCCCTGCTTGTGCCTCCAATACAATACAACTCCAACTCCAATACAGTAAGTGGCGTCATTTTTTTTGCCTATGCCTGCTGCCTCCTCTTACTAATCCCCTGGATGGACATCCTCTTTATTCCACTTGGGCTCTCAACTCCTGTGCTCGGTCCCCACTCAAGTGCAAGTCGATGCCCACCTTTCTTGATCCCACTTCATGACTTTTAAAGTGAACTATTTAGGAACAGAAAGAATGAGGTAAAGAAAAAAGGCAGGAAACCAGGAAAGCCTACAATGAGGCAGAAAGGCAAGCAGGTGTCACAATTGGGTTTTAAAAGTAAAATATTGGGGCGCCTGGGTGGCTCAGTGGGTTAAAGCCTCTGCCTTCAGCTCAGGTCATGATCCCAGGGTCCTGGGATTGAGCCCCGCATCGGTCTCTCTGCTCAGCGGGGAGCCTGCTTCCTCCTCTCTCTCTCTCTACCTGCTTCTCTGCCTACTTGTGATATCCATCTGTCAAATAAATATCTTAAAAAAAATTCTCTTTCAAAAGTAAAACATTTAGGAAACAAAATTAATTGTTCTCCCTGTCTTTCTGGGGAAAAAAAATACCTTGAATGGGTATTTTTCTTCATAGATACTCTTCATATATGCCAGTATTGAAAGAAAATAAAAAAATACAGTTGTCAGAGTGTATTGCTTACCTGTTCAAACTTTCCTGGGGAGTGAACAGGTAGATTTCCCAATGTGCCAATTCGTCCCTCAGCTAGTCCATTCTAGAACAGTCAGTAAACAACAAGAGCAATGACAGCAAGGCTACAAACATATTGGCTCTGTCTCACATTTACCTTCAGTGGTCCTTGATCTAGACTGGCAGTCTGGATATAGTTCACGGGGATCCTGGATGGCTCAGTAGGTTAAGCATCTGCCTTTAGCTCAAGTAATGATCTCAGGGTCCTGGGATGGAGCCCCACATTGGCCTCCCTGCTCAGCCAGGAGTCAGCTTCTTCCTCCCCCTCTGCCCTCTCCATTCATGTTCTCTTTCTCAAATAAATAAATAAAATCTTAAAACAAACAAACAAACAAAACAAAAAACCAACCAGCAAAACAAACAAAAAATATAGTTCATGAAGCAAACTATTGATTAATAACTGCTAGCTAATGTATTATTCTTTGAAGATAGTTTATACCTACAGAGTTCTCAATATTCTTCATACTAAAAAAATCAAGCGGTGCCTGGGTGGTTCAACTGGTTAAGCATCTGACTTTTGATTTCAGTTCAGGTTATGACTTCAGGGTCATGAAATAGAGCTCTGAGTCAGGCTCTCTGCTCAGCGTGGGGGAGTCTGCTGGAGATGTTCTCTCTCCCTTTCCCTCTGCCTCTCCCCCTGCCACTCACATATGTGCACGAACTCTCTCTTCTAAAATAAGTAAATAAATCTTATTTTTAAAAAAAAATCAAGGATTGCAATCATAGAGACAGATCAATATTTATTTGTTTCTTTTTCTTTTTGTTATATTGATAAAATGACTTTTCTAAATATCCTTCAGTTCCCCTTTTTGTGGCAACTGTGTACTATGTAGTGTACAAGGCCAATGTATGTGTGTGGTTTAACTTCTGTTTTTCCTAATGTAAGTAAAGGTTTATATTCCCATATGATCTACTTACCCTAACAAATCTATAAGGTCATGGTCGGACTCTCACTTCTGAGTTACAGTCAGCATACACAAAGCAGTAGTTAAAAAAAAAAAAAAATCTGCAAGGCACCAGCTATAATAGGTATTTTATTATTGTTAGATTACTTAGTCTTGGTTTAACCATTTTCTAAGGGAATGACAAATTATGTTTTCATAACAGCCTCAGAAAAAGTAATGGGCAACACTGTGTTTCTAATTTTGAGTCAGTTGATTTTATAATGTAAACATGGAAAGATTTTACAGCATGTTGGGAGAAAATGATTTTACTAAACTTAAAATTCTACTGACATTGTTACTTAAAATAATCAGCTGTAGGGATATTATATGAGAATGGAAAAATCCATGCTGACTTGTTTCTAGATGAGTTTTTAAAAATATTTTTGAATCTGCAACTTATAAGATGAAATTATTAAATTATTTTGAATATATGTCCTTGGGTGATAACAGTTACCAACAAACACGTAGCTTACCAACACAAGTTCCATTTCACTGATTTGAATATATTTAAAAAATTACAATATATTCCACATTAGGTAGAATTTCATTTTTTTTTAAGGACAGACTTTATCATATAAAAAATACATTCTGGATACTTGGGCAAATTCAATTTATCTGATTATAGGAAGTTCTGATTAAAATGAGAAATTATTTGAGTATAGGGTAATTCACTAGTCATAAAAGGAATCACAGTTAGTATGTCCACTACAGTTGAATGTTATATTTTTACACTGGAAGAAACAGGGGCCATAATGTGAATAGTCCAGGCTTTGGAATAAAATTGTTCTGGGTTCTAAATCCCATCTGACACATCAGCTCTTTGTGTCCTTAGGCAAGTTACCTACCATCAAGTTTCCTCATCTATAAAAGGAATAATACTATTTTTTACCAAACAGGCTTGGAGTCAAGTTTCAAGAAGTGATGCATGTAAATAATATAGCAGAGGGCCTGGGGATATAGTGCAGCTCAATATGAAACTTTAATAATATTGATAACTGTGCCAGTTAGGAGATTATTCAGCTAAAATCAGTGTTGCAACCAACACTGTATTAGCAACAAAAAAATCAATTCACAGCCTCTTTTAATGTCCTTCTTCTTAAACGTTCTTCTTTAGACTGTAAAGCCTCAAGATTTACCTTTCCAGTTTCTTTTTATCTGGAGCTAGTCATGAGACTTAGTTGTAACATGTGGGATGAAAGCAACACCTAGGAATTACAGAAAAACATTTTTAAAAAGACAGATTTACCTAATCTAGACTTTTCCCCTTTCCTCACTTCCCTTCTCTTCAGAATACCTGGAATGTGGCTGTGACGTTTGGAAGTGTTCAAGTCCCCTTCAGATTATTAAAATAAATACCTCTTGCAAAAGATGGCAGGGAGGAGGAAAAAGAAATCTGAATTTTTTTTTTTTTAAGATTTTATTTATTTGACAGAGAGAGAGCACACGTAGGCAGAGAGGCAGGCAGAGAGAACTCTCTTAAACCAGACACCAAAAGTCTGTAATTATTCTGTCTGTGGCTATTAAAATGTTTTCAAGGTAGTGGTCTTTTTTATGCAGTGAGTAGAAAACTTTATATTGTAAAAAAAGATATTTTTGTGGATTTTTCAGGGACTTGGTCAATAAACACTATGGCTGGATTACATGCTATAGGATCCTTAATACAGAAAAATAAACATGTTGTGCATAAACTATTCAATTAGTTTATTTATTCATGATCACTTCTCTAAGTAATGATACAGCTATTATTTTGAATAAAGTAATTTATATAAAGACATTTGCATAATATTTAACATATACATATTCAGTTAATGTTAGCATTCTTTATGACCACCCATTAAAAATTAGGTCCTACAATCTTCATGAAAAGATTTTGAAAAGTAAATTTAAAACATTATATACTCTCTTCTCGGTCAGACCTGGATTCTAACTCTCCCTTTGCCATGCACATGCTGTGTGGCCCTGGACACAGAGGTGAACTACTTTAAGCCTCAATTTTCAAATATGTAAAATTGTCATAGCAATCTTTCCAGCTTTGGTAAAGAAAAAAAATGTATTACTACTTAATAAGTGTTAACTAGTAAGAGCATCGTTCAAATTATGAAGTATTCGATGAATTATACTTTTCTGTCACATTTTCAAAGATTCAGGTTGCCTTATGGTTGTCCCCTTTCATACACAAGCTGCCTACTAAAGCTTGAATCCTCTGTTCTGACTTGCTTTCTTTCGGTGGCACCTGGGTGGCTCAGATAAGCCACTGCCTTCAGCTCTGCTCGGGTTGTGATCCCAGGGTCCTGGGACTGAGCCCCACATTGGGTCCTTGCTGAGCAAGGAGGCTGCTTCTCCCCTGCCTGCCATTCCCTCTGCTTGTGCTTGCTCTCTCCCTCTCTCTCCCTCCCTTTCTCCTTCTCCTCTCTCTCTCTGTCAAGTAAATAGATAAAAAGTCTTTTAAAAAAATTAATTGCTTTCTTTCTCCACAGCCTGAGGATTTTTGCATTTTTAATCATAAAATGTAATGATTATGAAATGATTGATTTTTTCCTTTGTCAGGGAAGGAAAGATTTTACTCTCTGACATTGAAATCAGGCTAGGTAAACATTTATCTGTTTGTGTATAATTCTAAGATGCCTATTATATAATAGTATTAAGATCTTATATGCAAAGAGCTGTAAAATGAATAATCAGTCTGCATAAGTCCAAAATAGTCATATGTAGATGTATCAGAGGCTCAAGAAAATAGACTTTGGCATTTTCCTTTATAAAAATCAAGACACACTTGACTCTGCGAATTCATCATTCATTGATTTCCCTATTGTCTGAAAGCATTCGTTTCAGCATGGTCCTTTGACTTACATCAGCAAAAAGGCAATAATACAATACAAGAAAACTTCTCCCAATATTACTTTTCTTGCCTGAAGGATAGAATGTTTCAAAACAAAATATTCAAAACATCATATTCTCTACATGTTTCATTTAAGATGTTTTCAATTATGAAATTATATATATGTTCAATTATATTTATCATAGAGGCATATATGTGACAAACATTGATTTGAACTGCCTTACAGACTAGCTTTTAAGGGCAAAGGGCATGTGGTTGGTCCTGGCCATGCACAGGTGACCAATGAGATTGTAACACACAGACAAAGCTGCATAGTCCTGCTAGGTCACACATAAGTGACCAATTGAATTACAGTTTATCCTATAGTAGATATTTGAACTAGCCTATCACTTTGGTCAGAATGGGCGCCCAAAAGGCACCCAAAGGGCAGGGCCCATGCTTCTTGGTAGCTAGGGGACAGTATGCACCCCCACTGATTGGATACCTCCACCTGGCCTGACCCACCCTTGTATTTGGGCTTTGTTACCTGGGACCAGTTTCCCGGACTTGTTTTAAGTAAGTCCCCTGGGGGAAGGGGGACAGGGACAGTTTACGTTTTACTGCATAAACAACAAAGCCATTGTTTAACCAGATGGCTTTGCTCTGGCTAAATAGGCTCTTACAATTTGTGAACCTTCCTGCACTACTGTAAGATGTTTGTACTATCATCCTAAGAGGTTCAAGGTGTGGACAATCAGATTCTCAAAATTAATAGATTTCTGAGGGACGCATGCCTGGAGACATGAAAAAGAGCTGTCTTACAGAGAATCAGAAAATCATTCGGTCATAATGACTTCCAATTCTTTCCCACAGAGGTATCTGTGGCTCCTCTTTCCAGTTATTTTGCTTTTCTTCTAATCCTGTTACCTCCTTTCTACTCTAAATTATGGATCCTCTTTACGCATTGATTTCATTGCCTAATAGATTCTGCTTAAGGCCCTCTCATTCTTTGTGTCATTACACTTAACTTCTCTATCTCTCACTAAATTCCCCAATAGAGAGGATCTGAGAGCAGTTGTCCATGTTCAATAAACAGAATAATCTTATGAGGCTACTCCATAGACAGCAGGTCTGCCTCTACAGAAATGCATTTTGCTTTGATTGACTATGGTTATTTCTTAGAAAGCTATCTGTTCATTTCAACGTGAACTTTGGACAAGGAAGGCACCCTGAGTCCTGTCAGGTTTAGAGTGCTATTCCAGGCATGTATCTCACCTGCGTTATCATGACTAGAAGAGACTTGGGTATTGCAGTTTTGCCACTTGAAACTCAAAAATCACTAGAAAGGAATAGTATTTCTCTCTTAAACTTTTCAGTGGTGTTTCCTTATTTATTAGGGAAGGACTTCAACAACACTTTATGCAGTCATGAGGATGTTAATCCTTGACAGGCTACTAATTTGGACAGTATTTTTCACTGAGAGCAATCATACAGAGGAGTTGCCCTGGTGCCAAGATATTACAGTTGTTTGATGTTGCCATATCAATGACTACATAGAACACATTATGGATTGACTTTTAAATAATAAACGATGTACCTTACGATTAACTAGTCATGTTGGATTAAATAATTTCTTAAATATAGTCAGTTGCATAAAGAAAAAAATCAGAAGTTTGGATGATTTGGAGAAGCAGGACATCATTGGGCAAAACTCTTGACCTTGAAGTAAGAAAACAGTAAATTAAAGCATGATTATCCTTAAATATTTTTACGTTACTGAGAAGATTACATAATTGATTCAAGGCTTGTTTCTTCTTTTATGTTACATCTCCCTCTCTTTGTCTTGAAATACTATATGAATATTCAAGATCCTCGAGGCACTTTGCAAACTGTCCTGACTATGGTCGTCAATTGGCCCTCTTGATATTGAATGATAAAACTAATGTGTGCATTTTAATTTTTATTTTTATTCTTGTGATTACCAAAATAGCTGCATGTTCTGAGAAAAACTAGGATGTGGGCTTCTTGCAGGATGTGATTTACCTGCAGGCAATTAAGTGACACAAGTGAACAACAACAATTATCTCTCAGTTTTAAATGACAGTATCTCTTAGCTTTAAAGGACAAGAGCCAGATAAGGATTCCCCACATTCTCCATGTAAAGGAGGGCATGAAAGCACTCTTGGGATCCTCCCATGTTTATTCCGGGCATCGGCTCTGGAAGACTCTTGCCCTCCATCTCCTGGAGCTGTCTCCCAGGATCCAACTGGACCCCTGTCCCACTGGCGAGGATCTTGGTTGTGTTCCATCAGGTGAGATTTTCCCAGAATATCTACTTTTACTCCCTCAGAATATACTAGAGAGGGGAACAAATACTCTAAAAGTTTTATCGTTTATTTTTTATTATATAAAACAATTTAACATTTTTTTTTTCCAATTAGGTGTCTCCTAATAGTTCATGAAATAATCTGGAAAGACATTACCAATTTGGCCAAATGAAGAAATTTACTTATTCTCAAAGAAGAAACAATATTGTCCAAAGCCAAAAGGCAAGATGATAAAAAATAACTGGCAATGGGCACAGATTTTCATTTCTTAAAACTGTAGCAAGTGAATAATAGAGAAGGGAACTAGAGACAAAGTTATGTTTCTTTCAAATGTAAAGAAGAAAATAAGTTACATTTTTAACAACCTATCAGATTCATTCACCGTATTATCTAATTAACCTCAAGCAATCAACTTGGATTTCAAAATGTGTTTGAATATTTTGAAATGTTTCCTGCCTATGTATATCATCATACACATAAAAGTATGAAAACACATAGCTATAATTATTACCATTAGGTTTTCTCTTTATCACATATTTCTATGAAAAAGAGAATTGCTTAGATTTTATTTTTTTAAAGATTGTATTTTTTTTTTTTTTTTTGAGAAAAAGAGAAAGTGCACATATGAGGTGGAGAGGGAGAGAGATAAGCAGACTCTGTGCTAAGGAAAGTCTGGAACTTGACTATGGGCTCAGTCTCACCACCCTGAGATCGTGAGCTGACCTGAAACCCAGGGTCAGACACTTAATCAACTGAGCCACCCAGCTGCCCTCAGAATTGCTCAAATTTTAAATCTTCACTGATAATTGAAAGATAAAATTTCCATCTTTATATTTAGCATCTTTAAACACACAAATTTAACACTTACCGAAAGACAAGCTGTTGGCATCCATTCTCATGCAGCTACCAACTGTCTTAAAACAGCAGTCAGCACAGCAGTATTTTGACATATTTTGCGATTGTCATGAAAATTTGGTGGCATTCGGTCAGATGCCTGCCTCTGAGAAAGTACTATGAATATCTAATAGATCACACTCTGCCTAATAAATAAAATTATAAAAATGTATACTCGTTTTAAAATATTCTTACCAGTATGCAAAAAAATGACAATACAGTGAGAAAACGTTAAAGAAAAATGTTAAGAAAATACTTAAAAACAAGATAAAAGTGAAAACTAAAGTTTTCTAAGTAAATTTGAATGATGAATAATGGTAGAAATGTATCCCTAGGATTTTATGAAATAGAAAACTTACACCTGAAATAGAATTAAAAATAAGTATTCTATCCAAATTTGATTAGGGAGGTATCTGCCAACTTTCCTCCCAGTATAGCTATTATTTTATATATTACAGTGAATAATTAGCTTATGGGGAGGTAATTTAAGATGGTGCAAATATCCTATTTCTTATCGTACATTTTTTCCTCAAATCTTAGCATTTAGTGATGATTTTTGTCTACGTTAACTATTACTCTGTTGTTTGCCTAAAGACAATTTATATTTCCATTATTCCTATTATATTTATTAGTTAGAATGTTTGTTGTTTCTGGGATATCACTGCTTTGAGGTCTTCTCAGTTGGCAGAGTTAGAAAATACACAGGTACCTATTTACACATATATGTCCATACATCTATCTATCTATCTATCTATCTATCATCTATCTATCAATCCTGCTATGAGTTCACATTGCCCATTCCTTACCCTTGATTTGCTTGATCAAACTGTAGTCAGACTACTGTTCTCCCCATATGTTACTTATACCTAAGTGACTACTGAGGCAACGAATATCCTCTTTTAATGGTTCATCCCAAGAATCATGTGACCAAAATTCTAGTTAAACTGTCACTCTCATTCCGTTTACTCACCCACATTCTCTTGCCCTTCCTTCCGCACAAACGTCCCTCTAGCCCTGTTTATCTCTTCTTATGAAAATAAAGTCTTTTTCTGTTTGATTTCGAGACCGTGATTCTTATGGTTGGAGAATGCTTTCTTTTGCAATAGTCTTTTTGAGTAAAGTCTCTCTTTACATAATTCTGGATTTCTTTTTTGTTTGTTATTTGTTTTTATTTGATAACTAATATTATTAACCCCAACCAAACATACCACATGTATATGAATTAATCAGATTACTTTTATCAAAAGAGTGTCTATGATCTTTTACTATTAATAGTTTTCTTAAGCTGTGTCTTTAAAGGAATAAAGTTAAAATCTTATTAAAACAAAAATCTGCAGAGATTTATTTTTTCCATACGTGAGATGATCTCCATCAGTATACCTATCTATTGTTAGGGGAAATAATCTTTCTGTCAATCTATTTTAAACTTATGCCAATTTAATAAAATTCCAGGATTTAATTTATATGAAAGTTCTCAATTTTTCATGTATCCTCCTCATCCTTTCAAAGTTCTCTTCCCAGGAAGAACTGTCTCTGATCTGCTGCTGGAACAGATGATATTGAAGGCAATTTCTTTTCTCTTCTCTTTTCTTTCTTTTCTTTCTTTCTTTCTTTCTTTCTTTCTTTCTTTCTTTCTTTCTTTCTTTCTTTCTTTCTTTTTCTTTCCTTTGGCAATTTCTTGTGTTTATGGAAGTATTGTTTGCTCTGTGGGCATTGTTGATTGCAGTCTACAAATAGTACAGTTGATGCTTCCATCAACTTGTCAGAGTCAAGTGCCTAGAGTGTTTCCTGGATTATTTCAGCCTCACCATGACAGCTGAGAGTAATAACATTGGAGTAAGTGTTTTGTTCACCATCTAGCTTTCCGGCCCATTTGCCTACAACCAGGCTGTGCTGTGGAGTCATCTAGTCCTATTGGACCTTCAGAAATGCTCACTAATTCTCAATTCAGCTTTCATGTCACCTGAAGCTTTAAGTAGAACAAGAAACCCAAGCCTAAGGGACTTTCTCAGTATGATTTTGCTCTCTGGATAAAATGTGACTGTCTCAAGATTTGGGGGGTTTGGGGCAGGACAGAAGAGGAACACCATCACTACATACACACGCACATACACACATGCACGCACGATGGAATACTGCTTAGTGTGAAAAAAAAAAAGGCATTCTACAGTATGTCACAATATGGGTGAACCCTGAAAACATTGCACTAAATGTTGTAAGTCAGTCACAGAAAGACAAACACCGCATGTTTCTACTCAAATGAGATATCTAAAATAGTAAAATTCATGGAATCAAAGAGTGGAATGATTGTTCAAGCGTGGGGATTGGGGAATTGGGGAGTTACCAATCAAAAGGCATAACGTCTCAGTCAAGCAAGACATACAGCCAGAGATCTGCTGTATAGCATCATTCCTATAGTCAATAATGTATCAAACACTTAAAAATTTATTAGGAGGATAAATCTCACATTAATTGTTATCATCAGAATAAAAATTTAAGAAAAAGAAGGAAGAGTGAGGGTAGCTAAATATTATATTTTACGTGTCTTATTTTACATGTAGGAAGCTAAACATTCCTTGTAGCTTGTATTTTTGTAGGTTTAATTCCATACCCTCTTTACATCCCTTTCTTACCTTACCCAAACTGGCACACGGATGCCTTCAGGCAGTTAAGCAAATATCAGGAACTTAGGGTCATAAACATAGAAAAATTGTAACAATAATAGAAGTGAATATCCTTATTTCATATTAAGAAATAGTCTATTAACTTTCTGTATCTATCTATCTATCATCTATCATCTATCATCTATCTATCTCTATCATTCACACCATAGCCATCATAGCCATTTGTTTGTCCATCCATCTAGAGTAGTGATAGCAAACTCAATCTGAAATCAAAATGGACTGACAGAATAAAATAATGCAAAAGAGATTAAGTGGTTTATGTTAATATTGACCTTTGAATACAAGGGGTCCATCTTTACTCTCACCAAGTTGGACATTTTACAATAAATTTGCAAAAAGTACCTTACTTTTTAAAAGTTTAGTTGCTACTTATATAGAAGAGTCATAAAACATTTTAAAGTTTTATATTATAAGGGTTTTGAAAGAAAAATGTCCTTGGCCCATAATTATGTTTCATTTCATAACCTGTTAGGTCCTATATCTCAGTGTAGTTAAAGACCTGAAAGGGTAATTTGCATGTTTTGATGGGAAAAACTTAGGATGAAATTTTAATATTCTCCTGCATTTGATTAAAATAAAGGTGAAAACTTGAATTGGTGCATTAAATGTCTATAACTCTCACTTCTCCTCAACATACAGGATTTTATAGCTTTAACCACCAAAGTAATACCATGTCAGACAGGAGCACAACTTAACAAGTCATGCCTACCTGTTTCTGCACATCTCGCCCAATTTACCAAGGGTGTTCAGGAATACAGTCCATTTGACATTCTCACTGGGATTTTAAATTTTCACTCAACTTTTTAATTCCCAAGGCTGAATTGCAGAAATTATCTCATTTCTCTCTTATCACTTTTTGTTCTGATGTTTAAATATGTATCTATTTTTAAATATTTAGCCAATCACTATTTATTGAGAAGGTACTGGGAGCCAGGCAATGTTCTAGTTTCTAAAATACATTAATGAACCACATTTTGTCCCCTTTTCAGACAGATACCTGCCCCTGAAAACTCAATAAATTACTTCATAGGAGTCCTTTTACACCATAGGAATTCAGGACAGTTGCAAATAATATCATGGAGCTCATCAGGGGATGGCAACTTCTTATTTACTTTTGACACAGTATTATCCAAGCTTAGATTTTCCAGATCTAGATGACTGCCACTGGTCACATTAGGAAAATATGACAGCACGGGTAAATTGAAAGAAATAATTTTCTTCAATAAAGGGGCAAGTCTAAGGGTCAAAAGCACCCAAAACACACACACACACACACACACACACACACACACACACACACAACATACACATCTAGATATATACAAGTTCCTGCATACAGCACACAGACTGACAATAATGACAACTTAAGAAATTATCGGCTTTGGCTGCTAAACAATCCAGCCAACAGCCTCATACCAGTTCAAATGGTATGAGGAATATATGAAAATACAGACAATATAAGCTAGCTTCACATTGCAAAACATTCTTTATTATTATTATTATTATTTTGTCTTTTGCTTTCCTGTATTCATTGCATACTTTTGTACTCACAGTTTCACCACAAACAGTCATTCTTCTTCTTCTTTTGCGTTCCCCAAACTTCTAGAATTAAAATATCCTGGACTAAAAAAAAGGAAACTCTATGTAGGTAGAAACAGACTATGTCATATGCAAGTTGCTTGCCTGGAAGAATCACTGAATATATATTTGTGATATAGATAATAATTAAATATGATGTAATTTACACACGAATGAGCTCACTACTAAAAAGAATCCATGAAACATAGTAAATTCTGTAGATCCACAGATTCAAAACATGAGTATTTGTTTAAATCTGTCTCTGCTATTTCAGACTGTGAATAGTGGATTAATTATGTAAGTAGGGTAAAAAAAAAATAGTGCCTGTCTCATGGTCAATAAGATATATTAGCTAGAATCCTCATCATTGCTGATAACATCAAAACTATTGCAATCACTAGTAATAATAGTAGTAGTAGTAGACGTAGTAGTACTAGTAGTAGTAGCAGTAGTAATAGTATTTTCTAAAACAAATATTGAAAGAGTTTACAAATTAGGTAGCAGGACATGATGCTTTCTAGTACATGATTGTAAATGCATCCATGAATCAGATATAATCGGTCAAATGACAAAGTTCTAAACTCACATGAACAAGGCAGCTTAAGCATGCAGCCATACTGAACATTTTTTTTTCTTAATAAATAATTCAGGATTTCTAGATTTCAATGGCACACAACAAGTAGCCCTTGGGGCAGTCTTTCCAATCTTCCTGCTAAAATATCTTCGGAAACACAGAACAGGATGAAAACTTGCAACCTTAAAAACTACAACTTCAGACAAAGTATTGTCTGATTCTGGGAGGAAATTTTACTAACTAAACTATGGTTATGAAGATGAACTTCAGAAGGAAAAAGTCTTGCCTTTGACTAAGAAATTCAAGGGCTTTATATCAACCAGAAAAACGATCAGATTCAGTCTGTCTTTAAAAGCATTGTACAGGTAAGGGATGCCTGGCTGTTTCACTTGGGAAAGCATGCGACTCTTGATCTTGGGGTCATGAGTTCAAGCCCCATATTGGACATAGAGCTTATTTAAATAAATAAATTTAAGACAAAAGCATTAAACTGGTTCATTATCACTTTTCCAAAGAAGATATTTTGGGTCTCAAATAATGAGTCCTTGTTCAAATGCTCTTTCCTTCAGACTGCTTATCTGAGTATTATTTCATATCTATCAAGGGGTATGCCCCCATCTTACACTCTTTCTCTCTCACACAATGTTTATGATCCTTTAGGAGCAAGAGAAAGATCTATTTTTGGTTCATTGGCCCATCCCGCAGAATCTTGTGTAGCATGTCATATATAAGAGAAATACATTAACTATTTCTTTAATGAAAGATCATTTTCTTTCCATCAAATATCCTTAAATTATTAAGTAAAAGAGCAAAATACTGAGAAAAGTAGAATATGTCTAGAGTAAATCTTTTCTTAAAAGAAATATAGATGTTTATTACATCCATACATTAGGAATTTGGAAGCAAATACATTATATTATACTATTAACTGAAAAAAAAAAAGAAAAGAAAAATAGAATAATACAATGCATCTCAAAAAGCATCATCCCTGCAAAGTGAAACGCTATAATTGGAACCAAAGCATTAAAGCTGTAGTAACAATCCATAGAGAGAATTGTAGTTTTCAACATAATACAGAGAATAAAATATTCTGGAAGAGGGATCAGAGAGTAAGAGAAATATGTATTTTTGGAAAACAGGGTATGGCGGGTTGGAATACTGGCTCTGCAATAGTGATTGGGCAAGCCTTGTATATATATGCACCTGCCGTAGCTTGGAGGTGGAAGAATAGATAGTGTGGCATGAGTAGAAATGCGGAAGACTGTGTAATTTCCTTCTTTTCAACCACCAAGTCCGAATAGTTCTTCAAGAATTAAAACACTGAATTGCTATTGCTAAAGATCCTATGGTAATACAAAAGAAAAACTTGAGAAATACTCCCAAAGTACAAGGAAAAAGAGGAGAGACAAGGAAAACAAGAAAGCAGAAAACAGTTGTAAAGAGCATAATAGATACCTAGACTGAAGTATTCTGGGAGGGGATATTTGAACAGTCAATGGAGAGTAGAATACAATTCGACCAAAATATTTTAACGGAGAAGATCACAGGAAGATTCACCACAAAAAAAAAGATGCTAATTCTCTTAAAATTAATCAACAAATTCCATGTGAGTTTGATAAAAATTCTGACAGTCTTCCTGGAAAATGACAAACTGATTTTATTTTTTTAAAAAAGAGCAAATGGTTAAGAATATCCTAGAAATGTTTTAAAAGGGAACACAAGCTGAAGAGAACTACAATGTCAAAATTATAGCTATAATAATTGACAGTGTGGAATTGGTAACAAATACATTGACATATGAAACAGCAGAAAGCACAGAAATAGACCTGCACAAATATGGAAACTTAATTATGACAGCCCTGGTGTTGTAGAACAATGAGAGTTGGGCCTTCAGCAAAGTATAAGAAACAGTTGGTGTTCTTTTGGGAAAAAAGCAAATGAAAAGACCTGAAATCAGTTACATACATCACATCCTATAAGAATATCAATTCCGGATAGATAAAAGACCAAATTTGAAAGGCAAAATTAAGCTAAACATGTACTTAAAGAAAAAGAAGTAAATTCTCAGATTGAAAAGACAAATATTGAATAGGAAAAATAAAGTTCCTTCTACACCTAGACTTAGACTCAAACCACAGTCCACAAAGAAACATCCTAAAAGCTAACAAAGGGGCAAATCTACTACCTATCATGGAATAACAATTAGATTGAGAATGAGTATCTCATAAGCAAAAGTAAAATTCAGGAACATATGAGATTTGCTGAGAAAATATTACTTTCTCTTTAAAGTTTTATTACCAATTAAACTATAATTCATAAGTAAAGGAAAAATAAATTCATATCTAGATGTAAAATTAATAGCATACCTTAGTCTATACAGGCAGTCATTATAATTTTATTAAAAGATACTCAGTAAGAAGAAAACTAAACGCCTGGAGAAAGGTAGTATGTGAGAAACAATGATGAGAACAATATTGATAAACTATACCAGCCCATCTAATTAAGGTTATAATGAATGAAACCTTACAGTTTTGGGTTCCTACAATCAAATTTCACAGAGAATTTGAGGACAAGTATGGAGAAGATGAAGGTGAGTAGAATAATGACAGAAGTGTTATCCCTCACCCTCACTGTCAATGCTCTCTTTAATAAACTCACTCCTAACACAAAGACTTGATAGGAGATGGCATATATCCAGGCAGTTCACAGATGGAAATTTGAGTGTGTTGTCTTAATGTAATATGTACAATGGAGTGTCAAAAAATTCACTTGGAAATAACTGAAATAATGAAATTATTGTAAAAAATGTTTCATTGTGCTAACATTCATTATAATAAATCTCAAAACATTTTAAAAGAAAACCTCTTGCAAGTAGGTAGAATAAAGGGGTAACTTTAGTTTTTGGTACACTGATACTATAATGCAAACTATAAGAAGCTAATTAATTAAAACAAGGTAAGGGGAAAAAAAGCAGATGGGGAGATTAGGAAGGTAATTTTTTTAAATTGAAACTTGACCATGGCTCATCAATATTCTATGATAGGACTTGTAAAATTTTTAACCACTATTACTGTCCTGAGCACTGTTTATTTTGAAAGAAAACTCTCTACATATACAATTCTGGTAAAAAAAAAAAAATCAATAACCTGAGAATTTAAAAATAAATAAGTCTGATAAGTATGCGATGATTTTATTAGCATATATAAATTTCCAGTTGTTATTTAAACTCTATTCTCATAAAATTTATTTAAGATTTTTTTCTCTAAAAAATATATGCTCTATTTTCCGATGAACAGAAAGGAGCTATTCTACATTTAAATACTCAAAAGCTAAGGATTACTTGTTTTGACCTTATCCATTATGTATTTAGAAATCTTAAATAAATGTAGTATTTTTTTCCTACACTAGGACACTTAGAAATATGACTATTTTATCACTCTTGAAACCATCAAGACTCAAGAGGAAAAGCGATAGATTGTAAAAGAGATAGAATTAATAATTTATATTTGAAACTTTTCATTCACATTCAACTATTATTTTTCTACTCACTGAAAGTCTATATTTAAAACTAATGCCAGTGAAATAGATTGACTTAAAGTGATGCTGATTCATAAACATTTCAATGAGCCAAAAGTATAATTTAATAGCGAGAGAAGTAGAGCTTTGAAGGGAGCAGAGGAGAAAATTGTATTATTAAAACCCTTGCCAAGGTGAGCATGTTCAATTGACTCACATTTCTTGAGACATTTACTCAGAAGTATCCCATATTTCTAAAAATCAGGTCAAATTTGTTATTGCATTAATGCACTTTTATGATTAATTTTACTAATGAAGAATATCCATTTTTCACAAAGCATAAGTAAAAATATATCACTTCTAAAGAGAAGAGATTTGCAAGGTCATTGAGTTATTAAATAATACAGGGTGAATGGATTGTACTTTTTTAGAAAAGAAAATTGAATTATTATGCCAATAAGGAAAACAAAAAGCATTTTGGCTTTTATCTGATCATAAAATTAAGCAGCGTAATGAATAGAAATATAGATTTAACCAGAACCAGGTATTTCAGTTATAGGACTAACAAGTTTAGAAGTGTCTTTATTGAAATTTTGAAGTTGCCTGATTTTAAAGATTTATAGTACCACATATCATAAAACAAACTATATTACTTCACCATAAGCCAGGATTGAATTTTATTTAATTTTAATGTAAATGTTTGGAACCAATAAAAACTGTTTATGATTTTGTCAGAGCCAGCTTTGGAACTTTAGCCAGGTTCAAATTACAACTATATTTTATTAAAAAAAAAAAATCAATGCAGCTTGTATCAGTTTCTCTTTACTTCAAATTTAATCCTGGTATATTTGTTAGAGATTCAAAATAGATTTCAAATTTCAAGATGCTGTCATTATTGTCCTGAAGCCACATTTTTAAGATATGGCAGTGTTTCCTCTGAGTACTGACTATGGACCAGGCTACTCAATGGAATAGAGCAGATACTGAAAACAATAACAGAAGTATACCCTAGGAAGTGCAAATCTAATAGAATCACCATTCCTTTTGCTTTGTTTTTTCTTTTTCTTTTTTCCTTTTTGGGGTAGAGATTAAAAGTTGATTTCAGGGGCACGTAATCGTTTCGTTTGTACATTCAGCATATGTAGATGGATGGACGGTAGAACTACGACTAGCAAGGGTAAATTAAACAAGGCATTGCACAATCATTTAATTTACATTAATAAACAAATGATCTGAACAACTAGCTGAAAAAGATTTTAAGTTCCTCAGTAGTCTGGAATAATACAGATAAAAGATATTCCTCAAAGTCCATGCATTTCACTCGGAGCTTCCAGCCTGAGAAGATCCTTCCTCTGGTTTCCTCCACCCTGTACCCCTGAGCAGCGCTGGGTGAGATGGAGAAAATGGAAGAGCACAAGCTTCATCTGTATTCCTCCAGCCTTTGGCAGTGGACGGTGGGCTTTGGTAGACAAGATTTTGTTGTGACCTGTGTATGTTCTCCGTGAACCACCTTTCCTCTCTTGCTGAAGCAACCATGACCACCAGCAGCAAATTTCTGTAGTTTCTGAAACTCTCCAGCTGAGGGTCATTTGTGAGCCTGACAGCTAATAGATGCCTTTGGTGACACTCTTACCTTTAGCTTTGGCAATCATCTAGATAACCCATTCATCGTATGAACTCTCTTCCTACTTGCAATATCTATAATGGCCTTGGATTTCATATTTAAACTCTGATAAATACAACTATGAGACACCGTTTCTATGAGAGGTGGGAACGGTGCATGGATCAGAAGAGGCTTTTAAATGAAAGTGACCCTTGAAATGAGATTGCAAGATATTTCACTGACACATGAGGTGGGAACACTTCCCATCAGAGCAAAGATGGGGCTTGAAATTCCATGGACATTTTTTTTTCTTTTTTTTTTTTTTTTAACAAGTAATATGTACTCAAAGAATTCATACCAGAATGAGATTAGGCAAAATCAGGGAAGTTTTCTCAAAGAGTTGGGGTTTTAAAAATTTCATGGAGTGCAGAAGTGCAAATAGGAACACCTCTCCAATGATATGAGTGTGGAACTTTCCAGACTGAGATAAACAGAAAATGCTCCTCTTCAAGTTAACACAGAGACATTTTGGATTAGAAAGAAGTTACTTTTATCAGACTGTAGGAGACAAAGTTTGAGATTGAGTTGCCACTAAATTGGTTTAATGTATGATGTACGGCAACAAAAACCTTTTGAAGTTACATACTGGATATTTTCTATTTCCTCCTCTAGATCCCCTCTCTACTTTTTCCCACTCTGCTCTCTGCTCTGGGGGTCTTAGCTAATGGATTTGTTTTAACATGGGCTTCTGGTCAGGCTTGGCCACTGGGAAGTACTAGCATGGGGTTTGGAAGATGCAGGATGGTCACATTGGGATATTTCCCATCACTCTCCATGCTGGTTGTCGGAGAGGAGGCACATCTATCTCTCCACAAAAATCTATAGCTCTGCCTCTATGATACCTCACTTTCCAGGTCTAGTTGATGTTCAGAATTCTGCCCATGGGAGCCTTTCTCCATCTTGGATGAGAAAAACTTTGTAAACTTTGTAAAACTTTGTAAAGGTTGAATTCATCACTTTTTTAAAAAAGATTTTATTTAGTCATTTGACACAGAGAGAGAGATCACAAGTAGACAGAGCAGCAGGCAGAGAGAGGAAGGGAAGCAGGCTCCCTGCTAAGCAAGGAGCCCAATGTGGGGCTCAATCCCAGGACTCTGGGACCATGACCTCAGCCAAAGGCAGAGGCTTAACCCACTGAGAAACCCAGGTGTCCCGAATTCATCATCTTTTTCATCAAGAGCTCACCTGAGCTAAGCTGCCAGGAGTGGGAGTAGCATCCAATTAAAGAAACACGCCAAAAGTGAAAGAGTTAAGACTTTACTCACATATTGTGAGTAAGAGTCTAAAACTCTGGAGAGGTCAGCTACTCCTGATTCATTTCCCCCATAGAATGGAGTCCAAACAGACACTGAGATCATGTTGCTGTTGAAGAAGCCCCAAACATGAACTTCAGGGACAGGGAAAGGGATGCAGAAGGGCTAGGGGTGGAAAAGTACTAGGTAAGGAGTCAGAGTGGAGAAAAGTGCCTTCAAGATTTCCTCAGTTCAGATAAAGGGACCTTGGAATAAAGGCACCAAAGCTAGGAAGGCAGATATGTGAACAACATGGCCTACCAAAGGGGCCCAAGTCCTTGACTCAATTTCTCCCTTCAGAGACCACAATGAATTGGCTGGGCACCAAGTCTGGAGTGAGGTGGGAAGCTTCTTCCCAAAAGGCCCCCTAGGTCCAGCCTCTGTAATCGTCTATGTGTAGTACTGAAAAAATGAAACATAATTTAACTAGGAGACAAGATCAACCAGGAACCCGATTAATGCATTTGTTACTGACCCTCAGAATGGGATCCTGAGATTGGATTGCTGCTGGTATGAAAAGCACACATGGTATGGAGTGGTAAGAGTTAATTTGTAGCTTTCAGTAGCCTCATGATTACTTAAATTAACATCAGCGGCTGCTAGGAATGCAGTATAGGTATGTGTAA
The DNA here is from genome assembly GCF_022355385.1 of Mustela nigripes. Lineage (NCBI taxonomy): Eukaryota > Metazoa > Chordata > Mammalia > Carnivora > Mustelidae > Mustela > Mustela nigripes. The sequence goes on from NC_081566.1 coordinate 49,869,778, forward strand.
AATGACTGTGGCACTTAGCCACCATGGCAGTAATAATTAAAATATAGCAAATTATGAGGTAAATTCGCTGCCTTAGAATAAATAACATAAAGGTCTATGGAAATTTGTAAAGACTATCTGTAATTTTTCTTTTCTTTTAAGGGGCATGATTTCAATCAGTTACTCATTTTATGAATTCACTCCAATATTTAATTGACAACAGAGTCAAATATGAGAACCATGTTAGCTCATTGATATTAAGAGGGTCAATATATGCTGTGTATCAAATAATAACAAAGTATGGGTAGAATAATACATATAGAACAAAAAAAAAAATCACTCTACGACCTAATGTTACTATTGATAACAATGACAAAATATTTTGGGGGCACCTGGGTGGCTCAGTTGGTTAAGCAGCTGCCTTTGGCTCAGGACATGATTCCAGGGTCCTGGGATAGAGCCCCGCATCGGGCCTCTCTGCTCAGCAGGGAGCCTGCTTCTCCCTGTGCCTGCTGTTTCTTGTGCTTAGTCTCTCCTGCTCTTTCTCTGCCAAATAAATAAATAAAATCTTAAAAAAAAAGATGCCATATTTTCAAAACAACATCTGTACAAATACAGCTCAGAACTCCGTCTACTATCTTATTAAACATATAATCCAATAGTCTGGATTGCCTACTAAGTACAGGTAATCCGCATTAGTACTCAAAGACTGTGGTATCAACAGTTTCTAAAGTGTTGTCAGTCATCTTTATTCAGGAATACATATGATGTTGGTCTCAGATGAAATATTAAAAACACTAAAATAACACTTTTTCCACTTAGTTACTCACAGCTAGACAAGCATCAAATCAAAACTCTTACATAAACAACACACCATCATATTGTCTCATTGATATAAAATGTGACATGCCAGAAGTTAATAAATGAGAGTTTAAGTTAAATTTTAGCTTGATATAACCTTTGTACCTTCCCTTTCAGTGTTTTTTTTTAAAATTTCCTTAATTACATAATTAATTTAGAAAGTATTTATAATTAAGTAAATTATGGATCTTAATTTTGCTATGATCAAAGAATTCTTTTTGGTGTTACATTGTATAAAAGATGAATTGGAGCTGTCAGCTTTTACAGTTACACATTTTTTTTTCTTTCCCAGAATTCATGTGAAAACTATGAAAAATGTCACATACAAAATATAAATTCCTGAGAAATAAAAGTGTAGCTGATGTCCTCTGTGCACCTAGGTCTTGGAGAGGAATCCAGGCTCTCTCTTGCCTCCTGTTACTGATCAAAACATGTGATGGCTTTTGAAAAAGGAGTCCGAAACTTTATGTGAATTACTTTCAAGACTGAAGCATGAGCTTTCATTTGATGTGATGGACACTGGAATATTTCCTTCCCAAAAAAGTAAATTATGGATCATTTTCTTTACAATGAAACCATCCAGTTCAAAACAAATCATAATAATAACAAAAATAAGACTTAAACTCTCTTAATGTTATTAAATTTCAAAGATAATATCAAGAGCAAGTAATTTGGTTCAAAATCTCAGCATTGATTAGTTACAATCTTTTCACTGAACATTGCATTGGTTAATTTAAAATAAATCTTCAAAGCTTCTTAGACACAGAAGGTTGGTGTAATATTTCACTTAAATATAAACATTCATGATCCAGTGGTTATTTTTACAGAATTCTACAGAAATGTGATGTTTTATTATGATCAAACACAAACATGTTTTCTAAGATAGATGGCAGTTTAAAAACTTTACAATATCTGTTTAATAAAATGTGCATATTACTGGTACATAAGAATCTGGGAATTGTGTTAAAATTTTTTCAATAATCATTCCTGATGTTCATACTGAGAATTACAGAACCTTCATAAATAATCTCATTTGATTCTTACACCTACTTTGTGAAGTATGTAGGGCAGGAAATAGCCTTTTGAGAGGTTAAGTGGCTTGTCCAAGGTCCAAGTATTAAGAGGCAGCAATAAATCCAGAAATTGGGTTTTTCATATAAGGTCATTGCACTTTCCACACTAATACTCTAATGGACCTGACACACACAAAAAATTGATTAACATAATGTGATATTATAATATAATAATTTATATATGATAAATTACCCTTATAAATACGATGTTTTTAATACAAAATAAAAATAATTTTATTCTAGAAAATGAGACTAAGAAAATGGAAGAAAATTGGTCTCATAATTGTGACTACTTCATTTTTTTTTGTATTTTTCTAAATAAAGTAAGTAATGCATATTTATGTAATCTTTATTTTTAAGAAAACTATATTGTATTTGGTTACATAACAGTTTAAATGCTCTGGAAGAAATAATCTTGCTTTAACGGGATATATAACTATATGTATTTTAAATTTTATTTATTTATTTAGTTGACAGAGAGAGAGAGACACAGTGAGAGAGGGAACAGAAGCAGGGGAAGTGGGAGAGTGAGAAGCAGGCTTCCCATGGTGCAGGGACCCATTTGGGGGCTCAATCCCAGGACCCTGGGATCATGACCTGAGCCCAAGGCAGACACTTAATGACTGAGCCACCCAGGTGGCCCTACCAGAAATAAAATATAAACTCGAATCAGGGTAACTTTCCTCTAGACCTTCTTCCTTTTTATTCCAGCATTTGTCAGAAAAGCCCAAATCAGAAGGGATTTGGATCATTCTGGGCCGATGCAAGAGGACTCTCCTCTGGTCCCATTGTGATGGCAGCCCTGTCCTCTTAGTCCAACATGGAGCCTTTGGCTTAGTCCTTTGCATCTGTGGCTCCACCTTCAGAGTCATTCTTTCTCGATTTCATTCCTTCTCTTTCAGCCCAGGCTGACAACATTACTGTCGCTTTAAAATTCTCAAAACCTGTCCTTCTCCTGTGTGATTCAGGGAGGTTCAAACTTTTGATAAGTGGGTCTTCCACAAATCTTTTCTGGGTGATTACATATCTATTTTTGATTTCTGCTAATATGTTTGGTTAAATCCGTGCATGACACACTTAACTCTTCAGCAAAATTTGGCCAACAACACCTTTGGTGGTCCCCCCAGAGAGTGCGTTCTCATTTTTTACAATGTAGATACACTGAGAATTTCCCAAATCATCAAGTTCTGCTTCCTTTTTTGCTTCTTGGTAATCTCCATTCTGTAGGCATGTCATTTTAGGCTTTCTTTGAGGAAAACAATTTTTCACACATTCTATGTTTTTGATGACCTTCAAAGTTGATTTGTTTTGTGTTTATGATTTTATTTATTTGTTTGACAGAGAGAGTGAGCGAGAGAGCACAAGCAGAGGGAGCGACAGGAGCAGACTCTCTGCTGAGCCCCAACACGGGGCTAGATCTCAGGACCTGAGCTGAGGCAGACACTTAAGGACTGAGCCACCCAGGAGCCCCGTGATCTTCAAAGTAGGAGTAGTTGTCAGGATTTCTTTTTTTGTAGAATGACCTTCAGTTGGAATTTGTATTATTTTTCTAATGATTAGGCTAGGATTATTTTTTTCAATCTAGTTTTTTAAAGAAGACTGCCGCAGAGGTACAATGCCATTTTCATTACATGATATCAAGTGTACATACAATCAACATAACTTAACACTACTAATATTAACCTTGACCATCTGCCTGAAGTAGTATTTGTCAAGGTTCTACACTATGAAGCTACTTGTTTGTCTTCCTTTCAAACTCTTCGGTATGCAGTCCACACTTCAGGGAAAGTATCTACAAAAAAGTATCTACAAAATCTACAAATTTTTTTTGAAATTCTTTTACATGGGAGATTTTTATCTTCTTCCTCATTTATTTATTAAATCCTTTATATTATTATACAGTCATGGATACTTAAACTTCAATTTGATGCAATATTTCTCTTATGATGCAATTTCTCTTGTCAAATTGTTCCCATTTTAGTTCTTGTGACTTCTTTTTATTTGGTTGCTTTGACCCTTTAACATATCCCACTCGCTATAGGATTTTTGAGTACTTTACTTTTTACACCATAGAATTTTCAAGCACATCATGTATAATTTCTGGTTCATTTCTAGAATCAGTGATTTCCCCAGGGGCTCCTTTTATTGGAAAATGACATTAGAAACTAAAATCTGGATGGTGAGTGATAGTTTATTTTTACACATTAATTTATATTTCAGGTCCTTAAATGTATACATATAAAATATTAAAATGGATTGAAACCCCATGTCCTATAAATAAGTAATTTTATAACTTTTGAATTCAAATATTTGTTGACTTTATACCATGTGAAATCTTTCTCAGAATTTCATTAGTCTTTTAGCTTTGTTACTTGTGTCTTTTCCTGTACAGAATTAACACATATTTATTTATTTACTTTTAAAAGATTTTATTTATTTATTTATTTGACAGAGATCACAAGTAGGCAGAGAGGCTGGCAGAGAGAGGGGGGAAGCAGGCTCCCTGCTAAGACAGACAGCCCGATGTGGGGCTCGATACCAGGACCCTGGGATCATGACCTGAGCCGAAGGCAGAGGCTTTAACCCCCTGAGCCACCCAGGCGCCCATAGAATTAAAACATGTTTAATGTAAAGAAATGGGCCTCTCTTTTTACTTTTTGGCTTATACTTTTTTTTAATCTAATTTTTAATACCCTCAGAATATAAACATATTCAACTGCACCACATTAAAATATTTTAAATTTCCTCTCTGTGTTACGTCTTTAATTGGACTTTTTTTTAAAAAAGATTTTATTGATTTATTTATTTTAGAGACAGAGAGTGAGAGCTCAAGCAGGGGGAGGGGCAGATGGAGAGGGAGGGGCAAGTCTTAAGCAGACTCTAACCATGAACTAATCTGTAGTGCTATTGTTCTCAAATATTACACACACACACACACACACACACACACACTGAAACACATATTGTAGGCTTTTAGGCCTTCAATCAACCTCACTATTTAAGAAAATGTCAAAACCACTCCTTTAAATAAATCTGGATATCTGGTAATTGGCCAGATATAAAGTTATTCTTCAAAAATATCTAGGCCATGATTTCATGTTATTTTGGGAATTTGTACCCTGTGATGGTTAATAATGGCAGTATAATAGATTGGATAGCAATTAGGTGGTGGCTTATTCAGCTACTCTTTTTTCCAACCTGCTGGTTTAGTCTAGAGCTTTACGCATTTTCTTTTCAGCCTCTTTTGATAGTTCCTGTTTAAAAAACAAAAATTCTGTATAGCTCTTATATATTACTGTATAACTCCTGACTTCTGCCTCCTTTGGAGACTACTGATTTCTTGTTTCTTATAGGATACAAATCCCTAATTGCTTTTATCTTCTGGCCCAAAGATCCACACGTCCAGTGCCTTAGCAGTTTACAACTTTGATTTTACCCCCATTCCTTCTACACAACTTTGCATTTGTGTGTGTGTGCTTAGAGTTAGAAAGAGGATGAAAACTCAAGTGGTCATTTTAACAGTTTATCATTCTAGAATATTAGTAGCGTTTCTTTCCACTTGTTGAAGGGAAATTGAAAAAGGGAATGGAAAGAGAGTTGATGGTTTATGCAACTCCAAGTAAAATGATTTTGTGAAAAAATAGAGATGACTAGGTATGAGTACTGAAAAAGAAGTTTGAAAAATGGGCATCTGGTCCTTGGCAGAATAGAGTTTCAGAATAACAGATCTTTGCCTTTCTATATTTAATTCCTTCCTTAATGAGCTTTTATTATTCAATAAGACTGAATAATGCATGCCACTCCATGCATATAAGCCATTTGTGGGGGAAATAAAAAGCCTTAAAGCAAAACATAACAGATTTCAGTAAACAAGAACAGGTTAAAGAGATTGAATGGAAACTGAAAGCTAAATCCCATATGCTTTCAGCCAAGAGTAGATAAATCTTCAGTCCTCAAACATCCCACTCCTGTGCTATTAAAACTCTAAGCTATTATACAATACATGCTGGTCCTAGAAGGCTCTCATTATCTATACAATAATAGCCTCAGGAAAACCTACATCTGTATGCCTCCCGCATTTTCAAAATTGGGAGTATTAGACTCTCTAGAGGTTTTCGCCTTTTATTTCATAATAATAAAGATATTTTGCAGACTTAGGTGGCTTTGAAATATTTACTCTATGTGAATGTTATGTAAATACTTACTTGGTACTTGAAACATTATAGATTAGGGAGTCAAGGCTCTAAATTAAACATTTGCCAAATAATGTCACTAGTGGGCTTTCTTAAAATTAAAGGCTTTGAGAATGATTAAAAAACTGCACTTTGGTGTTCACAACTCCCTCTCTATATTTATTTTCTTGTCTTATTTTGTCAACGTTATCTATTAGAACAGATATGCAAGGAGAATAAAGTTGTTTGATGTTGAAGATTAAAATTTCACCTGTTTTCATTCTCTCTCACTTTTACACTTCCTTAACCTGCTCAAGAAAACTGTTAGCTAGATGTTCATCTGAGAAATGACAAACATGCTGATGGATTAACGACAGATTTCTGGAGTGTAAAATATTCAATATTGTAATAGGTGAAGAAAGGATGAGGAAATGGAACATTTTCTGTGTTGATTTGGTACAATATTGCCTTTTTATTTGTTTTGAAAAGCCATAGTACCCAATGGGTAAAATAAAACAATTTTAAGAAATGAAATGCCACATTTGTAAAATATATGATTTTATATTTTATTTCACTGGTTTATATACTTTTGACAGATTTTTTAAAAAATCGTATAATTAGCTAGTTTTGTTAGACCAAAATTAAATTTCACAAATCTTTATGGAGTTTGTGTTTAAAGACATTTCATCTGACACATGAACTTGCCTTTCTTCTCTCCCGAAATTTCATTAAAATCCTATGAAGAAACAGAAAAAAAAAATATAAACCAATAATAAGCCAAGTCAGAACAAGGTCACCAGTGGACAAAGGGCTTCTGGATTTGGGGAAGATAAAAGTTATAAAATTGTGTCAGCAAATGAAAGTAGAGGTAATGAAAGCAGAGCGAAGTCAGTCTGCCTTGGAAACGTTTTAGAGTCCAAGAAACAATGGAGGAAGCTAGAGAGGAAGGGTGAAAAAAAGAAAGATTAGAGATGGAAATGGATCAATTAATAAGAAAGTTGCTTTGTTTTAAAACACAATTTACCTTCCAGCCTCCATGAATTGTGCAGGCAGCCTAGAGTTTACCCACAGAGGGGATAGACCAATATTTTTGCTTAAGGATATGAAAAACAAAACAAAAACAAGCACAAGGAGTATCCAAAAAACTTAGTGGGTCCTGACATTTCAGAAGAAAACTCTCCTCATCCTTCTATTTCAATCTTGTGAGAAAAACAAATAAATTCAAAGCTCACCTTAAAAATAAGTATGTCCATGAAGAAAGGTCTTCATATCCTCACTTGAAAAAAAAAGTATGGAGTACAAATAATTATTACATATTTTCATAAAAAGTTACCACCATGCATAAAAAGATTTTATTTACTAACATAAACCAGAATAAGTAAAAATAGAGTAAATGACTTCAGATGAAATAGATACTCAAGGAGACCTTCCAAAAGGAGGTGTGTGTGTGTGTGTGTGTGTGTGTGTGTATAATGTTATCTTCAAAAATTGGAAAAGGTATGGCATATTTAAAGAGATGCAAAAATAAAGGAAGAAATAACCCTTAAAAGCTAAAAAGGCCATCGGTCCTGGGCTTTTCTTTGTTGTTTTTTGACTACTGATTCAATTTCTTTGTTATTGGTCTTTTCTCATTTTCTATTCTTCTCCTTTTTTTTATTTTTTAAGATTTTGTTTATTTATTTGACAAACAGAGATCACAACCAGGCAGAAAGAGAGAGAAGGAAGCAGGCTCCCTGAAGAGCAGAGAGCCCGGTGAGGGGCTTGATCCCAGGACTCTGAGACGATGACCTGAACCTAAAGGCAGAGGTTTTAACCCACTGAGCCACCCAGGTGCCCCTGATTTTCTATTCTTCTTGATTCAGTCTTGGTAAGTCTTATGTTCCAAGGAATTTACCTATTTTTTCTAGGCTATCAAATTTGTTGGCATGTAATTGTTCAGATAGTCTCATTGTTCATATATTTCTCAGGCATCCATTGTAATACTTCCTCTTTCTTATCTGATTTTTGAGTTCTCTCTCTTTTTTTTTTTCCCCCTCAGTCTAGGATCTATTGATTTTGTTTACTTTTCTGAAAACCTATTCCTAATTTTGTTAGCTTTTTTCTATTATTTTTCTATTCTCCAGGTGTTTTATTTCTGTTCTAATCTTTCTAATTTCTCCCCCTGCCACTAACTTTGGACTTAGTTTGTTCTTTTTCTAGAGTCCTTGTAAGGTTGTATATTTGAGATTTATTTTTTTTAATGTAGTTGCTTATTGCTACAAACATTCTTTCTTAGTACTGCTTCTACTGCATCCCATAAATTTTGGCATGTTGTGTTTTAATTTTTATTTGTCTCAAGATACTTCTGATATTCTCTTTTGGTTTTATTTTTGACCCAATGGCTGCACAAGAATACATTATTTAGTTTCCACTTTATTATGAATTTTTTCCCATATTCTTACTGTCATGAATTTCTAGTTTTATTCCATTCTGTTCAAGATACTTGGTATGATTTTGATCTTCTTGCATTTCTTAAGTCTTGTTTGTTACCTAAATGTGATCTATCCTAGAGAATATTCCATATGGACTTGATAAAAATGTGTATTCTCTTGTTGTTGGATAGGAAGTCCTGTGTATGTCTGTTAGGTCCTTTTAGAAATTTGTCCAGTTCTTTATTAATTTTCTATCTGGATGTTCAATCCACTTTTGAAAGTGGGTTATTGAAGTCTCCTACTGTTTTTGTATTGGTGTCACTTTCTCCCTTTAGATCTGTCAATGTTTATATATGCAAGTACTCTGCTGATGGATGTATATTTGTGATTGTTACATCTTTCTGCTGAATTGACACTTTCATCATTATATAATAACCCTATTTGTCTCCAAAGACAGTTTAGACTTAAAGTCTATTTTGTTTGCTACAGGTATAGACATTTCTGCTTTCTTTTGATAGCTATTTGCATGGAATATCTTTGTTGATTTCTTTATTTTCAGCCTAAATTTATCTTTTAATCTAAAGTGAGCTCTTATAAGGGCAGCTGGGTGGCTCAATTGGTTAAGTGTCTGCCTTTGGCTCAGGTCATGATCCCAGGGTCCTGGAGTTGAGTCCCACATCAGGCTCCCTGCTAAGTGGAGAGCCTGCTTCTCCTCCCGCTGCCTGCTGCTCCCCTTGCTTGTGCTCTCTTTCTCTGTGTCAAATAAATAAATAAAATCTTAAAAAAAAAAGTGAGTTCTTACAGACAGTGTATAGTTGGGTCATCTTTTTTGTTAAATTTATTCAACCACCTTATGTCTTTTGAGTAGAGAGTTTAATAAATTTACATATTAAACAATTATTGATAGGAAATAATTATTACTGTCATATTGTTACGTGTTTTGTCTTATACCTCTATTGTCCTTCTTTTTCTCTCTTGCTGTCTTAGTTTGTTTTATTGTATTTTGTTTTGTATTGATTGACTTTGATTTTTTTTCTTTTGTGAAACTGTTAGATATTTTTTGAGTGTGCCTACATAAAATATCTTATAGTTATATAGTCTACTTTAAGCTGATAATAACAACCTAACTTCACTTGAGTCCAAAATCTCTACACTTTTACCTCTTTTCCCACCCATTTTCATGTTATTAATGTCAAAATTTACATCTATTCATATTGTATATCATTAACAAACTATTGTGGTTATGATTATTTTAGTATGTTTGATCTCTCATAAATTCTGTTCCTTACTACAAAAAGTGCCTGGTAAAATATCATTCAGATAAAAACAAAGCAAAGAAACACAAACAAAAAGCAAAAACAAACTATGTAGTGCTCACAAAATTAAAGTAATTGGTATATTCTATGTAATAGTTTGGGGGTAAAATTCAAATACTCCTGACAGTTTCCAGGATGTAATGGTTAAACCCCCACCTATGTAAGAATAAACAGTCCCAAATTCTGATATACATACTACTGTGTCTCCAGTTTCTTACTCTTCATGCTAGGAGCTTCAAAGTACTGACAAGTATCTTTACTGTTGTGGAAGAGAAATTTCCATCATTTTCTAGTGTACTATTTGTAGCACAGAACTTCCTCTTCCACAACAGATCTTGAGGTGTTATGTTTGGAACTTAGATACTGGAGTAAAGTTCCCTAATCTTTCATTGACCATGAGTTTTAAGATTGCATCTTGCCCCAGAGACAGCAATTAATTCTGAATATTTTGTCTTTTTCTCTAGTATTGCACTTAGAGATAATTCTCCAAGTCAAACTGGTCAGGACCCTTCTATTTAAAGTTATTTTGAGTCTTTTGCTTGACCTTTTCTACAAAGTTGATATTGGCAGAAATTTATGCCATAGGGAAGCTATGCTGTTCTGTTGTTCTGCCTCACATTGTCAGGGAGTCCCTCTATAAGAAGTGGAGGGCTCATGGGGTAAAGGTAACATTTATAGAGTGACTCTGTATCAGGAAATCATATCCAGGGAATGATAATCAAAAGCTAGATTTGTTTGCTTAACCTGCTGCCAGTGAGGCTTCAGGGAAGCCCTTCCCAGATGCAGAGTATTTTGAATACTGAAGTCTCACATAAGAACTTTTAACCTTAAATATGCAAATAAGAATTAAGATTTTTGCAAAGACAGCAGCTGGGGAAAATTTACAATAAAATAACTGATATATGACCAGGGTCTTATTATATCAGTGTGATGTGAATGTCAATTAATCTACTGTTATGTTCATGTAGATGAGCAAGAACTAGGCAGAAGCTGACAAAAACATTATGAGCAGAGAGACAATAGTGATTCCCACTCAAGAGCATTTCCAAAACCAATGATGGGGAAACATAGCAATGCCTGTTTGAGAGGTGACTGGTGGCTTAGTTCGTTAAGCATCCACCTCCAGCTTGGGTTATGATCTAGGGTCCTGGGATTGAGCCCCAAATCCTGCTCCCCGCTCAGTGGTGACTCTGCTTCTCCCTGTCCAACTTCCCCTCCCTCCCACTCATGCTGTCTCTCATTCTCTCTCTCTCTCATTCTTGCTCTTTCATAAATAAATAATAAATAAATAAAATCTTTTTAAAAATGCCTAATCGATCACAGCAATTTAAAAGAGGCTATAGGAAATCCCACATGGGCAATATAAGTGTTGGTATTAAGAATACAAAAAAAAAAAAAAAAAAGGAGAACCCAGCTCTCAGCCATCTGGGGGGGAAAAACCTATAGGGAAGAAGCTAATCAGTCAAATCACCTGTCATGGCGCTATTTTGGACAACTCAGTCTGGGGATGACTTGGCAATGTAATGTTTGATGGAGTCTACTTTGTCAGGCTTACACCAAAGGCAGATTAAAATATTTTGATATCACTACTTCACTTTGATTATTTTATCTTTTTACTCCTAGACTGGAAAGACCTTACCTATTACCATGGATCATTGCTAAGCTCTTAAATAAGAATAGTGATACACAGAGTGGTAATTTTGGTAATTATAGCTCATTGTCCATACAGGGCTACCAAAAAAAAAAAAAAAAAAGGAAAAATAAGTTATTTTCTTATGTCATATGAGATCTAAGAAAAGTGACAAAAAAGAAATCGAGATAATTACTCAAGTACCAATTTTTTAGGACAACTAAGGTCATATTTTAAAAACTAATTTGGCTTTAGTTAATCTGGAGTATGGTCATGATAGAAGTTAGATAATTTGATTTATTAAACTGTCTTTGTTACCATAGCAAAGAGACAAAATAGATGCCAATGGGAAGCCATATAACTTATCTTTATAAGTAATACTTTAAAAAGCAATAATAACTTGTCTACAATTTAAGATAAGACAATCATGTCCCTTATGAAATGGTGTCAACAAGTTTTCTAGTAGTAGAAAATGCTTCAGACTAATTGGAAGCAAAGCATCAGCACCTTCCTAATTTGATTGCTAAGACATGAGTGTGTGATCAAAGAAGTAAAATGTGAACAGTACTCTTGAATACAAGTAGCTTCATTTAGAAAAAGAGATAATAACAAATAAAGAATATTTATCACTGGCAGCTTGTGATTAATATTTGATTTACAGTGGATGTTGCATCTAAATTTCCTCCATTACTTACACCTATTAGCCTTCTTCCTACTGTCATCACTTTTCATCTCCTCACCATTGCTAAGAAATATATGACTGAGATAACTGCATCATATCCCACAAATACTGTGGTCAATTTAACTGAGACAGCAATATTCAAGAGCACACTGATGCTGACACAGATTTTAGCAAGAAAAATTTCACCCGGGAATAACTCTCCTTGCCTAACTATTCAAGCTAGCATTGCTGAAATACAGGGAGCAATTACTAAGAACTGAACCATATCCTCTGTCAGGGTCCCACAGAGGTAAAGGTTGGAGTGTTTCAAGGGCATTTTAGAGAGTCTCAATTTACCTATGACAGGTAAGTCACAGTTAAGAAACCAGTCATATATACCTGGAGCATGTAGAAGACAGATGAGCCACCCCACAATGCATCCCATTTAGCTCACAGTTTATTATGTTCTTATTTTTATTATGTAAGAGAGGCATCACACTTTAATGATCACCAGCCTACATATTTCAGCATATTCACAGTCGTAAATACCATCTATCACATTTGATATTCTGCTCGGCTGTTCTAGTATCATTCAAAATGCACCAAGCATAATTGTGAGAATTATTAAGATTTATATGAAGATGCTTTTCAGAATCTCCTAACTTCCTTTTGCTTCTTGAATTCTTATTATATCCTAGCAAGTGAAACACTCTCTGATCTGTTTTTAATTGTTCCACAATAAAAGAATAATTATATCATACCTGGATATCAGACAAAAGGTGATATACTTGATTCTACCGTCACATTTTTATTACAATACCATTTTTAGTCATTAAATATGTGAAGGAAGTCAGATATTTAATCTTCCTTTGTAACTCCTTCCAACCCTATGATTCAATCCTATGAGTTGAGAAAATAAAACATCTGAAGGTATATTTCAAATACTTTGTTTTTTAATCCCAGCAAAAAATATAATTGACTAGTTTTTTCACCTTTTATATAGTTACATATTTAATATAAGCTTATTATTTTAGGTATGAAGAATATGTTGTTTAACAACACCCCAAATAAATGAAGCTTGGAGAAAACACATTGATACGTGTTTAAAAAATACTTGTATTTGAATATACATATTTTTGAATTTTATTTCAGAATAAAGTTTTTATTTAAATTTTAGAATATGATTTATCCAAGTCAAATAGAGGAAGACAATTATCATATAGTTTCACTCATTTATGGAATAAGAAACAGCACAGAGAATCATCAGGTAAAGAAGGGAAAACTGAAGGGGAAATCATCAGAGAGGGAGAAAAACCATGAGAGACTCTGAACTCTGGGAAAGAAACTGTGGGTTGCTGGAGGGGAGATTGATGGGGGGATGGGGTAGCTGGGTGATGGGCATTAAATAGGGCATGTGATGTGATGAGCACTGGGTGTCATATGCTACTGATAAATTATTAAACTCTAAAAGAAAATAGAGAAGAAAAATAAAGTTGCTTTCTACACACACACACACACACACACACACATATATACATATAATTTAGCCTAGAAGTATACTTGTGAGATTACTACTAGAGAAGATAATTTTCCATAAGAATTCATGACTTTTTTTACACAAAGTTAACAAATATTTTTAGTCAAATGTTTGCAAGTTACTGTACCAGACATAGGGAGATTTCAATTCAATCCAATAAAAAATTCTGCCTGTGTGCTTCTTTTATCCCAGGTATTATATAAGATAGAAGGAATTGAGGAATAATACCTAAGAGCTCCACTCAAAAAGTTAACAGTCTCTGGTGTGCCTGTGTGGTTCAGTCAGTTAAACATCAGTTCCCAGAGTCCTGCGATCTGTCCTGGGGTAGGCTCCCTGCTCAGCAGGAAGTCTGTTTGTCCCTCTGCCCCGCCCCCTGAGCCCCCTGCACCGCCCCCCGTCTCATGATCTCTCTCTCTCAAATAAATGAAAAATAAAATCTTTTAAAAAATCTAACAAAGAAATGGATATTCAGTGACAACTGTAATAATGAAGGGATGGTCCACTTTACTTGAGTAAGTAGGAACATGTTTACAGAATACTAGTTAAATTGGTTAATGGCTAAATAGCTTTTTTCTATAGGACACTTGAAGAAATTTCCTCCCTCTCCCCAAAATCTCTTTTTTATCAATGTGTAACAATTAAACTATTCTTTATGTTACATAAAGAATAAAGCTGAAGATTCAGATTTCATTTTTATTACCTGAAATAATGATGTTCAGAACTAATGTCATCTATTAATAAAAAAATTCAAGTATAATTTCAAGATCAGATATTTTATAAATAAGCATAAAACATTTTCTGCAGCATATTTGAAAACATTTATTTTAACCTGTCCTTCAAAGCATTTTTGTTTTAATTTCATAAAACAAGATCTTATCGAGTAAGACTTGACATATCAGAGCACACTGAACATAATGAGATGTGACATAACATCATGATGATGTAGAGTATTTACAAGGTACAACTTAATTCAAAAAATGGAAAAGAGAGAGAGAAGTTCATTTCAAGCATAGGATTTATGTGCAAATGGAAGAATGAATCTGTTTTTTGTACTTGACACATTAGTGATATTGTTTTGGAATATAAGTGAGGTTCAGCGGAGTGAAGTCTGGAAGCCACGACCAAGAAAGAATTCTCTAGATGTCTTTGGTGCAGAATGGTGGTTTTATTAAAGCACTGGGACAGGACACATGGACATAAGGAGCTGCTTTACTGGGTTTGTGAGGGGTGGCTGAGTAGATACTGGAGAGATGGGAGAAATAAGGGAAAGGGAGGTTTCAAAAGGGTTTTCATAAGTTAAAGAAGACCTTTAAAAAGGTGGACACGTTGCCATTTTTTCAGTTAAGGTTTTCCCCTCCAGCAAGGTATCAACATTAAGATAGTTGGGAGATTCCCGGAAGAA
>NC_081566.1:49884829-50135548 GCF_022355385.1 Mustela nigripes
TGTCACACAAGTCCTACCCAGGAGTGGGGGTGGAGAGAGTGTCACACAAGTCCTACCCAGGAGTGGGGGTGGAGAGAGTGTCACACAAGTCCTACCCAGGAGTGGGGGTGGAGAGAGGGGGAAGATTGCAAGGTATCAGTTCATGCTTTGGCTTCAGCTAAACTTCTCTTCTCTCATCATTAGGGTTAAGTAAGAAATAAAATAAGAAATTGCAAATCTCAGTAAATTGGCAGACCTAAGAAGCACTCTAGACTATGGAAGTCATGTGGGAAACAAAGGCAGAAAAAAAATTATTAATTTCCTTACGATGTATAGTCCATTGACAAGTCCCTGAAATAGGCAGAGTGACATTCCTCTAGGGACTCAACTGCCTCAGTGTTAATACTTTGCTAAGG
Source organism: Mustela nigripes (assembly GCF_022355385.1). Classification (NCBI taxonomy): domain Eukaryota; kingdom Metazoa; phylum Chordata; class Mammalia; order Carnivora; family Mustelidae; genus Mustela; species Mustela nigripes. The sequence continues at coordinate 49,885,225 of NC_081566.1, forward strand.
GCAAAAGGCAATCTTGGCCTACCCTCAACTATTCCCCCAGCCACCAGGATCTTATAAGTCTACTTGAATGTATAAAAATTATTTTTGAAACTTCCTTTACCTCTATACCCCCCAAGATATGTGTTGGCAATCATTCCCAAGCATATGGCCCACTGATACACATCTGAGGGATCACATGACAGTAATAAGTGACCTTTATTAGACAGTAATAAATGACCTTTTCCCAGCAATAGCTAGCCCTCTCAAGGTTCTGGAAATCTTGCTTCCAAAATTCCTTACAGACTTATGCTATCCCTTATCCCCTCCTAACTTGAAAGTATATAATGGGCCAGTCCTCATGACCCCATCGCTGCTCTTTCCGCCCATGGGTCGTGTCCCCGTGTTTAATAAAATCACCTTTTTGCACCAAAGATGTCTCAAGAATTCTTTTTTGGCGGTAGGCTTTGAACCCTAATAATGCCTTTCCTACATCAGAAGCAAAGGTTCTAGAGACTCTCAGGATTGCACCAAACACACAATGCTCAGACTGTGTTAAAATTTCAGTAGTAGTAAAATATATCTTTGATATATGTCAACACAGGAGTAAAATAGAGAGTTTGCCCAATCTTAGGCTACACAATTCCAGAGATAGCTTTTTGACCTGAGATAAAATAAAATAAACAGAAACAGGATGGAACTTTATGCTAATGCCTTTGACTAATAATTATTCTGTATTTGCCAAACACAACAGACATTAAGGATAATGAAAAGACTCTGGAATGAACTCCCCAAATTCAATAAACTTTATCCAAGGCTATCTCCTGTGTTCTTATGATTGTCTGGGGCCAAGTGGTGGCAGCAGTACCTAAAATTACTGCCATGTACAAGTTGGAACAGCTGCCACAGATTCTGAGATCCTGAAGTTTCTCCTGAGCTCTCTTTCCTAAACTTATGATTTTTATCCTGCCATAAACCACAATTTCACTTTGACTATGGTTATATCCTTTTTTCTGACTGTCCAAAAACGGAAAAAGAAAAATTAAAGTGTAATTTACTTTTATTCCTCACTTTTTGTGGTATACTGTAACCATAAAAAAGAATCCAACAACAACCAATAAAGCTATCAGATAATGTATGAAGAAGAAAAAAGATGATAGATAGATAGATAGATAGATGATTGATATTTCATATGATTAGTCCCACTGAATAATTTAGTAGGGGTAGATACATAATCAAAAATACCTCTTTTGGAAATTATATGTCTTATTTTTACTGAGACTGTATGATATACAGTCTGATATATGGCTATGATATAACAGAGTATCTTGATTGCTTATTTGTTGATATAGCAGTATCTTGGTTAAATGTGAGCAAAGAAAGATAAATAATCCTCAGAATCAGTCACTCATTGCAAAGACTATCTGGGTCATCTGGGCAGACAAGCTTAGTTAACTGTCACTGTCTTAGAAAAAACACATCTCCTCATTCGGCAGACAATTTTGAGTACTGATATAGATCAACCCTTGTTCTGAGTGAACAAAATGGATGTGCTTTCTCTCCCTTGCAGCTTATAATTCAGTGGAGGAGAAAAATAGAACTAAGTAAAAACATAAATATAATAACTAGGTATAGTGATGACTGTTATGAAGGAAACTCAAGATAAAAGCTAACAGGGATCCTCTGCCTTCCAGCACAACCAGTGAGTTTGCTGAGACCTGGGAAAGAAAATTCTGGAAGGAGGGAGAGATTGGGAAGCTGCATGGCCTCAGGCAACCAGAGAGACCCAAGTGGCTAGAATGCAGCCTCTTTTACCACTGGGGCGAAGAGTTGGAGAGTCAGAGCCAGAAGTTCTAATTATGGCAATAATAACTAAGACTCACTTTTTAGATTATTTTTATGCCACACACCACGGTAGGTATTTTAGTTCTCAACAGAACTCTACAGGGAAGATTTTGGTATTCGTCCCAGGCTATAGAAAGGAATATACAAGCTCATAGAGATGAAGAACAACCTCAAGGTTACACAACTGGTCACAGAGAAACCAAGCTTTACACTCAAACAGCATTCACACCTGTTCTCATTCTTATATTATTTTTTAAAATTTTTTAAAGATTTTTATTTATTTGATACAGAGAGAGAGATCACAAGTAGGCAGAGAGGCAGGCAGAGAAAGAACGGGAAGCAGGCTCCCCGCTAAGCAGAAAGCCCGATGCGGGGCTTGATCCCAGGACCCTGGGATCATGACCTGAGCCGAAGGCAGAGGCTTAACCCACTGAGCCACCCAGGCGCCCCTCGTTCTTATATTATTAACTCATAATTAGATTTTACCGAGCACTTGTTTAATGACAAGGGCCAAGTTGCACTCTTCAAAATATGGATAATTTCTTAAATCCTTTGAAAAACCACATAATGTGTGTGTGTGTGTGTGTGTGTGTGTGTGCGTGCGTGCGTGTGTGTGTGTGTATTCCATTTTGCAGATCAGGGAACTAAGACCTGGAGAGGTCTTATGTAGTATATATATTTCTCAAAGTTACTCAGATAATGGGAACCAGAGCCAGGATTTGGAGTAAGATATATTTGGGGGCCTCCTACAGAAACAAGAAGAATGACTTTCAAGATAGGAATTAAAGGTAGGGGCGATACAGGGGATCAGAAGACCCTTTTAAAATATCACTGTCCACTTTCAGAATACTGTCCAATTCCATCTGTTTTGTTTATTAAAGACTCTCCTTGGTGTAGAGTACACACAGTAGGATGTGGTCATTCCCAAAACCCAAATTTACAAAACCTTTGTAAGAACAGCAAGACAAGAACTGGAAATTCTCAGGGATTCTCTCAACACCAATAAACTGCATAGGGGGCTGTAGCATGTCACACTGTATAAAGATTTTTCCTGGTGACACCATTAGAAGGAAAAGAAATAGAGGCCAACTCATTACAAAAGGAAACTATTAAGAGAATTTGATATTAGAAAAATATTTAAGATTCTCCGCATGCTCAACTTCCTTGTCATAACTGTGTGTGTGTGAGCGCACACACACACACAAATTCTAAAATTAAAACACTGGGAAAAAATCAACATATTTTTAAGTTTATTTCTAGTTTTCAGAGAAATCTTTAACATTTAATGTAGAAATTACTTATTATTTCCCGTATATTATAAGCAAGGGCATTTAGCACTAATTTATATGTCAATATATCATAGGGCTTCTTAATCATCAAACATACAAATTACTATTCTCCTCTGAATCATTTTAGTTAATTCAAGGTACTTTGTTTCTTTGTATCAATGTGTGTATGTGTATACAAGGATTCAACATATAATCCTAATCGTTTTCTCCTGTTCAACCACATTTCAGCTTATCTGCATGATGCAAGAATAATAAAAACTTAAAGAACACTTAAAAATAATTTATCTATTCCAGCGTTATCACATTACATATGAATAAATTGAAACCCATGTGTTCACTTTGGCAGTACATGTACTGAAATTGAATAAACTGAAGCCCAGAAACATGACTTGCCCAGGTCATAGAGAGCTAATTGATGGGATAGTGAGGATTGGAAATCCAGTATCACTAAAGAAGTGATCATTCCTTTAGAGGACAAGATTTCAATTTGAAGTGATTTTTCCCTTTTGAAGGTTTTGACAATATCTGGAGATACTTTTAACAGTTCCGAATTGGGTAAAAGCCAGGGATGTTGCTAAATATCCTACACTGCACAGCATAGCCCCCCACAAAATTAATCAAATTGTCAACAGCATCAAGATGAAGAAACAATGTGGTAGGAAAAAGTGATTTTTCTTTTATTTTATTCATTAGAGTTCATCAAGAAGCAGCTTCACTTAAAAAATATAAAAATTATCCCAATTTAAAAAAAAGGTAAAATTATTCAATCTGAATCATGTATTATAGGTTATTCCTCTAGCTGGCATATATCTGAAAATTGACATTATTACATCAAATACTGCAATTGCATATAAAATGGAGCTAATTTGAATTTATATTTTACAGTAAAGTAAAAAAAAGTACTATTCTTCTATATTTTAAAGGTATTAGTACATATATATACCTTTAGAACAGGCTTTATGTGTGCTTGTTTTAATGTAACAATAGAACTTTCATCAGAATCACTATAAGGGCTTGCAAAAATGCATGAAATTTACAATTTTGGGTTCTTATGACAAAACAAATACTGAGAATTATATAGTTTAAAAGCAGCCCAGTTGATTTATATATAATCTAACAATTAAGAGTTTCTTATTTACAGAGCCCTGAGTGTTAAATGTATGTGATGAGTTACTAAATTCTACTCCTGAAACTAATATTACACTATATGTTAACTAATTACAATTTAAATAAAAACTTGAAACCTTAAAAAATAGAATATCTCATCTACAGGAAAAAAAATAATTCAAACACATCAATAAGATTGAACTTTTACCCCCTGCTAAATTTTAACACGTATATTTTAGTGCAGAGTGGTCTATTAAATATACAACTGCAAACTGTAATATGTGTTCTGCTAATGGTGCAGTGGGTTATGAGGTAATTAAATATGTAAATTCATTTACTGTAAATGTATAGGCATGGCCTATCAGATTATGTAATCTGTATACAGCAATATTTAGTTGGTAGGGTAGTAGGTGAAGAAAATTATTGGTTGTATTTTTCCATAGCTCACAGTTTGTCAGGCGAGTGTGGTAAGATATCTGAGTGTTGAAAGTGTTTGGAATAGAGTATTTGTAGTATTAGCCCATGAACTCTAAACTGAGTAAGGTGGGAAATAAAATAAGAAGAGAATACATCAAAACTTCAGACTAACTGTACAAAGAGATGTTTGATTTGGTTAATTGCTGAAGCAATGTATTTCAAAGATTTAGAGTATGAACAAGAGAGTGAACAGCAAAGTTAGTTAGCAAGCAGTCATTGGAAATGAAGTCAAGGAATAAGAATGCAAGAAAATATACCGACTTCCTCCCACATTCTGATAAGTACTCTCCAGGACCAGGGCTCAAGCAGAAGTCATCAACTTCACACAACATGACTTCCTCTCTTGGTTAATAGTTGAAAAGTCCAGGGGCAACACTTAATCTAAGTAAATCAGTTTATTTCCTTAGATTTCAAGCCCTGGCCCAATCAAACTGTTTTTAATGACTTGAGACTTAAGATGAGAATGCTTGAGTTGCCATTGGGTAATTTTTTTTCCCAGGTGCTACAGATCAAGGCAAAGTTTTTGAAGATTTTATTTATTTATTTTAAAGAGAGATAGAGAAAGAGAGCAGAGAGCATGAGCTGGGGGAGGAGTAGAAAGAGAGGGGTAGAGAGAATCCCAAGCCGAGTCCATGTTGAGTGTGGAGCCCCACCCGAGGCTCGATCTCATGACCCTGAAATCATGACCTGAGCCAAAATAAAGAATCAGATGCTTAAATGACTGAGCCATCCAGGTGCCCCTAAATCAAGACAAATTTTTAAACCAAGATACAAAGAATAAAACATACCCACAGAGAGACAAAGAGAGAGAGAGAGGAAAAGTAAAAGGAAAAGACAAAGAGCCTTGTTCCAGTGAATTTCTGTTCTTGGACTTCATATGGTAATATCCTTATAATGAATGAACTTTTAATTAAATTTGCATCTAAGGAGATCTGAACTTTTTTTTTTAAGATTTTATTTATTTATTTGACAGAGATCACAAATAGGCAGAGAGGCAGGCAGAGAGAGAGGGGGAAGCAGGCTCTCCGCTGAGCAGAGAGCCTGATGCGAGGCTCGATCCCAGGACTCTGAGATCATGACCTGAGCTGAAGGCAGAGGCTTAACCCACTGAGCCACCCAGGTGCCCTAAAGAGGATCTGAACTCTTAAAATATTATTTGAGTCACTTTTTCTAAGAGACACTGAAGTAATATAAGATTGTGACATAAAAGTAAATGAGGTTGATGAGCACTGGGTGTTGTATGTAAGTGATGAATCACTATATTCCACTCCCTAGACTAATCTTATACTATATATTAAATAACTGGAATTTAAGTAAAAACTTGGAAAAAAGAATAAATGAGGAAAATATTCTATAGCATTCTCTTGATGACTATTTCATGTGCCTTTGCTTACCACTTTATGATAGAGTATATATTTGAAGAGAACTGTTTGTCCTTCAGGGTGAGATTTTCTTCAGCAGCTATATGTCTCTCGGAAATAAATTTTCAATTACGGTTCTGTTTAAAAAAAAAAAACAAAACTGCATGATGTCTATAGAAATATGTGTCTATCATTCAGGTTCTTTTATACAAAGAAGTCAAAGTTGACAGTTGAGTTTATTTGTTAAAATGTTCTACTTATTATCCCGCATATGCTTATAATGTGCTAATAACTCATTTATTATTAATACTCTAATGACAGGGGAATTGAAAAACAGATAATTATAATATGTATGCTCTCAAAATGACCTAATAAAAGTATCACATATTTCTCTTGTACTGAAATTATTTTAAAATGCAAAGAGATTAGAGATGAGGTGGGTGGACAATCTGCTTATAATTAGATGATCTGTGAAACAAATTGGATATGTGTTAACCTTAAGGCAGAATTCATGTTTGGTTATCCCTTCAAATAATTACACTTTTGAAGGATTCACATATAAAAGTGCTACATGATATTCTTTCCCCTGAGACAATGATTTTCTTAGTAAATAGAAAAGTAATTTTCAAAAAAAGATTCCTTTGAGGAATGATACATAAAATGCATATTTTTGACTATGTAATTATACCTGATTACCAACTAGTTGATTAATTACTATATTTACATATAAAATTTCATATCTTGTATGCATTTTTTCAAAAGGTTTTATGTAGGTAACTCAGAACCTAGAAATTCTAAAAAGTAAAGTCTGTGTAGAAAAATAAAGAATAATCTTGAAATATAGTTTTTAAGACAAAGAAAAGTAAAATAAACATACAATATATTTATTTTCTTCCTGTTTCATATAATGAATAGCAATATAAATATAAAGGTGAGTTTCACTATTTGGCTGGGTAATTTGGCATCATAATTCTCTTATTTTTGCAAAAAAATAATTTTGAATATTATAAAAATATGCTGAATTCCATCAGTAGACAGAGAGGCATACTTACTTTTAAAATGAATGATAGGGGCCCCTGGGTGGCTCAGTGGGTTAAACCTCTGCCTTAGGCTTAGGTCATGATCTCAGGGTCCTGGGATCGAGCCCCACATCGGGCTTTCTGCCAACAGGGAGCCTGCTTCTCCTCTCTTTCTCTCTCTCTGCCTAGCTCTCTGCCTACTTGTGATCTCTCTCTCTCTCTGTCAAATAAATAAATAAAATCTTTAAAAAAATAAATAAAATAAAATGAATGATAGTCAATTTTCATCTATCATCACCTAATTAAAAAAAAAGGTACAATATTGTTTTCTTAAAAACAACCATAAGAATCAGATCACTTGATCCTAATAGAGAAGAAAGTAAGTCACAAAAAATTAATAATAATATTTTATCAATACTTGATTTTTTTCACATATACTCTTAAATCTTTCAAGACAATGCAAATGCATGTTTCAAAAAGTGAAGTTGACAAAACGTGACTTATTCAGTTCAATATGTCATTTTAAAAGTTCTAAAAAGTATCTAGTAATAAAATATAAATTGCCAGCATGATCCAAAAGAATGTAAAATTATATTATTCAGAGATTGCAAAAGAATCCCTTGGGAAATAAACCCAAAAAGAAACATTCAGACTTTATCTCCAGGACAGTATTCAATCATAATTATTTTTCTGCCTTGACTTTATTCATTATTTGACATAATGCTGAAAAAAAATTGATACTTTGTTAACTTTAAAAGTTCTAGCTAAATATCTATAAAGAAAATAAAGAGATCACATTCCATCCCGTAGTTACTTAATATAGCTTCCCTAATAATTTCTCAATATTTTAAGATCTTTTACAAGTTAATGATTTTATTATAGTATGGAATAATACTAAAAACTAATCCATTTACAAAAATAAGAACACCACACAAGCTTAACATATTTGTATTTAAAAAATTCAGAAAAAAACTCTGATTGCATTTTATAATATTCATATGTATTTATATAATATCAACAATATTAATTATCATATCTGAACATCTATATACACTTATACTTTGAAATCCATTATTTGCAGCAAAATTACTTAACTAAATAATATGTGATAGCCTTAAAGTATGAGGAATAAAAGTGTCAGTAGAGAATCTCAATATACAGAAAAAGTGAATGACTACTTAATTTTCCTTAATGAGATTAGTAAAAAGTTTATAATTTCGATTCTGTATATGTTGATTAGGATTTCTAAGTCAGTGATATTTTTCTTTTTTTCTTGAGTTGTACATGACATATTAGTTTCAGGTATGCAATATGATTTAATATTTGTATATATTGTGGAAATGATCACCACAGTAAGTCTAGTTAACATCTATCACCTAACACATTGTTAAATTTCTTTTCTTGTGATGAAAACTTTTAACATCTACTCTCTTAGTAACTTTCAAATATTCAAAACAGTACTATTACCGTGCTGTATAGCACATCCTTAGGACAAATTTATTTCATAACTGGAAGTTTGCACCTTTTGCTATCAAATTTTTACCCTTTGGTCCACCAATTTGATTCTGCAAATATTTTAAGTTTGATTTTTAGAAGATAGAAGTCAGGAGAAGTCTTCAAATTAATGTGTATATAATATTTGACCGAGAATAAGAAAATTCAGCCTTTAAACTTTTGTTAGATATTGGAGAATTCACCTTTTTCTTTCTTTCTTTTTTTTAAATAATTGATTTATTTTAAAATGAAAGAGAGAGGGAGAGAGAGAGTGGACAGGGAGGGGCAGAGGGAGAAGGAGAGAATCTTAGGCAGACTCCTCACTGAGCCTGAAGTTCAACCCAGAGCTAGATTTTAAGACCGTGAGATTAAGACCTGAGCAGAAATCACTCAACCAGCTGAGCCACTCAGTTGCCCCAGAATGCACCCCTTTCTACTTGAATTTCCACAGTGAAAAAACATTGACCTTGATCAGACATACACCTTCTAGCTTTACTTTTACTTTTTTTTTTTTTTTTTTTCTGAGTTCATGGATAACATTTTTAAATTTGGAGTGCATTGATGTGATCTCTGGTCCCTTACACATGGCAAGATATATATATTTTTTTCTATTTCTCATGAACATGTTATATATTTTTTATCAATAAACCAAAACGACTTTATTACATGACTACATTAAGAAGATGTATATTAAATACTTGTGGAATGTTATTATTTCTGTGTAATTAAATTGATAAACTGAAATACTATTAAATGTGCTGGTTATATTACTTCTCTTTGTTTGTCTAAAAATATACTATAAAAATTTGAAATGTTCACTGAAGCCTAGTCCTTCCCCTCCCTTCCCCCGTCTCTTTTTCTTCCTTTCCTTTCCTTTCCCTTTTCTTCCTTTTTAAACTTAAAAAGAAATTGTGTATGTGTGTGTATACACACACACACACACACATATGAGATTGTGTACAAAGAAATACCTTGCCTCAAGGAGCCAACCTATGTTTCCTTGAAGCAGAGTATAAACTTCAAAAGAAAATAACAACTGTTCTGTAAAAAATTCATTACATTTGCAGTTCACATAAGAATAAAATCAGAACTTAAATAGCCCATTTACCAAGTTTTTCAAAATATCTATCATTCTATTTGGGATGTCTTTTAAAACATTAAATAGGAATTTGTTTTTATTTTTATTTTACTTTAGACAATTTTTTAAAATGTTATTGCTAATAACTTACTTACCTCAAACTGTTTTATTTTTTTACAGCACCAAATGACACACTGTTCTCTAAACTAGAAATTCGCACAAGCTTGTAACACTTACTGAAAATTACTGAACAACTACCAAACTGACTGAATGACAGACTAGATAGGGAATCAGAATTTCAGCATTATTGAAATAAGTCAACCACTATAATAAAAGCCCTTTTATTTATAAACACCTTTTTAAAGTTGAATACATAGTATGTAATAATTTTATAAATTCTTTACTTGCAAGTGTATAACATGCATCTCATTCATATTGACGCATTTTTAAAAGTTGATTAGAAAAGTTAATGAATTAACATAAGTGGAAAATTTTTTAAATGTGAAAACTCCTGTGAGCACCTTGGAGGGCTCAGTGGGTTATCGCACTCATGGTTTCAGTTCAGGTCATCATCTCAGGGTCCTGAGTTTGACCCCTGTGTCAGGCTCTGAGCTCAGTGGGGAGTTGGCTTGAGATTCTCTCTCTCCCTCTCCCACAGCGCCCCCTCCCCCTGCTCTCTTTCTCTCTAAAATACATAAATAAATCTTTAAAAAATAAAATAAAATGTGAAAACTTAAGATTAAGCTACCCCACATTCAAAATTCTCATGGTAATGAACACAGATACAATAATGATAATCCTACCTATTTCATTTCTTTGTTGGCTAGTATGCAAATGTAACAAATGTAACAGTGAGGTTTATTAGGCCCTGAAATGTATCCGTTTTTTCATGCACATTATTTCTCATCCCTACCTAATTGTTAACTTGTATAAAATGAGTACCTGAGTTTGTAAGTAGGGAAATAGGTTTATATCACCAGTCCCATCTTTTCAATTTATTCACAAAATCCACAGTGTCTCCATTATGTTAACATTCCCTACTTCCCACTGGGGCTTCTGTGGTCACTTGATTTAATCTCTTGTCTGTGTTTTAAGTAAAGTCTTATCCTTGGAATAAGTGAAATGACATTTAAAAATGAAGTTGACATTGGAATGATTTTACTTTTCTCTTTGATCCTAGAGTATCAGCCAAGATGGACCAACAACACAATTCTTACATATACAATTCTTACATATTCTTGCATACATCAACATTTCATAGTTTTGGGGGGTGGGCAGGAGGATGCCCCAGGCCTGGGCTGAGGTCTCATTGAGGTGAGTGAAGTGTAGGAGGGCAAACAGGTTAAGTTTGGAGTTCACAGGGAATGCTATGTGGCTTGGGTCTGTAGCAGGAGTGTGTGCAAATTTTGGAAGAAGGGCAGGGATGCTCTGACAACAGGATGGCTTGGAGTATGGTGGACTTAAGCTTCAGGCACTGTAGTCTTGAACACTCTTGCCAAAGGAAGCCTAATTTCCTGTCATTTATGGAGTTCTACAAGGCCCAGCAGGGGAGTCCAGGGATAAGAAACACCAGAATGGGGGCACCTGGGTGGCTCAGTGGGTTAAAGCCTCTGCCTTCAGCTTAGGTCACAATTCCAGGGTCCTGGGATGGAGCCCAGCATCTGGCTCTCTGCTCAGCAGGGAGCCTGCTTCCTCCTCTCTCTCTGCCTGCCTCTCTGCCAACTTGTGATCCTTCTGTCAAATAAACAAATAAAATCTTAAAACAAAAACAAAAACAAAAACAAAAACACACATCAGAATGTTCCAGGTGCCAGAGGTCCCTCGTCCAAAACTCAATCAGGTAACAAAAATTTCAATAGTTCAATGAGTAAAGCCTTCATTCATGTATTTTTAAATGAAGTCAATTGAAATGTGCAATTGGAAGAGAGTATATGTTGCAATACCTTTAAAAAAATAGGGCGAATATACCTTATTGTCTAATCTCAGGGCGAATATACCTTATTGTCTAATCTACCTTAATGCATATACAGTAGGTAGGACAGTAGATAGCAATAATTGAAAGTCATTGTCTGCAGACCAAAAATATGCTCAAGTAATAGCATGCAAATATGAGTATCTCTCTATATCTGCATACCTCTTTGGTTTTAAATGATAATTTGATGGTATTTAGTGATAACCTCTCTGAAGTTGGCATTTTTAAAATATGACCTTCCATCATATATGATACTTTTTTTTCCATTTCAATTTTTCAGTCTTTTATTTTAGACAATCTAGAGGATAGTTCTGGCATGATTTTGCATTTAGTGTATATAAGAACATTATTTTTAGAATGTAAGTTAACTACTTAAATGTTTTGGCATAGATATTACTGATGAAATTTGCTTAGGATTAAGACATTTATTACCCACACCAAAAAATGATCTAAATATTCTTGCATAGTTGTTTCTCTGTCTAAATAACCCATTTTTAAAATTATTCTCATGAATTTGTAAAGTAGTTCTTTACTTTTATGGTATTGCTTGCTTTATATATTTTACTTTATGGATTCAAATAATTATATACTAATCTGCATTATGTGGACATGAAGAATGTTAATTTCATATGTTACTTCCTTTAGTTGAACAGTACAGAACCTATATCTTATTTGTCTAAACGACTCTGTTTGATTTGTAAAATCATCCATAGTGAGCACTGTGATGACTTCTTTGCTCATTTCCTGTGGAGAGGCCACCTGACTAGGAACAATGAGCGAACTTAGAAACAAGTCACCCATCCTCAACCACAGTGCAGCTTTCATGAGACACTTTGACTGCAACATGAAAAATTTGGGACTAGAATCACCCACCAAAGCTCCATTCAGGTTCCTGACCTCCAGAAAGTATGATAATAAATGTTTATTGCTTGAAGTGCTGAATGTAGAGGTTGTTTTAAGTGATTTGGACAAAATCACATAGTTCTCTAGAGACAAAATATTTGTAATACTTTTTTTTACCCACAACTATAATGTTGTTTGCTAGAGGCAGATTTAAATTACTTTAAAATTATCATATTTGTCCAACCAATAGAATAATTCCCGTTAGGACTAGTCAAAACAAAACAAAACAAAACAAAAACCTTTATTTCTGTCTCTAGATGGTAGGCTCTTAATATTGCCAATTATTTAACTTTTCAAAATCTGCTGATTAATTTGTGGGGAAATAAAACCTCCCTGGATTCCTCAGGGTTCCTGCAAAAAATCACTAACTTCCTGAAACTCTTTATACACTTCAAGGATTACATCTCTACCCTTTTGTCTAGTTAATTGCTCTGATTCAAAGAATGATAAAACTTTGTTTTCCCTCAAGGACAGGGTCAACTCTTAGTGCCTGGTATATATTCCTAAATTAAATCTTTGGGTACTAGGAAGAATGGGTTGTTATCTTCCTAAGTATTTACATGTTGAAATCAATGAAGTGTTGGAACTTGGAGACAACTCCAAGTTTTAAAGGCTGAGAGGCAGAGGACCATGTCACTCCTGTACAAATTATATTGGTATTACCAAAAGGTTTGTAATTAAAATACAAGGTCATTATTTTTCCTAGAATAACCTTTCAGAGAAGGAGTGAGGGCAAGTGCTTCATTCTTTCTTCTAAGCAGAGAAAAATAATTTTTCCTTGCCCTTCATCTATAGAGATCCTAGTTAATTATCTAGGAAAAAAATACCATCAGCTTGCATCTTATTGCCTCAGGGATAAGGTCTAGGACAAGGAGGTGCTGACACTTTATTATTTACTGTGAGGAATTTAATAAGACATGTGTTTCTGACCCAGAACACCTCTCGTGCTCATTTAAGATCAAATTAATAAAGATTAATATTTAAAACCAATGGTGGTGCTGTTTAAATTCTAGACACGTTCTGTCACGTTCTAAAATGGATGGATTTGAACACTGGTCTCAAAGGATAGTGCTTTGTTTGAAGCAGGTTAGACTTCTGATCCAATGTTTTGGAATTCATTTTAATTTTAGCATTTAAAGATTATAAATTTGTCCTTTGCAAAAAAGTTTATCTTTGAATAATGATTTTTTCTCCATCTTGTTTGATCATATGATCACTTTTATGTGTGCTTTTTTTCCCTCTCTCTCTCTCTTTCTTGTGAATCATGTAGCACAATTTACATTGGGTATGTTTCATAAATACAATACCATATATACTTACCCATATATTATGTATCTTCAAAAGTTGATATAGATAACAAAGACAATGATGTGACATTTGTCTTACTAGGTGACAAACACTACTCTAAGATCTTTGCATATAGTAACTCATTTAACTCTTGCAATTACCCAAAGAAGAAAGAGACATTTTTAAAGATGAAGAAATTATGCTTAGAGGTTTTGTTTTTAAGGATGCTGTGTTGGATGGTATTTTGGGCATTTAACTGTTATTTTACTATGTGTTTTACTATAAACATGCAAGAAGTTCTGTAAGGGATCATTTCCATTAGCATAAAATGCAGTTAGGTTTCATTTAAATATCTGAGGAATAACTGAGACTCAAGCATGCATCAAACTAGATACCGGGCCCTGTGTTAAGCACTGAAACAGACAAGACCTATTGCCTGGGAAATAAAATGAATATAGGTAGCTTACATTAATAGCTTAGTAAGTTTTTATTTTTTTACTTTTTTAATTTTTTGTAAAGATTTTATTTATTTATTTGAAAGATGGAGACACAAGTAGGCAGAGAGGCAGGCAGAGAGAGAGGAAGGGCAGCAGGCTCCCTGCTGAGCAGAGAGCCCGATGTGGGGCTCGATCCCAAGATCCTGTGATCATGACCTGAGCCGAAGGCAGAGGCTTTAAAACACTGAGCCACCCAGGTGCCCTAATAGCTTCATAAGTTTTTAAAACAGAACTTTATCATACATAGAATATAAAGTTACCATGAATTTAATGACTAGCGCAGAGGACTACAGATGAACTTAGAAGCTGTGAGAGCAAATTCTGCCGTCTTCTAAGACACCACTGTAATAATCAGTGTGCTCTTCCTTTTTCTGTATCTGGATAAAATATTTTGGAAAATTTACCACAGTGCAGTTTAAACTTCAATGATTTTCCCTCAAAATTTTTTCAAAAATGCAAATGGAAATTAAATATTGTATGCATAAACAACATTTTACTAACATTTCTACAAACTGGTAGATTTACTAAATATGTGCACCTTGAAGGAAATTTGAAAAAAAAAATTGTTTGAAACAATATAAACCTACTTTCTTAATAGTATAAATAGCAGTGTCAAACCCTTAGAAACATAAAACCATATTAACAATATTAATGCTGATTTTTTCTGTTTTTAATTTTCAGTGGCAGCACAAACTAATTTAAATTTTCCATGCATCTTTGTATCATTAACATATGCTGTAATATGCTTTACAGTATTTTCATGTTAGCATTACCTATATGGTTTATTCATCTGCTTGTACTTCAAATTGCCATGAATATTTATGAAAGGAAAAAAAAAAAAAGTAGAATGATGACTGATAATTTGGTACAATGGGAGAGAGTTCCCCTTAGGGCCAAGTTTACGTTCTCAATTTGACAATCAAGTTGACAGATATAAACGGTCAATGGTTGACTCATGTTTGATCATTGACAGGAGAGAGGGAGGAAACACACTTATAAACCTACTCTTATTCTTCCTTTTAGGCCCAACCTGTGCACTTGATTTTTCAATCTGCACCATATGTGCTGAAGAAAATTATTTTCTGAAACATCAGAAAGATTCCCTGTGTTTTCTGAAATCCATGCCTCAGTGCTTACATCCATTTATATGCTTAATTGCTGAGGAAAGAATAAAACAATTATAAATTTCCTTAATGTTGTCTCAAAGGAAGAGACCTAATGGTGAATAGAATTGGAGAATAGAATTTTTTAATCAAAGATTTAGGAAAAAAAATGAACAACTAAAGCTTGTTCCTGGTAATCTGGAAATAAAATTTCTGCCTCATAGGATTTAATAGTGAAATTGGGAGCATATGACTCTAATCTAGAAAAATTATACTAGATAATGATCTGGTTGGCATGGAGAATTTGTAATAAAGATGTAATATATATACCAATCTATTATTTTAGCATTTGAAACGAGAATTTTCATAGTACCCAGGTTGACAGTGATTGGGATCAAATTTAACACACACAACTTTATGCTGTTACAGTTAGAACCTGGAAGGATTATTCTCTCAGAAAATAAATAAACACACATGTGCATACTCCCTCCCCAACACATATACGATCATGATACTAAAAATGTAGAGGCATTGACATGAAGTGTTTTTTTTTAATATAAAAATATGTACTTTTTAATTGTAGGCTAGATCTTCCTTGGGTGCTCAGAAAAAATGACACAAAACAGACAAATAAATTATGCACTCAGTGTAGGAATCCAGGCTGGATATTATAAAATCAGAAGGTGTCAGCATAGAAAATCATTAAGACTGAATGAGATCACTAAGAGAATGAAAGTGACCAAAAAAGAGAAGCATTCCTGAATCTAATGACCATCAACATTTAGAGATTAAGGAGAGGAGAAGGAATCAGCAGAAAAGGCTAAGGAGTATTCCCAGAGAGACAGGACGAAAACTGAGAGAATGGTGTGTCCTGGAGGCCTTAAGAAAGGCCTTAAGAAAGTCTTAAGAAAAAGCAATTAACTACGTGTAACGCAGATGTTAGATTAATTGAGTGAGTTACCATGGGATTCAGTGATGTGGTTATCACAGGTGACAATAATGCTGGTCAGTGTTGGATGAGTGACAGAGGTAGATACCTGGCTATGATGGGTTTAACAGAAAATGAAATTTGGGAGATAAAAATAAGAGCCCATAAAGGCAAAATTCAAAGAATTTTGGTATGAAGAGATAGAGAGAAAAGGACAAAAAACACAGCCAAGTGTTCTTCTCTTTCTTTTTTTCCCTAAGCTGACATAAATAATGTATTATGTCACATTAGTGTGATAAGGACTAGAATCTTCTAGAAGGAAAAACTTTTATGCGGGAGGGAAGGAAGAGTAATGTTCTTCAGTAGGTTAAGACAGGATGGACTCCAGTGGTGTGAAGTGACATAATTAAGTGTTAACTTAGTGACTTAACTAAGAGCCTGGGCAGTACATTCACACAAAAAGACGAGTCTTCAGAGTATCAGATCAAAGGGAATAGGAAGATATTATAGGAGGTTTTTGAAGGTAAATTATGGAAGTGCAATATTGAGAGTTAGATAGCAGAATTATCTAAAAATTCTGTATGTCATTAGCTAGGTATCCTGCATTTCCTTAAAAATTCTTGTTTAGTTAATTTTTTTCTTCTTCTCTATTTTCTTCTCTCTAAATATCTGAGAAGACCAAATTCAGAGTCTAATGAGAAAATGTGTTGGGAGGAGATAATTATTTAAAACAGTGACCTACTTACAAAACCTAAAAAGAATTGCCTAAAAGAGTAAGAAATATTTATATAGGAGATAAGATACACAAAAATAGGAGCAGTAAGGAGAATTAGAAAACCCCTAAGCTGCCTGCATAACATTTTGCACTGGGAAATAATACAGAAGAATATTTTAAAAAGAAAAAAATAGAGGATGATGGAAGCATGGATGGGCTGCTTGGATGGATGGATGCATGGATATAAATATAAATATAGATATGAAAAAAAAACTAATACAAACTAATGGAACAAACCAATACAAATACAAACACAAACAAAATGAAATGTGTGATAAATTCCTAGAAAATACATTAAAAAAGCAAAACGACTGTCATGGAAAAATAAATAGCTTTTGGTTATGATTTCCTTATCTTAGATTCTTCTTGCTTGGTACAATTATCTATTATATACTAGCTCCACAAAGTAAGTTCAGGAATGTTGTTCTTTTGCTATGCTCTGAATTGTTCTGCACATTAAGTTATTATAAGTTGTTCTTGTAATTCATGTATAAAATTATTTCATAATTGTGTGAGTGTATGTGTTGATTTTTAACCAATAATTTGGTGTCCAAAATGGCTTTAAAAGTTTATTCATTACAGCATTTTATTTTTGTGTCAGTTTGGGGAATGTAGATTTTTCAATGAAATTATTCATAAGTGTGTTCAAAATTGTTTCATTTTAAATTTTTGAATGTCTGTCTATTCTTATGGAGTAATAATTTTTATCTGTGTATCTTTCATGAAACTTGCCCGCTCTTGCCAGAAGTTTTCCTGTTATTCCTTAGATAAAGCTGTTAGGATCTTGGATACTTCAGTTGTACTTTGTTTTCCATTTCATTATGTTCTACCTTTTTCTTTAAAATTGCTCTCCCTCTAGTTTCTTTTTGATTTACTCTATTTTTCCATTTCCAGTTTGTCAAATGGTTATTTAATTTGTGATTTTTCTCCTCTGTTACATATATTTAAAACTAAAATGTTAAGTGCAAATGTTACATATATTTAAAACTAACATGTTTGTGCATGTGTGCAACAAAACAATTAACTTTTAGTTAATTTAATCATTTATCAGCAAGTTGTTTTTCAGGGTACTGTTTTCAACCCAGATACAGTTTGTATTTCGTTCTTCCTCATTATCTTTTGATGGTTGAATTCTCATTTGTTTTTGTTGGTGTCAAAAACTTCGTATGATATTCATACTTTGATATAAATCCAGACCACTTACCTTTTTTGTTGAGCTTTTCAGACACCAGCCGCATAGTAGAAATTCAGTGTGAAAACGCACGTGTGGATACAAATTCTTCAGGGATTTATTTTCCTCATTTCACAAACCCAGCATGGGATCATTAAGTTCCTTGTAAGTCTCCAGGCATTTCAGGGATGGAGTGTGGGTCTGAGTACCTTGAACCAGCCCTGAGTTAAGGCTATAAGATTTTTCTATTCTTCCCTGTGCTGTTTTAAAAGCCCAAGGTTCTGAGGTTCCTGGTGGCTCTGTTGGCTGAGTGTCTAACTCTTGATCTTGGCTCAGGGCTTGATCTCATGGTCTAGAGTTCAAGCCCTAAGCTGGGATCCTACCCCCCAAAATCAACTAATCAATCCATCAGTAAAGACCACAGCCTCATTGCTAAGATGTGTAAATATTTCTGTACCTGCTTATCACTTTGTTTTTCCTTCCCTTCTCTCTCTTGGCTGTAGTGACTTCTACTATAGCCTAAACTCAGCTATTTATGCAAACTAAACAAACACTTTATATTTAAACTAGAATATCTATTTATTTTGTATCACCAGGTTAAAAATATATACATTTTTTTCTCATAATGCCAAATATGAAAATTTATTTTTTTTTCCGGATAGTTAGAGTCAAGCTTAAGGAGAATGAAAACCCCACTACAACTTTGTATTAGCTCTGATTTGAAAGTAAATCTACCCTGTAAGGAAACTGCTCACTTAATTCTGGTGGATACCCACTGGAAACCATACCTCAGAGCCTTTTAGTCTCCATTCTTGGTGCCAGTGGAAATCATTTTGTTTTCTTACATATAACTGGGAACTTGGAGAACATGACTTCACTGAGTTTCAATTGATCCAATGAAGTACACTGAAAGGAGCTAAAGGGGCAGAATGTATGTTAAGGGGGACACTAAGGCAATAATAAAGTAAATATATCCTCAGAAGTGCCTTCTTTGGCAGTATATTGTTAGATGATGTCTTGGTAAAAAGTCTGACCCATGCTGAAGGTTTAATTGAATTACAAGGCGTTAGACTTCGATTGTGTCCTGTCCCATCCCTGTCACTTTTAATATATTGAATAATTTTCCCAGTAGAAACATCTTACTTCACAATTCTTCACATTGCACTAAGGAATATGTTAAAACAACTTCATTTTCACAGAAAATTAACTGAAAATTCCCCTATAAATTCTCTTCCACTTTCAAAATGGAGACTTACTAAAATTTATCACGCAGTATAATTTAAATAGTATAAAAATTTAAATAATAGGGCCCACAAAATAAGCCATAAGCTGATGTTTTAAGCAGAAGATAAAAAACAAGTATCATATTCTGCTTAATTAACTCAGTAGTTACCTGGATATTACAGTACATGTTGTCTTACTGGAAAATATAAAATGGAAGTAGAATCACAATGAATATAGTCGTGGCTACACATGAGAGTCTAAAACTGGATTGCTTGTTTGGCTTTCATGTTGTGGCTCTCCTAGATTTCTGAGCTTATAATTCTTTCGGTTTGATAGTTTTAAATTTACATTTGAAAATAAATCATACTGGGTCTCAGCAGAAATATTCACAGATTTTATAATTAATGGATTTAATCCTCTTTAATAGAGTTTACTGTTTTACTCATATCTCTTGAATTTTACAACATAGCAAGATGTTAATCCTTTCTTTATTAATTGTCTCTCTTTAAAGATAAACTGTGCGATGTCCCAAATGAAACATATATCTTACATTACTGCAAATAATACAGTACAGTGAGACATTTGAAACAAAGATTGGGGTTGACATAGTATTTTAAACTAAGCAACAAGAACTAGCTGGTATAAACTTTAGAGTTTTTAGGTCTTATACTTTTCATAATAAATAAGAATTTGAATAGTCATTTTTTGTAACCATTATGAATAAAACAAAAAAAGTGCATTTTATTGTATTTTTGGATTTTATAATAAAGTATTTTAATTAAAAATACAGGAAACATAAGAAAAATATAATAATAAAATCATATTCTCTGACAGTAACATGTGGCACTTCCTTTTTTTTTACTTCACATATCATATTAATTAACTATTATGTATATGTACAACTGAACGACAGTATAAAAAAAAATAACTGTACCGAGGTGTTTTTCCAGCAGAATAATGCAAAGACTTAATTTTAACTGTTGTTTAATAAGGCCAATATGTACAAGATCAAAAAATATATTTGTTTTCACCCAATGATGTGCTGCTCAGTATTAAACCAGCACTTCAAAGAACGGAGCTGTGAGTATGATGTCACTGCATGTGAACCTGGGTAAAGAGCCTCACAATCGAGCCACAAGCACTATGAGCGGGTTCTTCCATACCTCAGCTGTGAGACTTGGAGTTACTTTCAAGTTTTGCTATGAGGAATATATTTCATCATGAATATCTTTACGAAAGCACTTTTATTTATGGGAATTTTCTGTAGAGAAGATTCAAAACAAAATGATTCCTCTTTGAAAGCCAATTTGTTTTCCAGCAGGCTGTACCAATAATAACAAGGAAATATGAAATTATACCAATAACTAGTTGTTAAAATTATACATAATGTGTCTTTTCTCTCATTTTCTTTTGTTCTGGAAATAGTACTGCATCTGGTAACATTGGTAAATGATTGTTTGCTTCAGGAATTGTTAATTCTAACAGCACTGACTTTGTTCAAACCAGTTATTGTATGTAAATTAATGAGATATAACAAGATATATTCTTTGGTGTTTGGATAATTTGGTTCAACAACATGTTTGTGAGGTTTTCCATGATTTCGTGGAAATGCTATTATGTGACTCTACCACAGTAGATTCAAAATTTTAATGTTGATGAATATTTGTAGCTTTCTGTCAACATTATCACAATGACTATTCCTATAAGTACTCCAGTGAACATCTTTTGTTAAAAATATGGACTAAATTCTGTTGGGTATATACCTAGGAATGTATTTACTGGTTCTGAGCACATTTTCAGTTTTTTTTTAAATGATTTTATTTATTTATTTGAGAGAGAGAGAGAGAGAGCAAGCATGAGAGGAGAGAGATCAGCGGGAGAAGCAGACTCCCAGCTATGCAGGGAGTCCAATGTGGGGCTCGATCCCAGGACTCCAGGATCATGACCCGAGCCGAAGGCAGTCGCTTAACCAACTGAGCCACCCAGGCGCCCCCACATTTTCAGTTTTAATAGATATTGCCAAACACTACACCCAAGATTTTCTGCCATTTTAAATTCTCATCATCAGTATATAAAAATGAATTATGCATTTTATTTTCATTTTAGTCATTATAGTGTTTATTTAATAAAAATAACTTTAATTATATTTTCCTAATAATTAATGAAGCTGAGCCACTTTTCATAAGTTACTGGCCAAATGTGTATATTACTGGGCAAAATATCTTTTCAAGCCTTTTTTCTGATTTTTTGTTGGATTTTCTGATGTTCTTATTAATGTAGTAATTATTTTTTTTTAAGATTTTATTCATTTATTTGAGAGAGAGAGAGTAAAAGAGGGAGAGGAAGAAGCAGACTTCCCACTGAGCAGAGAGCCTGCCTCAGGGGGCTCAGTCCCAGGACCCTGAGATCATGACCTGAGCTGAAAGCAGAACCTTAACCAAGTGAGGCCCCCAGGCGCCCCATTAATGTAGTACTTCTCTCTTTCTCTCTCTCTCACTCCTTATTTCACTCTCTACATATATACACACACACTTGGTTTCTTACGTATGTTTTATATATATTCTGGATATTAGTACTAAATTGTATATATGCATGGTAAATCTCTTCTATGCCACCTTACCACTCTCCTGGTAGTATCTTTTAATGAATAAAATACTTAGTTTTAACATAGTCTGGGTTTCTCTTTTGAATAATGCATTTTGTGTTCTAGTTAAGAAATTTGTGTGACCTCCAATATTGCTGACACAATCTCCTATTTCTCCTAAAAGGTTTTTTTTTTTTTAAATTTTGCTATTCATATTAAGATCTACCATCCATCTGGGATAGATTTTTAATCATAGGGTAACTTAGGGGTCATGCCACCATTTTTCCAAATTGTTAGTGATTTAGCAAAATTTATTTAAAGGTCAAGTATTCTCAAATGAACTGCAGTATAATATTTGTCATAAATCAGGTTATCTCTATGTTTGAATCTTTTCTTGGATTCTCCCTTTTATTCCATTTATCAGTTTGTCTGCCTTGTGCTTGTAATATACTAATTTAATTACTATAGAATAATAATAATTTTGGTATCTGGTAGTGTAAGTTCTCCAAATTGTTCTTTGTTCTTCTCCAAATCGTTTTGACTGTTCTTGGTCCTTTATATTTCCATATGTATTCTAGCTTTCATTTCTGGAAAATGAGTCTTAGGAGAATATTAGCATTTTTTAAATATTGAATTTTTTAATCTGTATTTTATGATATATTTCTCCATTTATATAGGTTTAACTCCATTTATGCCAGTACTGTTCTATTGTTTTCAATGCAGGTGTTTCATATTTCTTCTTAGATTTATTCCTAAATTTTTTATGCTTTTGCAAATTAAATTATTTTTAAAATCATATTTCTATTTGTTGATGTCACATAGAAAAATAACTGAATTTTGCAGGCATGTAAACAAATAATTTTGCATATCGTATATTGTATCCAGTGACTTTTCTAAATTCATGTCTCAGCTTTGCTTTCATCTCAGAGCCTAGCGTTTATTAATATCTGTTAGTTAAATTTACAATTCAGGGCTACTTAACTTCCATATGCTAAGTGGACATGTTAGAAGACCTCAAGTTATCTGAGTCTCAATGATACTGATGATTGTCATATGTGAGACAGAATAGTGACTCTTGTTTTACCTCCTGGAATAAAATGTACAATTTTAAAGTGGTCTAAGCCTTTGTCAATATCTGTACAGAACTCCATGACTTCATTTAGTCAGAAAGATAAGCAGAGTACGCTATCCAGGAGATTGTAATAAGCTGACTGGCAGACATTTAGCTTATACAATCTTGGACCTCTGACCAAGTCTTTGATTTTGTCTGCTCCATATTCTTAAATGCTTGCCTCCAGTGAAGGATTAGGAAGCCACATCAATTTATTCCAGCTTGCCTTCAGCCCATTTTAGCTAGCAACTAACAAACATATAAAGACTCTTCATGAGAATAAGGCAACATCTTTCATGTACTAACTATTTCTCAGCTCAGTCACCAGCTCATTCATACAAATAATCAACCTACTTATTCATTTATTTATATCCCACATGCTTCCTCTTATAAAATAACTTACATTTTCATATTTCAAAAAGAGAATGTTTTGTATTTCATAACAAAAATGAGATTTTTAGTGGTGTAAAAAGCATTATTAATTGGAATATGGATTAGATTAAAATAATTATTATTTTTATTTCTTGAAAAATAACCCTCAAAGATCTTGAGGACAACAGATTATAAATCTTTTATTAATGTAGTAAAATATGTATAATTAAATGTAGGTCTTTGTGACTTTCTACAAAAAAAATACACATAAAGTAATGGGTTTGTTTGCTGTTTTTAAGTACTTATAGGTTTCCTATAACTAACTTTACTTTTACTGTTTACTGTTCTTAAGTACTTAAGAGTCTAGGTTTCCTGTAACTAACTTCACTTTTACCCAAAGAGCCTTGTCCAAACATAATTACTGCAAATTTGAAATCACATTAAATATAAGAAAAGAGAATTAATGAAACTCTAGTTAAAAAACATAGTTACACTTCACTACTTCTCTGTTGATATCTAATTATTTTCTGCTAGTGGAACAAGGCCAGATTAAGCCCTATCATTTTTGTGTACTAAGCCTGCAGAAGGCACTGTGTAGATTCTGTCTGCCTAACACCAAATCCAGACTTCCACTTAAACGGGAAAAGATGAAGTTTTAATGATTTGGATGTATTATGATGAAAATATAAATTGTAAGTTCATTTCAGTCAACATTTAGTGCATGTTAAATTTTAGTCAAAAATTTATAGAAACATAGCTTTATTTTTTAATATCCTTCACTCAGATGGACAAAATGTATTTTGAAATTTAAATTTAATCTATCTTGTTTTCCTCCTTATGTTGTTTCTAGTTATGTATACCTGTGCATCTTAAGGTAAAAATGTACTTTAATGGTTCACTTTCATCAGTCCTCACACACAAATATTTTTTTTTTTTTACCCTTTTAAACCTTTCAGAGGCTGATAGAGATTTGAAAGCCATGACTTTCACTTTCAAGAGCAAGAACACTCAGAGATAAGAGGTTTTTATACTCTAGAAAACTTCACTTATGATAACAAAAATGAAAGCCTGAAGGAGGAAATCATAAATCTGTAAACACTGGATTAAAGAAACACAGAAAGTTACTGTTTTCTTACAAGAAAAATACCATTTTGGGAATGAAAAAAAAATTCATATCTAAGCAAAAAGAGTAGAGACTGCTGTTTTGTTTAAAGAGTTAACATTTTCTGGAGCAGTTTCAGGTTCACAGCAAAATTGAGAGGACAGTAACAGAGATGTCCCAAATGGCTCCTACTCCCACAGACATATATTCCCTTATTGTCTACATTTCCCATCAGAGTGGTACACATGTCACAATCGATGAACCTCCAATGACACATCACAATTAGCCAATTTAACAGGTTATATTAGAGTTCACTCTTGTACATCCTATGGGTTTGGACAAATACCTAATTACACATTTCCTTCAATATGATATCATACAGAATATTTGCACATACCTAAAAATATTCCGTGCTCTTTAATTTAAAATACTTCACCCCTCACTCAGTCCCTTCTATTCACAACTTAGTTATATTTACTGTGTTCCTTCTCTGAATGAAGCTCTGTTTTTGTTAAGGAAGTTGTGGAGCTTAAATCTTGACTCGAGGAATTTCGTTGGTGCAAAAGACAAAATAAAATAAGACACCAAAAAAAAAAAAAAAAAAACTACAAAAGACAATAAAAGGAGACATAGAAGGAAAGTGAATACAGTTATATCATTTATTAGAAAGTAATGAATGTTATGGAGGAAAACAAATCAAGAAGGGAAGCAAAGTTGTAGCTTTAGCTAAAAGGAACTTGGTGCAATTTTAATAGGATATTGAGTGAAGACTTGGGTGTGAAGTCCGCATTTGGGGAAAAGAAGATGTAAATGGTGTAAGGGAATGAATAAGAAAGCTTTGGAGAGACTGTTATTGATGGAAGAGAATTGAGTATAAAAATTCCTGTGGTTGAAAAATGCCTATGCTGTTGAAGAGATCTTAAGGAGGCCGGCGTTAGCTGAACAGACTGAAAAAGAAGGAAAAGGAGTAACAGCAACTGTGGACTGAGTCACAGCGGGCTTTGTAGGTTATTTTAAGGAATTTTATTTTGAATAAGATGAAGATGTATTGCGAAGCTTTGATCAAAGGAATGATATGATTTTTTTTATTAAGGATTTTTTTTTTAAGATTTTATTTATTTATTTGACAGAGATCACAAGTAGGCAAAGAGGCAGGCGGGTGGGGAGGAGCAGGTTTCCCACTGAGCAGAAATCCAGATGTGGGGTTCCATCCCAGGACCCGGAGATCATGACCTAAGCCAACAGTACAGGCTTAACCCACTGAACCATCCAGGCTCCCCAAGGTTTTTATTTTAATTGTAGGATAGTTAACATACAGTGTTCTGTGAGTTTCAGGTACACAATATAGTGATTCAACAATTGTAAACATTTCTCAGGGCTCGTCATAATAACTATACTCTTTACTCCTCTGGGAGTCATATGATTTGGTTACATCTTCAAAGGAACATTCTGGCTGCTGGCCTGAGGATAGACATTGGGAGGAGGCAAAAACAGATACATGTGGGTCAGTCAGAGGCAATTGCTGTAATACAAAGACCACAGTAGCTTGGGCCAGGGACGTATCAGGGAGGGATAAGAAACTTAAATCCTGTATGTATTATGAACATAGAATCTGTTGATACTTGGCACCATCACTAGCCTAGAAAGTTCCCTGCTCTGGAGGGGGCCTGAAAATAAAGCATGTGCCTTGTCAGGCGCCCATTATCAGTTACATGGCAGTGTACAAGATTTTGCTGATACTTAAATTCATATAAGATTTGAAAAACAGACAAAAAGAAGCTACCAGCCATTATTTCTCTTCCATGATAGCAGGTATATTTGTGAGTAAATATATGTAAATTCTGCAAGTTCTCTGGAGAAGAACGGGGAATCACTTGTTTTAATGTTATAGGTAGCTGAGATCATTTAAGCTGGCCTTTCTTCAATTTCTTGCATTCATGGATTTCATGACATCTAGCAGCACATTTTTTGTTATTGGTGGTGGTTTGTTTTTGTTTTGTCTCTTTTGTGCAATTTCATTTCCGCAGCATATTCAGTGGACAAGTAGTCCAATATGCTGTGAACATAATATTAGTGATTGCCAGCAAAGATAGGAAAGATGACACTGAACGGTTACTATTGACCACACAGTGCAAGTATCAGGATATCATGCTAAAGACTTTAAATGAATTCCTAAAGTGTTGACAGATCTCAAGCAGTAAAAGGACAAGTTTATGTTTGCATTTTAGTACATGAAATCTACCAGCTTGTGGAGGATAGATTAAAAAGAGATAGCGGTTCAAAGGTGACTGTTGTCATCTAGGTGAGAAATGAGAACATGGCAGAGAAGACCCTGGTATTGCTGTTTGGTAAGACAGAAAACTAGGAGAAGAGCAAATTTCACATAGCAGACCTGGAGTTTTGTTATCATATTCTTAGCCTGTGTAAGATAAAAAGTGCAGAGTGTGAAAACAGAGAGGTTGGAAACAAATCTTTGCTTCATCCCATTTTAGATACAAACCAGTAGGTGATCCACCAAATCCCTGTTTGCCCCAGTGGGTGCTTTGTAATGAACTACCAGGATTCGGTGAAATGATGAAATGATGCCTGGGAACTATTTGCACAGTGCCAGGAATGTAATGGGTATCCTACACAAGTGATACTTGTTGGTGGTGGTGTTAGCTGTTACTGTGATGAAGAGATGAATGAATCTGATTTTGTTGATTTTAATTCAAGCCAGAAAACAAGAAATCTGACATTTGGGTTTGAATTGGGATGTGGATTCGACCTAGAGGTTTAAAACACATATTATGTAAATTTGGTTGTATTCTGATTAAAAAAAAGAAAAGAAAAGAAAAGAAAAGAAAAGAAAAGAAAAGAAAAGAAAAAAGAAATGTGTGTGTGTAAAATTTCCTCTGGATCTTCAAGCCCACCAAGTAGATAGAACAGTCTCCTCTTGGCAGAGCCTAGAGCACTTGACCATTCATAGAATGATCGACTGGCTCTTAAACAGAATTGTGGGAATAGAACATCAAGTTCCAAGATTTTGGTTTAGTGGCACACTAAATTAACTTCATGCCTGAGATGATGAATTTAATAATGGATAATTTCAAAAGAAATAATAGATAATTTCAAATAAACTTTAATAGGGATGCCTGGGTGGCTCAGTGGGTTAAGCCTCTGCCTTTGGCTTAAATCATGATCTCAGGGTCCTGAGATCGAGCCCCACATCAGGCTCTCTGTTCAGCAGTGAGCCTACTTCCCCCCCACTTCTCTCTGGCTACTTGTGATCTCTGTCAAATAAATAAATAAAATCTTTAAAAAGTAAAATAAATAAACTTTAATAAACATTCACTATAGTATATTCTGCCCCCTTGACTATTGGGAAATTATGCTACATTATGTTTTATATCCGGGGAATGACTATTTTTCCTTAACCTGGCTTTTATGACTGTCAGTTCTCATGCTTATAATATCAAAATATTGTAAGGACATTTAAATTTTTGACCCTATTTTTCATAAACCATTCTAAGCAAAAATTAAAAAACAATTTCATAGATAAGGACTTAAAATTTAATGAGAAAACTGTCTTATATAAACTAGTTTCTCTTAGTTCTTCCTAAACCTTTGATCACTGAAGTATTGTGGTCAAACAACATAGGAATTGGGGAAGAGTGTTTTTTTTAATCAACAGTCTTTGATGACCTTTTCCAAATTTCCCTAAGGTAATGTGCTCATCTATTTCTATATTAAGTTTTCCTATGTTGCAATCTTAATTAGGAGTGCAATTTGAATTCTTTTTTATTTTTTGTAATACCTTCTCTATTTTAATCAGATATATCACACTTTGAAGGGTCTAATGACCCAGAGCTACTTAAAAATAAAGCAGTATAATAATGCAGATATAATAATGAGAGATTACTATAGCTTAAAATAGACTTAGTAAAGTTATGTTTCAGAAATCAAATTAATAGCACACCTATGCATGCTTCATTGGCAAATAGAAAGTAAAATAGAATTTAGAGTCTTATACAATTGATTTATCTCTTTCATGAAAGCAATAAGACTATGTTAAAAGTTTCTAATACATAGGGGGAAAGTTAGACCAATAAGCACATCAGATAAGGAAAATTCTGTTCAATTTCCAATTCAGATTAAGTAAGAAAAGTAAAGGGTGGTCCTTGTGCACTTTCATAAAATCATTTGATTGTTTGAACAAGGAAACTCTTTGGAATCTAGTCCTTGCAAGAAGATTTCTGAGATAAGTTATGGGATCTAAGGTGTAATGAAGTTTATGGGATAAGTAATTATAGGCTGGAAAAAAGCTTCTAAATGTTAAGGTAAAAGGGAAACAGTGTCATCATAAATTAATGAGATAACAGCACTCAACTCTTTTTCACACCCACCTGCATTTAGATCATTACTCTTGTCTCCATCTTTATTAGTGTGTGTGTGTGTGTGTGTGTGTCTACACACAAAATACATGTATATTTCATTTTCACCACAAATAACACATTGCCACTAGCCAGATAAGTCATGGATATAATTCTCAAGGAAAAACGAACATAATTTCAATAAAAGTAATGCAAGTATTAGTGCAACCCGATTTGTCCAGCAGAAGCAGACACTTGATACAGAATTGCTTTCAAGGACATTTATTAGCCTTCTTCAGAGAAACAGAATGGTTTGAGTTGCAATTTGAACCCACAAGCAGTCAGCAGCCAGAATTCCTTCTTGCTGGGGAAAGATCGGTCTTTGTTCTGCTAAGGAACATAACAGCTTCACTAAAGATATCCTCAATGCCTGGCCAATATCTGGACATTGAATTCCAGCCGAGTTGACATAAAGCGTGTGAAATTTTCATCATATGCAGATGGGATGAAAATAGAAATAATATGCTTTTATTTTTTTTTAAGATTTATTTTATTTATGAGAGAGAGAGAGAGAGAGAGACCACAGGGGTAAAGGGTGAAGGAAAAGGGAGAGAATCTCAAGCCAACTTTCCACCGAGTGTGGAGCCCAATGTGGGGCTCTATCTCAGGACCCTGAGCCAAAATCATTACCTGAGCCAAAATCAAAAGCAGGATGCTTACCTGACTGAGCCATCAAGATACCCCCAAAATAGTATGCTTTATATAAGGCATACTCTTTGTTACAAAGTAAAGACATAAGTAAATAAACAATACATTCAGAAGATTTTTTTATTTTTAATTTTTTTTAAAAAGTATTTTATTTATTTATTTGACAGACAGAGATCACAAGTAGGCAGAGAAGCAGGCAGAGAGAGAAGAGGAAGCAGACTCCCCGTTGAGCAGAGAGCCCGATGTGGGACTCGATCCCAGGACCCTGGGATCATGACTTGAAGCGAAGGCAGAGGCTTTAACCCACTGAGCAACCCAGGCACCCCAATTCAGAAGATTTTTTTAAAGCTTAGTATACCTTTTACATTTTTTTCTACTATATTTCTATTTATTTAAAATGCATACATATCAAATAATATTAGGTGGTAGGTATGATTTGAATCACATATACTGTAAATTTTGCCATTATCAACAGAAAATACTTAGGAAATGAAATTAAAACACATATATTGAATGAACTTATTTTTAGTTTTAATGCTTTGTAGATAAGCATTTTTCATAGAGAATAAACACAAAAAATGCATTTGAAGTTGTAGAAATTTTATATTATTCTAACTAGCCCAATCAGATAAAGAATAAATTTTGTTTTAAAAATTCAAAAGCAACACTCTTCCCCTAATAATTTTAGCCAACTCAGTAGCATTAGCGTTTTCTATTCATTTGAAAATAATACAAAACAAAGGGAGGCAGAAACCTTGCCAAGTTCCAATTGGCTTTACACTAAGAACATAGATAAGCTTGTCTGCTCAAATTGAAATATTTTTCTTTGGGCAGATTACATTTCAGTGCATCAGTACATCTCTAGATAAGATAGTTCATTTTGTTTTCTGCCAATCCAGTGCTTAATGTCCATTTCTCAACTTCATTAATAGCCACTCTAAACAAAACATTCACCTTTAAAATACATTATAGAGATAAGCTTGATTATTCTCATAGTGACAGAGATTCTAAAAGTGGTAATAACAATTTAAAAGATCATCATTGGTAGAAACACATCTGGCTATTCTGTCCTTCTGTTTGCAAGTCATATTTCTTCCTACCATGGCCTCTGGGGTATCCCTAACTGAGTTTAATCCCAGACTTCAACTCACTGTGTGAGTTTAGGCAGATTCTCTAATCTTCCTGTGACCATGTGTTCAACTCAAAAATGAAAAAAAATGTTAACATCTTATGGCTTTTTGTGAGCTTAAAAGGAACAAATACATATAACACACTGAAAATATTGTCAGACCTGTAATAAAACTTTAGTCACTGTGATTATTTTGTTAATAAACATTTTGCAACCAATTTTCCAAATTGCCTGAATTATTATCTTTTCAAAACTGTTCTGACATACTCTGAAAATAAAACATTTATTATTTTTATATATGATCTTGGATCTCTGCAGATTCTAATTCTGAAAATTTATCCCAGGGATAAATGCATTTCAGAGTTTAAATACAGGGATGTATGTTGCATGTATCCCTGAGGATTAGCTGGCAATGGATAAATATTAATATTATACAGAAATGTGTATCTTCAGCTCTCTGTAGAACGTAATCTATGATTTTATTTACTTTTAGTAATCTATTTTTATAATAGAGTTTATTTATTTATTTATTTGAGTGACAGAATGAACGAGAGAAAGCACAAGAGCGGGGCAGAAGCAAAGGGAAAACAGGCTCCCCATCTGAGCAGGGTGCTGGCAGGGGGTTTGTGCCCAAGACCCTGGGATCATGACCTGAGCTGAAGGCAGAGGCTTTGAGAGACTGAGCCTCTAGGCACTCCTGAGTAATCCATGGTTTTAAAGGAATAAAAGGGTAAAGCAGATTTGAGCCAGCAATTTTGCCATTGGAACTTGAAACTATTCCACTTTATTAAAGAAACCTTAAAAGAGGAAGCCTAAGATTATTCATATTATTCTTTACTTACCCAATGATAATTTTTAAAAAGCTTAGGGTTTACAGAGGGGCTTACTGGAGAGATTCACCTGCAAGAGACGTATGTCTGAACTTGTGAAAATAATTGGTAATGCATAAAAAATCCAAAGGTGATTTTTTAAATTCAGTATCTACACATGTGTATTTTCAAATTACATATCTTTTAAAAATACATGTGTATGTGTGTGTATTCAGCCAACCACTAACATTGAAACTGAGTGCATAGAATCAACTTGCTTATGAGTTTTATAAATCTAGGAAGGCTCTGCGTATAAAGACATTCTTTGATCAGATTAATCAAGGAATGCTTTTATAACTCCTAACTTTAGTTTTTTTTTATTTTTTTAAAGATTTTATTTAACTGACAGAGAGAAACACAGCAAGAGAGGAAACACAGGCAGGGGGAGTGGGAGAGGGAGAAGCAGGCTTCCTGCCAAGCAGGGAGCTCAATGTGGGGCTTGAACCCAGGACCCTGGGATCATGACCTGAGCCGAAGGCAGATGCTTAAGAACTGAGCCACCCAGGTGCCCCTATAACTCCTAACTTAAACCAGAAGTAGTATTCATTGTTATTGAAATATTAAATTGTTTTTTTCTTGTATTGCAGGTTCCTCCTCTGTAGTACTTCCCTGTTACTCCAGGAGTCTTGCCTTTCTTTATCACTCCAGGGCTGGTCTGGGCTGGCTTTGGACCTTTTGAACATTCCCTGTTCCATGGCCTGGAAACTGTTTCTAGGGATTAAATTAGTAGAATTATTATACTCACTTTCTCATTTTCCTTATCTCATAGATAAGAGTCCTCTTAGACACAATCCTCTTTACAATATCTGTAATAACTATTTTCATACAATTTTTCCAATTTTCTAGTTTTAAAGGTGTGAAGTAAGCCTAGTTACTGTTACTCCATTTTATTCAAAAGTGAAAAGGTGTAATTCTCCTATTTTTTTACTTTTTGGGGCTCATAAACAGGTGCAGCCAGATATTAGTTTTTTAACCAGTCAATTGGTTTGTATTGACTAATTTATAACTTATGGTATCTAAAATATTACATTGTTATTTTATAACTTTTTCTTTTAATTTGCTTCCTTTTATGAATTCTATTTTGCTCACCTCTATAATAGTCTACATATTCTCTTTGGTCATTGTAAAGGGTGCTCTTAAAATTTCGACATGCATAAATGCTTTAGCAAAGCCTGAAGTTAATAAATCTATTTCCCTTATATGTGGTAAAACCAATGATTTCCTTGAGTCTGCCTTGTTTCTGTTTAGGATAGGCTTTTTGTTGTACCAACCTATTTATTGATATTTGCTAATCATTATATCTCGGTTTCCAGACTTTCCTTCTGAATATTATTTTCTCCTATTAAAATTTCTCCTTTAGTGTTTCTTTCAGGAATTCTTTATTATTGATAAATCAGATATTCACTGAACTTTTTAAACTTTTTTTTTTATATAAGAAAGGGGGTACAGAGAGAGAGAGTTAATCTTAAACAGGTTCCACATCCAGCATAGAGCCTGATGTGGGACTTGATCTCACCACACTGAGATCACGACGTGAGTCGAAATTAAAAGTTGGTTGCTTAATGGACTAAGACACCCAGGTGCCCTTATTTTTACTTTAATATTATTTTCCTGTTTTTATGTGATAACTATGGAGCAAGTTATATGAATTTGTCTTCCATTTCATTTATTCTATCTTCAGATTTATTTCATCATGTTATTTTTAAATTTTATCACCTATCACAAGTTTTGTATCTCTAATAGTTCTTTGGCAAATTTTACTAGCCTGTTTCCATATTATCTTGTTATTTACTGATATTTTTTAATCAATTCTTACTTTATTAAGTTATTTCAGAAATATTTTTCCATATCTTTCAGATTTTCTACTACTTTAACTAGGGTTACTAATTATTCCAATAACTGGCACTCACTCATTTTATAGTGATTTCTCAATATAACCAGTGGTTAAGAATTTATTATTTCTTTAAAGCTAATGTTTTCTAAGATAATGTGATTTGATGTGGTTGCTGCTATATATATATTTTTTCTATTTTTGTGTAATAAGAAGGGAAGAGTGCCCATTTTATATTGTCATAATTTTTGCCAACTCTCTCTCTTTTCTCTCTTCCATGGTTTTTCTACTAATTGGGCTTTCACACCTTTAATTTTAAATGTAATTAATTTATAGAATATTTATCTTAAATGCTACAAATTTAATTACATTTTTGAAAGTTAGTTTTAAAACTAATAAAACATAGAAATATTAACCAAAACATAGTATTTGTATACTGCCACTATATGTTCTGCTGAAATGATCTCCTGATATAATAATGGTTATCCATTGACCCCCAAATCATCTAACATTCCCTAACTTATATGATGACAGATTAAAATTTCATTTATTAGAATGCAAAGGAAATAAAAATTCATAAATTATTAAATACAGGAGTTGTCATCCCTGAAGAATTGGAATATATTGTAAAACTTAGTTTAGAAGTTAGATAACCAAGAGTTGAGGAATAATACTTAAATATGGAGAAACAGTGTCCTCATGTGTGTAATAGGTTGTTTCTTCATGTGTGTAATTGCTTGGGTTAGGGTCAGTGAGAGAAGAAAGATAAAAGCATAAGGAAGAGATATGGAGTGATTTGCATACACCCTATTTTCACTTATTTTCCTTTGGAATTAGAACTTACTGAAACAGTTTCACATTTTTTAGAGAAAAAATACTAGCAGAAAAGCAAATAAACAGAAAAAGCATGACAATATAATATGGAAGAAAATAATTTTATTTTAAAATAATAATGTAGATATACTTGTTTCCCATATAATTTAAACATTTTACACTCCTGTGGCTGACGTTCATAAATAAATCTGTCGTTCATATTCTTTTATGTCATAGAGATAATCTAGAGATATCTAGAGATAACTGCCTCATGGTATCCATCTCATGCCCCCTGAGAGTCAAAAGACCTTATTAAGGCTTCATGAATTCTGAGGGGATTCGTTTTCCAACTCATAACATATATTTCCTTCTGTTTTTTTTTTTTTTTTTTCTCTTTTTGTTTAGCCACCATTCTTAAAGCTTCCCAGCTTGCTTCCACTTTTTATTTGAGAATCTAATTTTATTTTTGGTTGCTTTTTTTTTTTTTAAATGATCTATTTCCTCACATCCCAGCTCCCATTCATATTTAAAATATAGTCACCTATATTAGATGATTAATCTTTAAAAGATGGTATTTTAATCAGGTTGACATATTGAGATTATGAATGAAAATAGCAAGAAATGAGCTCAAGTAGCCACATGAGATTTAAACACAGGTATTAATTTTGGCTCCATGGGTAGAAGACAAATGTACCTGTTGTACTCTATACCTGCAAAAATGCAGCTCAAACTCTTCTGTCAGGTAGCAGACATTAAGAAAATTGGTAACCCTTTAAAATAATTGTGCAATTAATCACAGCTGAAATCGCTGTTGAAATCCCAGAGAACTAGTTATGACATGCACATTAATACCAAATGAGTTCA
Source organism: Mustela nigripes (assembly GCF_022355385.1). NCBI lineage: Eukaryota > Metazoa > Chordata > Mammalia > Carnivora > Mustelidae > Mustela > Mustela nigripes. The sequence continues at coordinate 49,920,466 of NC_081566.1, forward strand.
TCATGATTAATATTGTGACAATAAATACCAGAGGAAATTAATAATGATCATCTATTATTTTAAAACCCTACTACATAATTCAAATATTTTACCTTGAAATGTAAGCACTTTTAAGGTACATACTACATATAATTTTCTTTAATTGCATTTTTATCCAATTTAGTTTAGCTTAGTACCTTTTAAATACTTTTATTTTTTAAAAACTTATTAAAAAAGAATATCATTTCTTCTCATTTCTACCTCTTGAGTAGTGATTAAGGCATTTAAACAAATAATGTGATTCAATTTTAGGTAAAGGAATTTTGATTTTCTAAAAATTACGTTAAATTAACTTCATTTAAACTGTAAAGTCTTTACTATAAGCAGGGATTTGTGTCAATTAATTTTTTTCTCAAAATGACTTACTTTCTCTCAAATTACGAAAATTGATGTGACTGGTAGCATTTAAATTCCCCAGTACAGTGCATGGCTACTCTTAAGTATATGATTTCTCAGGGCAAATCTCTTCCATTAGTTTTAGCAGGGCCTTATTATAATAAGTCGAATATGTACCTTTGTAAATATGAATGAGTATGTGCATTGTACGGGAGTGAATATGCACACTGGTAAATCTCAATAAATCAAGATTACTGCTAAGCAAACTTGGGTCAATCTCAATTTTAAATTATTATCTCTTTGTCAGGTCTAATTGTCACCTCTGCACTCCAGGAAAGTAACCCTGATCCCTCCCTGTCTCTTTACAGATTACGTCCTCTTAAAATCTTTTTAATCTTCACTGATTTAATACTCTTGTTTTCTACTTTGCTACTTTTCTTGAGACATTCTTGTTCTTGCTTCATAGGAATAGCTGGTCACACTTTGTACACTGTTCATAACACTATTTTACCCATTACTTAATACTTGTGTTTAAACAAGTGCCAAGCTTCACTATACCGTACCTGACACAGAAAAATATCAATATGTATGCCTGATATTCTTTTCTTTATAGAACCTTTGTGCAGAATTGCAATTCCTTAACCCAACAATTTTCAAATTTGCCATTCCTTTGCAATGTGGAGTTTCTCAAGGTTATTACATAGCACTAACAAAGCAATCTCTCCTGCCTTTTGCACAAATAAGAGTATCTCTGTATCTGTCCATCTCTCCATCTCCCCCCCCCCCTCTGTCTTTCTGTCTCTTTCTGTCTCATCTCTCCTCTTACCTCCTCTCGCCTGGTCCAGGGTGTATTATTACCATGTAGCTTTTAGCTACTCAACTAGACTGGGCTTTATGTATTCTGCTAAGGCTTTAACCCATTCCCTAAGAAAACCCATATTCTTCCACTAAAATGGTCTGGGGCATTGCTGTTCCTAACATAGCACATGGCCTGGAACATCCTAGGGCTTCTCTGTGTCTGTTGATATAGTCTTAACATCACTGCCACTGTTGTCCCACTCAGTGTTTCTGCTGCTGTGCACTCCATACATCAGATAGGAAGAGAAATGTCTCGTCCTTCCTTTGGGGGAACATTGCAAATGACACATAACAAGGAGTCAGAGGCATTTTAGATATCTTTGTACATGAATCTCTCTTGCCCTCACTGCCAGCCATATTTCCTATTTGTTTTTTTAGTATTATACTTTCTATTTGTTTTAGTTTATGATTAACATATAATGCATTATTTGTTTCGGAGATACAGGTCTGTGATTCATCAGTCTTATATAATACACAGTGCTGACCTCAACACATACCTTTTCCAATATACTTTCCATTCTTAACTTAAACAGAGACACAACATGTGTTAATAACTAGATTTAAGCAGATTTAAGCAACAATAGCTGTGATGTATTTTAAAGCATAACAACCCTCTGGTCCCCAAATGTTATGGTTGAGACCAGAGCATCATGCCATATTTGTCTAGGGTAATTGCTTTTTTAGTGAAACTAGTCCTTTTTGTCTTGCAATAATTGCTACTTGGTTTACTGCACTGATACCATTTTAGTCATTTCTCCGAGTTTTCTCAGATTGCATGCAAGAAAGGTGAAGCAAAATGGTGTTGAAGATATGGAGAATGGTGATCAAGGACATATATCCAATTCCAATTTGAACCCCATCATGAACTCCTGCTACATTAGAAGGAAAAAACCCTCCTCATTTATATTCCTTTATTAATCTTTGTTATTACATTAGCACAAGTAAGAGCCAATATTATTTGGATAACAAAATTATAATATCCAATATCGTGCAATGTATCGATCTCTAAATGCACATAAAATTATGCTTTAATCCACATAACTTATTGATTAGATAATTATAGAGACAGCATTGAGTCAGCAATCAACAAAGTTGTGAACAAAGAATAAATAAATGAATTACTAATTTTCTGTAGTCTATACTTGAATATGACTTTTTAAGCCTCTAAAAAGTAGTGACATCTTTTTAAGGATACGACATTGCAATCTTGTACCTACACAAGGAAAATTTTGTTTTCCTTGGTGAGGATTCCAACCAAGAAAGTATTTTTCTCACCTAAATTACTTTTAAAATATGTCTCCCTTTGGGACACCTGGGTAGCTCAGATGGTTAAACGTCTGCCTGTCTGCCTTTGGCTCAGGTCAGGATCCCAGGGTCCTGGGATGAGTCTTGCATTGGGTTCCCTGCTCTGTAGGGAGTTTGGTTCTTCCTCTCCCTCTGCTGCTCCTCCTGCTTCTGTGTTCTCTCTCTTTCCCTTTCTCTGTCAAATAAATAAAATCTTTAAAAAAACAAATTTAAAAAATGAAATATTTCTCTCTATCACATTTTAAAAAAGTAAAATGACATAACCCTTGTTACATAAATCCCGAAATACCCAGAAAAGAAAGCAGCCATGCACGTTTAAAAAGGCAGAGAATGCTTTGGAAAACAAAGCATTCATCCACAATTTTTCAAATTGTATTGGAGATAAATAGTCCTTTTCACCTTCAGACAGGAATAAACACTACATAACTATGATGGATATGGAAGAATTGCATAAGCGAAGATAACAACAATGTTTCCTCAAATAGCAATACCACTCCTAACAAAGGGCAAATCCGAATTCAAAGAAAACACTTTAGGTGCACAGAAGCCGAAAAGTAAACAAGAAAACAGATATTCATTTGAGAAACAAAGGAAAGAGTGTGGGAAGAAAAAAACGCTTAGGTGAATAAATGTATAAGGATGTTTGCTTCATATTAAATAATCTTAACACACTATTCAATTTTCTATTTTGAAAATTTAAATGGTCAGATTTACATAGATCTATCATACTGGCTATTATTCTCGGTCAATACCCACCTTTCCCTTTCTCTCTATTGCCTTTGAAATGGGACATAGGATTTCCCATAGGTCATATGTATCATGTAAACATGAGAAAGGCCTTGGTCCCTTTCTTTGTCCTTCTTAACAGTTCTGTTAATTAGCTGGACCTCATGGTGTTGGTTGTACTTGGGTGATACCTTCTGCCCTCCTGTCTCTGGTTGTCAAATCTACAGTATTTCCTCCGTGACCAAACTCGGACTTCTCAGACCTCTTGAACATGACTTTCCTCTCTTAACACTAGTATTCTCCAAACTTTTGAAATATTAATTGCTTTCCTTGCACTATGCATCTCATTAAGTAGGCCCAGAACCATAGAACACTACTATATGTGATTGAACTATTCGTGTTAACCATGTATGTGCATGAGACATAGAGGAGAAATTGTGATTAGTTCAAGGTAACAACAAAAAATATTACTTTACAAATATGAAACAATAATATATCAACCATGGATGTGTGGAGAAACAGAAAAGTATAAACTAGAATATTTTTAACTCATCTGAAATCTCATCTTACTGTTCTCTAAATGAGATTCTTTCTTGTTTTTGTTCTAGTTTTTAAATTTAAACATGTTTAAAGTACTCTGTATTATAACCTATTTTTGCAAATAACCTTCACAGGATATGCATTTAAAAATATGTATGTATTGGGGCACCTGGGTGGCTCAGTGGGTTGGGGCCTCTGCCTTCGGCTCAGGTCATGATCCCAGGGTCCTGGGATCGAGCCCCACATCGGGCTCTCGGCTCCGCGGAGAGCCTGCTTCCTCCTCTCTCTCTCTTTGCCTGCCTCTCTGCCTACTTGTGATCTGTCTGTCAAATAAATAAATTAAAAAATCTTTAAAAAACAAATATGTATGTATTTAAAACTATATTTATTTGATGGATTTTTATTCTAATACATGGAAGTGTTCTAATACACTTCAATAACTCATATTCAGGCATTTTGGCTGGTTTCAATTTTTAAGTAATATTAGAAATATGTGGAACAACCAGACAGAAACTAAAATGTCCTATACTAATATAACTTTCTGGTAAAATGTATAAAAATTTAGGAAACTCTATAGAAAGGGAACTACTATGTCAAAGAGTTCTTAGAATTTTTAAACTTTAGTTGGTATGAGTCTCTAGAGAAATGTTATCTATCTTTATATATCTAGCCACTGATAATGGGTTTGTTAATACATTTCCTACTATTTGTATAGTTGTAGGTATTATGATCAGAAATCTCAATTTCAATTTAATTAAAATAATACAATAACTATCATGTAGACCTAGTTATTTGATGCAAGTGCATGCACATAATTTGTATATTTCTGTCTGATTACAAATCCATTTCATAAAACATTTTATGACAGTTTGTCAAATATTTTTATTGGTACCATTTTGCTTTTTGACAAATATATGTTTTATATTATAATTTACATTTAAAGGTATTAACTTTGTGTCTATACAGTGCAAATATTTTCACAGTTTATAATTTTGGTGCACAACTTAGTTTTTGCCTGTCAGAAAATTCATTTTCCATATATTTTTTGTTTTCATTATTGCAGTTATTTTTAGAATGACTTTTATAACATAAATATTAGATGAATAATTAACTATGTTTTTTATAGGTCTTATTGAAGCAGGAGATCTAGGTTCTTGTCTCATGGAGTCAAAGAATGAAGCTCCCAGACAAAGCAGAAAAAGTAAAACAATAGAAATATATTAAATGAACATACAGGAAAAGATCTCAAGAGTAAGAGAGGGCCCCACAGTGTTGCCAATGAGGGCCTTTAGGATTGGTCTTTTATAGAAAGCTAACCAGGGAACTTAAATCCTTTTAACATTTCTACTGATTTCACCATTGAGTAAGGACTAGTGATAACACCTTCAAAGGCTTAGTTCCTTATTAGGGACTGGTTATTCCTTAATGGTCACAGGTGATTATCACAAAAAAAGACACCCATCCCACATAGCTCCAGCAGGGTGGTCTGGTTTATTCCCTTATCTCTGGTTTCCCCACATCTCCACATTTTTGGATTTCTGTGAGCCTGATCACATAGCCCCCTAGCTATCACTCCCTACCTAGCCCTGCCTGTCCCTTACTCAATGTACTTGGATTTTTTAAAAAGTGATTAAAATGTATTTAATGCCTGTAGAAGAATACACATAAATATATATCTCACATAGATAGTACATTAAAATGCATAACAATAAAATTAGCTTATTTTAAAAGTTAAAATACACTGCCCAATTCAAGATTTTTATCTATCTAAAAAACAAAACAAAACAAAATTTAACTGAGTAAAATTTAAAGAACCTATTGGCTTTATTCAATCATTCATGAATCAGACACCATCTAATGTAGCAGTTAGAAAAAAAAAAAAGACTTCAAAGAGCCATACAAAATGAAAGACTTTTTGACAGAAGAAAGTAGAAACAAGGAAGTTGTACTAGGCCAAAAAATGGATTGGTTATTGCAAGGTTATTTTCCCTAGAGGCCTGGTAGGTATTTATCAGGCAGATCACCTAATGCTACTTACGTGATTCCTGATTAGCTAGATTAAGATTCCATTTTTGGGAGAGCCAAACTATTCAAGTTAAATTTCAGTTTGTTGGTATGGGGCTTAGCATAAGCAACTCCATTTTCAACCTGTTGTTTTGTATGTAACACTGTCTACCTCTCTATCCAAATCTGTATACCTTAACAATACAGGAGATCATACTGGGTACTCTAGACCAATTGCCTTTCCATATAAACTCTAGAATCAGTTTGTCAATATCTACAAAATAGCTTGCTGAGATTTTTATTGAAATTGAGTTGGATCTATAGAATGAGTTAGGAAAATTTCACATCTTAACAATATTGGATCTTCGATTCTGTAAACATGAAATATCACACCATTTATTTAGATCTTTGACACCTTTCATCAAAGTTTTATAGTTCTCTGCATATGGAAATCATACATATTTCATTAGATTTATACCTATATATTCATTTTATATACAGAGGGAGAGAAAGAAGCAGACACCTCACTGATCAGGAAGCCCTCCTTGGGGCTGGATCCCAGGACTCCAGGATTATGACCTGAGCAGAGGATTAATTGACTGAGCCTCCCAGGCAGCCCTTAAAACATCTTTTGATTTCAAATTTCAGTTGTATGTTGTATATTGTCCACATAAGAGAAGGGAATTGTGGGGCGCCTGGGTGGCTCAGTGGGTTAAGCCGCTGCCTTTGGCTCAGGTCATGATCTCAAGGTCCTGGGATGGAGTCCCGCATCGGGCTCTCTGCTCAGCAGGGAGCCTGCTTCCTTCTCTCTCTCTCTCTGCCTGCCTCTCAGTGTACTTGTAATTTCTCTCTGTCAAATAAATAAATAAAATCTTAAAAAAAAAAAAAAAGAGAAGGGAATTGACTTCTGAATATTGTGTCCTATAACTTTGTGTCCTGTAACTTTGCTATACGTACTAATCAATTCTAGGAGTTCTTTTGTTCGTTGTTGTTGATGATGATGATTCTTTGGGATTTTCTATATAGACAATCATGTCATATATGACCTGACCAAAGACAGTTTTATTTCTTCCTTCTCAGCCTGTATACATCAATTGTCTCTACTCATCTTAACATACTAGCTAGAATTTGCAGTATAATATTGAATGGGAATTGGGAGAGAAACCACTTCTGCCTTATGCATAATTTTAGGAAGAAAACAATGTTGTTCACCATTATGTTTGATATTTGCTATAGGTTTTTTGTAGATGCTCTTGATAAAATTGAGAATGTTCTCTATTTCTAATTTGCTGTTGATGTACTGACTTACATTGGCTAATTTTTGAGTCTCAATCCCACCTTGTATCCTTTAATAAATTCCATTAGGCCATTTTGGATAATTAATTATTGAATTCAATGTGCTAGTATTTTGTTTTGGATTTCTGTTTCCTGTTCATGAGAAATACTAGTCGGTGTTTTGTTGTTGTTGTTGTTGTTTTTCTTTCTCAATGTCTTTATCTGATTTTGACCCTTGGGTAATTCTGACATCATGAGATTAATTGAGAAGTGTCGTTTCAAATTTTTAGAAGAGCTTATGGAGAATGGGTATTATTTGTTACTGTATCATAGAACTCACCAGTAGAAATACTGTCTGGACCTGATGTTTACTTTTGGGAAAGTTATGAATACTAAGTGAATTTCAAATTCAAATAAAAATAAGGCTTAATTATGTGATTTTGGTAGTCTGTATGTTTTAAGGGATTGGTTTTTAATTTCATCTGTGTCATCAAATTTATAGGCATAGGGTTGTTTATAGTATTCCTTTTTTATCCTTAAGGGTCATGGGAGCAGTTATGATTAAAGAGTCTGGCTCCAGGGTAAAATCTAATGTGTAATTTTTCAAGATTGATCATAAGCAATTAAAGGTTTTTGTGAAAAACTTCATTTGGTAGCTAGTTGCTTTCCCCATACTGAACTTGTTCACAGCCAATGGGATAATAGTTTTCCTAGAAGAAGTTGTAATCACTCAGCTCCTCAGCCCCTACCCTTGATTTCAACCTTCCCTCTATACTGGCCAACCCTGTTCATAAGCATATCTGAACTTTTCTCAGCCCAGTTGCCTCCTTCTGAAGGCTTCCTTATTGGATCTTCTATTAGCACTTTCCAGTCACTTTTGCCAAGGCCTCCTCATGGAGCTGCTTTGACTAGAACATTCTTCTCCATTCTGAGTTTAGCTTTTTTGGTTCTTGTGGAGATGGGAGCGATGATTTCTAAACTCTTTCTAAGTGGGACTGAAACCCGAAGTTCTGTAGGGATATCGTTATGCACCGATGTAAGTTAATAGGATATGCTTTTTAAAATTTTTTCCTTGAATTAGTTTTGAAAAGTTGTGATCTTCAATAAATTTATTCATGCTTATAATTGTTTAAAATCCATGGTTTAAGGCTGGTCATGTTAGCACTATTATCTTTAAACTCTCTGCAAATTCCATAGGTACAATCTCTTTTTGATTTCTAACACTGTTCACTTTACCTTCATTTAATTTCCTTTCAACTCTAATTTTTGAGCCCTTTTTAAATTAGTTCCTAGAATGGGTCATATTTTGTGGGGTTTTTTTATCCTCTCAACTTTAAGTTTCTTTTCTATTGAAGCAATATCTGCATTTTAAAATGAATAGCTCCATTTTCTTTGTTGTACTGTGCTTTAACTTCTTTTGTTGAATTCACTTGTTATACAATAATTTTTCTTATTAGAAATGTAAAAAGTTTAGGGGCACCTGGGTAACTCAATGGGTTAAGCCTCTGTCTTTGGCTCAGGTCATGATCTCAGGGTCTTGGGGTTGAACCCTGCAACAGGCTCTCTCTGCTCAGCAGGAAGTCTGTTTCCCCTTCACTCTCTGCCTGCCTCTCTGCCTACTTGTGATCTCTCTGTCAAATAAATAAAATCTTAAAAATAAAAACTCTGAATTTCCCTTAACATACAATTTTGACTGAACACAATAAACTTTTCTTTTCTTTTATCTCATTGTAATTTAAATTTTATTTTTTAAAATTTTTTCATTGACTAATATTTAGTAGTATGTTTTATAAAATTCCATGAATATGCTTTATATTATCATTATGCTATGTTGCCTTATAAACAGAGAAGATACCCTGTATGATAACTATTTCTGACTTTAGGAGAATTTGCCTATGACCTTTGGAGTGCTCATTAGTCATCACACCCCGATGACATTATAAAGAATTTCTATTTTCTAATTGATGCATGTAAATAGATACATACATACATATGTACATAAGCAGATATATCTAAATTCTGTGTATTTTTATATACTAAAGTGTTATATATATTAATCGACTATTTCTGTTTTATCAAACCTTGAGGAGGATATAATGGAATATACCACAATGCTGTTAGATTTCAATTGTTTTGTTTTTGTATGGTCTATGTGAAGATGTATTTTCTAGTGCATTGAAATTTAGAATTTTAGTATTTTGGCAAAAAGAAATATTTATCATTACATAATGACTATCTTTAAGATTTTTGTTACTGTTTTACAAAAGAAAAACTTAACCTGAATGTAATGGAACTATCTATCTGTCTTTTGATCAAAATTTGCTTGGTAAATCTCTCTCATCCTTTTAGTCATGGATTTTCTCTGAATTAAATTTTAAATATCTTTCTTTTAATAACATTTACTTAAAATACATTATTTTTTAAATAGCAAGTGCAAACCTTTTAAATATATTTAATATGTTATATTTATTTTGTTTTCTGTTAATATGTTTTCCATTTTTTATACTTTTTGTCTTCTGTTTATTTTTTTTAAATGTTTTATTGTCTTTGTCAGCATTGATTTCTTAATCTTTTCAAAATTTTCTGTATTGTTTTTGTGGAAACTAATGTTTTATTTTTATTTAAGAGTTTTGAATTTTTTACATGTATATTTAATAAATAAAACTTCAACTTAATAATTTTACCCTCCTAAGGAACACATGGATAATACGAATAAGAATGCTCTGATTATAGTCACTTCTCCATTTGGCTTAATAGTCATTTTTGTTTATATTTTAAATTTATGTCATATTTTTTAAACTGCACATATTAGAGCTTATTACTGTTGCCATTTTATATATTCAAACTTCATGTTAACTTATGTTGACCGGGTATGTGTTTTTAAAATTATGTTTTCTTATCTCAAATTATATTTTTGTATTACATATTTTAGAATTTCATTAGTTAATCTTTATATAAGCTTCTTCAGTTGTAGATCTGAAATTTTTTAAATCTATTCTTAATAGTGTTACAAGATAAACTGAGACATATCGAATATTTTAAAAGTTTATTTGAGCAAGAGTGATTTGCCTTGAATAGAGTCCTATCTAGCAGACAAAGGAAAGCTCCCAGGAGCTGTACAAAATGAAAGACATTTTCCAGGCAGAAGGGAGCAGAAACAAGGAAGCTATGTTAGGCAAAAAAGTGGATTGGTTATTGGAAGGTTACATTTCTTTAGGGGATAAAAGGGGCTTATCAGACAGATTATCTATACTGCTGATCTGGTAATTCTTTACTGGCTGGTTTCAGATTCTATTTCTGGAAGGTCAAAACTAATTAAGTCTCACATTGTTGAAAAGGGCTTAGCATAAGCAACTCCATTTTGGGTTTATTGTTTTAACAATAGGCATATTTACTGCATCCTGAATTCTAGTTTTGCAGTTTTTCTTTCTTAAAAAGTTGACTATCATTTTGTTGTGCCCTAGTTGCTATTTTACAGATATGAACTATGCTGCTTGACCCAGGGTGGTGTCTATTAGGAGATTTCATTTTCCCTTGAATTTTCAGTCCCTTATGTACAAGAACAGCCATGGCCCATGGACATTAATAGCCTTTTTTTTTCATTAACTCTTTTCTAAGCCAAAGAACATTTTTTTTTTTTTTTTGTGGAGGGAGAGAATCTAATGTGTAAAATTATTCCTTCATAAATAAAGGACATGATGATATTTATTTATTTAGAGGGAAAACTTTGAGGAAAAGGAAGCAGTCATAGTGATGAAAGCATGTACCCAAGTCACAGCTAAAGTAATAAACAAGAGACTAGAAGAAATAGTATATAAATAAAATGACTCATCTCATTGACAACAGACATCCTATTTTTCCCTCATATTTAATAATATTAAATTTGAAATAAGGTTCTCTTCTTATTACACAAAACTACTATTTTACAGGGTGGTACTAAAACCACCACATTTTTTTTCCTTTAGTGAACTTGAAACTTGAATTTAGAGCACAATTCTAATTTTTATTAATATGATATGATTTACTAATGTAGTGAAATTCTGTGCAGCATGAATAGACCTTAAAAATGTCAAATTATAATCAGGGTTTATATGGAGAATTGAAACACTGCAAGGTTCTTTAATCACAATGCATTGTCAATTTTTTTCCTGCCTCAAGATCAAATTTATCTTTCCCATGAAGACCCTTAAATTTCTAACACTGTAAATGGCTGAATTGAGTAATAAGGAGATAATATAACATTGCATTTTTATACCATTAGTCTTTATATTAAACAGTTATTGCCAGAACAATAAGAAATGTCAAGCTGGTTTTTATTATTAGATTAATTATTTATAGTTAAAATAGAGATAATTATGAGGACTAAAAGCTGTGAGTACTTCCTAACTGTTAAGTAGTGTACTTTTTTTTTATAAGCAACACACCTATTGGTTAACACTATTATCCCCATCTTACAGATGAAGATATGCAGAATCAGAGAAGAAAAGACAATCTATTGCTCAAAGTTAACAGAGCTAGGACTAGGGACCAGATCTATATGAATTCAAAGTTCATTCCTTTAGTTAAGTTGTTAATATACCGAAGTGCCAAGACATTTTAAATATATAAATGTTTTAAATATTTTTATTATTATTTTCATATTAATAGATTATCATTTAGCTTTCAATATATTCCAATTTATTCAAGTGAGTTACTTGAAAACAAGGATTTAGTACATCATTTAATTCATCTTGACTAACTACTCTGGTGGTTTTCACAGACTAGAGTCCCAGTGATAGTTTTTAAAAGGATAAATAATTATCCAAAAATTAATATTAACCCATATAAAAATTAAATAAAGCTAAGCCATATTTTACTTTCATGCAATTAGAAATATTTTTTAAAATCCTCTAATAGGCAAGTACTACTTTGTAAATTTATAGACACTAAAACAAAAAAATCAACTTATTGAAATTCTAAAATTTAAGGATCAATATTCTAAGTGGCCTAGTTATTTTAAGAGTGACAACATGCAGGCGCCTGGGTGGCTCAGTGGGTTAAGCCGTTGCCTTGGGCTTGGGTCATGATCTCAGGGTCCTGGGATCGAGTCCCGAATCGGGCTCTCTGCTCAGCAGGGAACCTGCCTCTCTCTCTCTCTCTGCCTGCCTCTGCCTACTTGTGATCTCTCTCTGTCAAATAAATAAATAAAATCTTTAAAAAAAAAAAAGAGTGACAACATGCTATGGAAACTGAAAAACCTTAAAACTATCAGGATAGATATAAAAAATAATTTTTTCTTTGGCCTTTTTTTTTTTTTTTTAGTTTATTTCTTCTTCTGGTGCAGCTAATGTCTCTGACAAGATTAGTCTAATGAATATGTGCCACATTGTATCTGGCAAGAGAATATAACTATATTTCAAGGAATTTCATGAAAATCGAATTTAGCATCATTATTATTACAAGGATCTAAATTTCCTAAGTATTTTTAATATGCAAAAATTTTGTTTCTTAAAAATATGTCTTTAGGGAATTTCAATAGAGTAGTACATTAAATGTTTACTTTTTTTATAAATATATTTTATATCTACAATATTCCGCATAGGCAGTGTCACCAATTGTTTGGCTTCTGAACCTGGAATCCAATTCTTATTTTTAATAGTTCATATATGTTGCTTTTGTGGAAAATTATATAACTTCTTTATTCTTCAATTTTTTCTTAATACCATTTCAGAGTGCCATTTTGATTTAAATGAGTTAATATTTGAAAAGCACTTAAAAACCCACATGGAAAAAATAAGCATTCAAAAATATTATTATTATTAGCCTTTATTATTAATTTTCTCTGTAGACAAAGTAAAATATTCAAACATTTTATTATATCTATAACCTATTGCCAGTACACTGTTATTATCAAACTATATATCATTTAATTACAATAATAATTATTAGGATTGTGTTTTGATATGAATAAATGCATAGAAAGTGGATCAATTTGTTTAAAGAAACCAAACTTCAATTATGAGTTTCAATCACTTTTAGTTAGAGAAATTACACTTGGAGAAACAAATAAATATAAAAACATTGAGGTAAATAATCTAAAATACAAAATCTAGTTTTCTTCTTTCTGCTGTGAATTTACATATTATAACCACAAAGCTATGCAAAATATTAAGGTATGAGAATAAAGAACAATCACCAGGATGTAAATATTTTCTAAAAGAAGAATAATAGTCAATAACTTAGCATTTTGCCTTTTTTGTGAGTCATAAAGTAAAAATCTTCCATGCATTTGTAATAAAATATTTAAATATTTAATGTACTTTATGCCATTACTTATATGTCAAACTCACAATAGTGTCAACAAATGTTGGTTAAGAAAAAATAATCGCTGACCTTGATATAATTATTATTGACAATTGATTATGATTAACATTGATTGAATTCAGTATCTACTTATTACTAATATTACTAATGTTACTAGTATTTCTAATTACTAATTATTAGTAATAAATGGAACAAAACCACCATTGGTAAGGTAAATTCATATGGAAGCACTGTACATACACTGACCCTCAAGTGGAGCAATTTCCAGAATTAACAAACTTATTATTTGTCCTCATTCCATCATGAAAATATTTCAACATAAATCACTTGTTCCCCTTAAGATAGTTTATTTTAGTTGTTATTTAAAAGAATCCCAGAATAATTATAGCTTTATATCTGAACTTAAAACTTATGCTAAACAGCGCTTGAATGGATAGATCATTATATCCAGGTTATAACCCAAAGATTATAACAAATTTTTTCTAGGAATGCAAATCTTCTGTTTATTATTATTGGTCAGAATTTTTTTTTTTTTAAGAGAGAGAGAGCATGCTGGCATGCGGTGGCAGGGGAGGGGCAGAGGGCAAGTGTGAGAGAAAATCTTAAGCAGACTCCAAGCCCAGCATAAAGCAGGATGCAAGGTTAGATCTCATGATGCTGAGATCATGACCTGAACTGAAATCGACAGTCAGATGCTTAGCCAACAGAGCCACTCAGGTACCCCTGAATATATACTTTCTTAATTCCATGTGTTGAAATGTTATTTAATTGTTTTAATTTTATTTTTCATTGGAGCAGTTAAAATTATTTGTTTATTATATTCTGCTTGTGGGCTTTGGTGGATTGAAATATTCTTTAAAAATACATATATTATAATATATCAATACTTTTTTTGAAAATAGCCTCTGTCACATGAATAAATGCAAATCATAAAAGTTGCTGGAATAGAGAGCTTGTTAAAGATCAGCTATTTTAGGTTTCATTAACATTGTAGTGGAGATATAATGGAGAGTGTTAGAAATCAATCTAGCGAAGTCATTATTTTTCAAATACAAGGCTTTCTGGAAATATTTATGACTATATAAGCACATTGTTTTCAGAGTAATGAATTTTATAGGTTAGAAAACAACATTTAGAGATATTTAAATATTGTTGTAAAAGCATTTAGCTATTACTGTGGACATCTAATAAGACATAAATGTTTATTAGGAGATCTATCTTAAGAAAACATATATTTGACATACAAAAAAGTAATTGTATTAGAAGTTTTCTTGCTTCCTACTTAATCAAGCTGATTGAGTTCATTAGATCATCAATTTTGTTAATAAACACTGTATGTTTATTGTAGCATGTCTATCCTTCATAAATAATTACAGTCACCTCTCTGGCTAGCCTATTAAATTTGTTAACATAGTAAGATATTATATCAGAGCAAGTAAGAATATGAATACAACAGAGTTATATTTGACTTGTGTTTAGAACATTATTCTTTCAAAATATGGAAGTGGAAAACCATAATACATATTATTAATCAGATAAAAACAGAAATTCAATGCCAGAGTAAGCCAATAGAAGAGATTGTGGGTAAAACCTGGAAGATAACTTATAAACATCTATAGGAAATAAAAAGGAAACAAATAGCTTTAAATAAATATATATATTAAGTATCCAAATATGTATAGAAATTCTTTTAGAAAACACATCTCCGATTATTAATATTCAAAGTTTTTTTAAATTTCTTACTGAATTTCAGAGCTATCAAATGTATATGGACCATGTATGTTTGTTACCTCCCTTCTAAGATATTTGCAGTGAAATTATTTTAAATTAGAAATAATATGTGAGGCTGGATAGCCATAGTAGAGAGAAAGTATTGAGTAGCTTTTGACATGCACCATTCTGATCAGTATGAAGACCTATTCAAATTAAAACCATGCACATGTACAGGTTTAAGAAAAAAATGAGAAATATGAAAAATTATGTCCAGTTAAAACCATGATTGCAGTTTCTGGTTATTTTATGATTTCAAACTTCTAACTCAGAAAAAGATTCTTTCAGAAAACATATCATTAATATATTTATAATAAGGATTAATGTGTTCATCCAAGATATATGTAATTAACAAAGAAATGGGTGACTAGTGGATGTATCAACAAACTAGTTAAATAAATTATTTTTGTTATTTTCCCTTAAAGTGATATGAAATTTGAACTAATAACCCAGCCCTCAGTTCCTTGCTAAGATAGCCTCTCAGTAGAGCAACTCACTACATGGTAACTTGTTTTGTCAGAGCAAGTACACAAGAGCCAGAGATACAAGGTACAAGCAAGATGGAAGTCAGCCTTTTATAACTAAACTCAGAAATGGCATCCCATCATTTCTGCAATATTTTATTAATTTGAAGTAAGTCTGTAAGCCCAAGACACCCTCAGTAAGAGGAGATTGCACTAGGGCTTGAATGTCAGGAAGCCAGGATCACTGGAAGCCAACTTAGAAAGCTGCCCATCACAAAACTGAGTGTGAAGAAAAATCTGTTCTGGTAAATTTAAACATCTTTATTTTGTTAGTCTTTTTTTTTTTTTCATTATCTTACTACTCGTTCATGATTGTAGCTTTCAATGTTTCTATATTTATACCTGTCAATATTTTTATTAAGATTTCCTACACTTCATATTTCTTTCAACATTGCAGCCTTTACTGAGTGAGTTATGTGCAGTAGTGTACTGGTAAATGCTTAAAAATAAACTCTGAAAATAATGTATGAGTTTATTGTATTTTTGTACTGATACAATAGTTATATAGGACACAATTTACAAATAATAATAAAAATACTATACCCTATTGTAATCCCATATAGCCAATTGATTTTCACAGAATGTTTTTTATTGACTTTTGCTGACCTCTTGTAACTGTAGCAAACTTAGGTTTGCAATTTAACCATCCTTTGACAAAAGTAGACTACAAATGATGCAGAGAAATTTACTCATATCACTGATAAGTGAGTGTATTTTTGACATAATATTAATTAATAATTTTGCTTACTTAGTAAGTAAGATGAAAGTAAAATAATAAAAATATGTTTGGGAAATCCCCTCATTAGTCAGAGATATGAACATTGTCTTTGCTGAATAAGATGATGTTTGATTTCTAGAAGATTATTTTCTCATTTGTGTCTGTGTACGTGCTCATGTGTGTATGCCAGTCAACAATGTAATGACCACAAACAAGGCAGTGTTTTAAGTTTAAATACATTATTAACATTTTGTCATCGTTTTCTTAAGTCTAGGCAATCAACAAACGGTGACTCAAGTCCTTATTTCTAGTGTTCATCAAATTCCATGGTATAAAATTTGTCATCATGGCCAATGCCCATCTATTAACATGATGTTATTTAACATAAAGTTGGAGAGAAATATTCAATAACATTGCACAATACTATTGTTTAGTATTTCACCATAGAGCTACAATACACATAAATAGCTTCAACAACATAGATTATAGTTAATGTAGTAAACTTACAAAAAACTGCTGAATGTGTTTTGGGTATTTATCATTTTTGCATTTAATCATATATTGTGTGTTCATATAATTTAATTTTAAACAATGGTTGTATTTTAAAACAGACCCATAAAATCTCTGACAATTTAATAGTGTACTTTAATAAACCAGTATAAGCTGGCTCTAAATACATCACTGGTTCTTTACACTATTTAAAAAAACTATTCATATAAGTGGTGCTTGGGTGGCTCCATTGAGCATGGAACTCTTAGCTTCAGCTCAGATCATGATCTTGGGATTCTGGGATTGAGCCCCACCCCAGGCTCCAGATCACACATACTCACTCTCTCTTTCTCTCTCAAATATATCTTTATATCTATCTATATATTTATATTTATTTAAGAAATATATATTTCTTTTGGTGTGTGTATATGTGTGTGTGTGTTTATATATGTATATATAAATATATATATATATATATATACTCTGAAAGACTGCTTTAATTTTTACTCATAACAGTTTCTACCAAACGAAATAGTAAATTATAGCCAATAATTTTGAGAAAAGTAAGAAATTCCAGTTTAATTTTTTATTGTTACATTATTTATTTCAACAAAATGAATGTAAACAAATGTTTGCTACAATTATTCTCAAGCAAACAGGCATGAAAACATGAAGAAAGTAGAGGTTATTGACATTTACTCCTCCACTTAACATCCAATTCTCACATTTTCTCATTTATAACATGACGAGAAATGATATTTATCTCATTAAGTTGTTGACAGAATTAAATGAATTAATGTGGTCAAGTACTTCTGGTGAGATTACAGGAGTCAAGGAAAAAAAAAAATGCCTGGAATGACCCAGAGATAGCTTGAAAGAACCTAAGAACCCTTGTGTTATTTTGAGGAATGATCTGTTTTTATGCTACAATAACTGGTCCCTCCATATAGAATCCACATTTATACATAAGAACCCAGAAGAGGGGTGCCTGGGTGACTCAGTCATTAGGCATCTGCCTTCAGCTCAGGTCATGAACCCACCTGGGATCAAGCGCCACCTTGGACTCCCTCCTGGGTGGGAAGACTGATTTTCATGCTCCCACTCCCCCTGTTTGTGTTCCCTCTCTTGATGTCTCTCTTTCTGTCAAATAAATGAATAAAATCTTAAAAATAAAAAAAATTTAAAAAAAGAAGAAGAGAGCCATATGATAAAGTTAGAAGATAGATCATTCCATATGAACTGTGGGGTGTGAGCAAGGTTTAGAACAGATTTTTTTTTTTTTTTAAGATTTTATTTATTTATTTGACACAGAGAGATCACAAGTAGGCAGAGACGCAGGCAGAGAGAGAGAGGGGAAAGCAGGTTCCCTGCTCAGCAGAGAGCCCGGTGCATGGTTCAATCCCAGGACCCTGGTCATGATCCCAGGATCATGACCTGAGCCAAAAACAGAGGCTTTAACCCAATGAGTCACCAAGGCGCCCCCAGAACAGATTTTGATGTAGGTGTGGTACCTCACACAAGGAAGTACCAAATTTTATATCATTTCAATTTAAAACACTTGGGAGAAGCACTTTCTTCAATGCAGAGAAACAGACTCAACAAATATTTCGGAATTTAATATTCCTTCCCTAAAGCAAAATAATCCTGCCATGGTAAAATAAGCATTCTGTTTCTATATTGCAATTGCAATTCATAATATACAGCACTAGTAAATGAGCTTTAATTCCAAATTTATCTGAAATAAACTTCAACTTGTCAATGCTAAAATGTTCTGTAAGCACCAAATAAAAAATAACTGTAAAATTTACATCCTATCATTTTCCATGTAGTAGAGTAAAACTTATTATGTTGAGTACTTTGTGTCGAGAAAGACAGAAGCAGTTTTAGCAAAACTGCACTTTGGAGCTTACAACACCATATCTGTTAAGATTAGAACTATCATTAAAAATTGTTTTTAACAACACTAATACATTTCCTTCTATTTAATATTTAAACAGGTTTAAAAAAAAAAAAATTGGAGGGGTGCCTGTATGGCTCAGAGAGTTAAACCTCTAGCTTCAGTTCAGGTCATGGACCCAGGGTCCTGGGATCGAGCCCTGCACTGGGCTCTCTGGCTCTCTGCTCGGTAGGGAGCCTGCTTCTCCTTCTCTCTGCCTGCTACTCTGCCTATTTGTGATCTCTCTCTCTCTCTCTCTGTCAAATAAATAAATAAAACATGAAGAATTTTTTTGTTAGTTTCTACCCAGAGCAGATTGATTTTTGGCAAGTAGTGTTATGCTAAACATGGCATTAAGTCCCATTCCAAAATTATATATCGGTCACCAAAAATCAATCACCTAAAAATGTAGATCAATAAAAATTAATTCCCAATCCTAGGAAAGTACATGAAGTACATGTACATGTACAGTCACTGCAGTATTATCAGATAAATAGAAGAGCAAGTTTAAGATATAAATTATGTTCCAAACAGAAAGATTGTTGAAAGCACACTTCAAGGTGAGTTTGTGACACCCATGATGTTAATTTGTAATCAAATGCCCACGAACTCTAACTTGTAGGGTCATAAAATGCATCCTGTCCACCAGCTCCAATGAGAGCAATGGCTTATATCTCAGCTCTGAATTTGTTGGCTTTGGGCAAGTACTTATCTTGTAAGTGCTTTAATTTTCTTATCTGTAGAAAAAAGATAATTATAGGATTTAATTTAAGGGATCAATATATAGTATAAATAAATTTGGATATGTAAAGCACTTGGAAAGGCTTAACATTAGCAAAAGCAGTCAATAAATGTGGCTTTGTACATCATTTGCTGATATACAAGATAATACAATTAGTAACTTTATCACTTTATTCAAGATCTAAAACAGAGCAAAAGTAAACTCAACTTAAAGATGGAATCCCATTCACTTTTAACATCAAGATTTAGTTTGGATTCTTTTTAAAATCAGATTGTATAAAATAAACAAGGAGATTCTCTAGATTTTCTATAAGACCATCAATACCTTTGAGGTAATAATCCTTGTTCCATCAATTCTCAAAGAGTTCATGTAGCAGAAGAAATGTATACACACTATAATATACACACTATGGTATATATACTATAAACTTCTTACTTGATTTATACCTTATTCTTTATTAAAAATAGTTAAAATTATAATTTTAAACTGTCTCCTGAAATTATAAACAATTATAAGATTTAGCATCAAGCTATAAATATCCAATGAAGGTCATGTGATATACTAAGTGCAGAAATTCCAATTATATTTAATAGAAATTAAAATAAAAATCATTTGCCATGTTAAAAGAATATGAAATTGACAGTTGTTCCCCCAAAACAACATGACTTGCTTTTTGTAAGAAAACCAAATAAAATAAGAGGCTCTTGACCTTCTACTGAAAGAAGAAAACTCTAAAAGCCACATATATGAATACATGTATAGTAAGAGACCATTTCTTTGGCTTAATAACAAACAGAAGAAAATAACTATGATCTTTGGTAGGGAATAAGAAAGAAGATGTGGCTCATATATACAATGGAATATTATTCAGCTATTAGAAAGGATGGATACCTACCATTTGCATGAACATGGATGGAACTAGAGGGTATTTGCTAAGTACAATAAGTCAAGCAGAGAAAGAGTATATTAACATATAGTTTCACTCATTTGTGGAATATAAGGAAGAGCTTAGAGGACCATAGGGGAAGGGAGGGAAAACAGAATGGAAAAATAATTAGAGAAGAAGACAAACCATGAGAGACTCTGGACTCCAGGAAACAAACTGAGGGTTATAGAAAGGGAAAACAGGGTAACTAGGTGATGGTTATTAAGGAGGGGACAGGTTGCAATGAGCACTGGGTGTTATACACAACTAATGAATCCCTGAACACTACATCAAAACTAATTATGTACTATATCTTAACATATTAACATATGTTAATTATGTTAAATTAAACATAATTTTTAAAAAGATGCAACTTGTTTATATGCAATAGACTAAATGCTAGGATTTATTAGAAAGGCTTTGGAACTTAGAGGAAGAAACATTTGAATAACATTCAATAATAATCCAAGTTAGTTTAACAAATCATATAAGTATTTTTACTTCAGCTTATTTATCTGTTAATCGGATGTTAAATATACTTGCTATTACTTGCTTAATGTTATAACAATCAAATATCTAATAGATACAATAGATAAACTTTGACAAGTAATAAGAATTAATTAAGTAAAATATATTATAAGTATACAGATTTGTTGGAAAGATTGTAAAGATAATTATCCAGAATATGCATCAAGTTAGAGTACATTTGTTTATATGACTACAGTTGTGCAAGTTAAAGTTATGAAGTGTACACCATAAAAAAATATGATCTTTAGATTTCATTGTCAACAAGCCAGAGAAAGTGGATACTTTTCAAACTATCTCCTAAAATGTATATTTTAAAAAGCATATAAAATTAAGCAAGACAGGGTTGCCTGGGTGGCTCACTGGGTTAAAGCTTCTGCCTTCAGTTCAGGTCATGATCCCAAGGTCCTGGGATCGAGCCCCACATTGGGCTCTCTCCTCAGTGGGGAGCCTGTTTTCCCCTCTCTCTCTGCCTGCCTCTCTGCCAGCTTGTGATCTCTCTGTGTCAAATAAATAAATAAAATCCTTAAAAATAATAAGCCAAACAATCAATGGTTCTATTCATGAGGAAATGTCTGCTTATTGAAGCACACATTGGGATTGGCTGGAAAAATTGCTTCAGAAATAGAAAATAAATTGTACTGATAATCAGAAAATATAAATGAGGAAAATTTACCCTGGTTATATGTTAACTATGATTTAAAACCTAGATTTCATTAAAAATTCAATTAAAAAAAATTCAACTACTTAACTGCAATCTTACTCAAGACCAATAATAATCATGTATAAAATCACAGACAATAAATCAGGAAAAGGGTTTGCACCTCATAAATGATAATCCCCTTGTATAAAGATTATCTAAAATAGATACAAATAAAATAAAAATATCAATGAAATTATTTGCAAGTGATACAAAAAAATTGTAACAAATAATATAAACATGTTTCTTAAACATGTGCAAAGTTTCTTCATTTCTATAATATTTTAAAATACAAAGTAAACTATGTAAGCATTGTTTTTTTTGCTTATAAGAATTACAAAGCAAAAAATGTGATCACATACCCCGTGTCAAGACCACAGGGAAATGGGGAAAAAAAAAAAAAAAGGCTGTAGGGAAATGAACTTTTAATATGTTGGTGGTATAATTTAATTTTGCAATGTCTAACAAGAGTAAGCATATCCAACAAAGATAGATTATTATATACTCATGTTCACTTATGAGAAGTTATACTATATGGCTGTATGTATTTGGATATATTCCATAATCCATTAAACATTGCTTGGATTATAAATGTCTGAATCCTCCTAAATGTCATCAGTTGAAAACAGGTTAAATAAATCTTGGTACATACAAGACAACTCCCAAAAAGACGATAGTACCATAGGCACTGAAATGGGAAGCTCTCCATGGTATAAAGTAAAAAAGTATAATCTCTGGTTTCAGAGACAAATACTTCACAACAGTGATAGATATACCATTATTGACTTTCTACAAAACAAAAGGGTATAATTGAAATACTCCTACATGGTTTCTAATTTTCTCCTCTTCTTCTTCTTTTCTAGTGTGATTTTAAGACTTTAAAAATATTGCATATCCATTAAAATTCCCCAGTTACTTATATCTTAAGAACTTGAAATGAGTTACATTGGAGTTCTTCTCTGCAAATTTATCAAGTTCATATAAAGCCATGCCATCGCCATGAACAAACATGAGAGCTAATTTATAAAACTGTTGTTGGCTAGTTGAGTCTTTGTATCTCATGGCCTTTTTTTTTTTTTTTAAGATTTTATTTATTTATTTGACATAAAAAGAGACAGTGAGAGAGGGAACACAGGCAGGGTGAGTGGGAGAGGAGGAAGCAGGCTTCCTGCCAAACAGGGAACCCCATGCAGGGCTCAATCCCAGGACTCCGGGATCATGACCTGAGCCAAAGGCAGACGCTTAATGACTGAACCATCCAGGCACCCCTATATCTCATGTTTTTATGGACAATTACCTCACCTTGATATCCCTATCTCCATATAGTTAATTGATAAGATGTATGCCACAATTCCTAACAAACAATTCTTCTTATGTACTGGCTCCAAATTTTTGTATTCATGTATTTTCCAGAGATGACTTCAACAATATCCTTCATCCTGCCTGATGTCCATTATGAACTTAACCATTCCCCCAAGAAAAATTGTGGCTAGTCCCCTCTTATTGAATCTGGGTTAGCCTACAAACTTCAACCATTTGAACATGGCATAAGTGACCTAAATGACTTCCAGTATAAAGTCAGAAAAGATCAAACTATTTCTGCCTGGATATTTTAGGCAACTAGACATTCTGTTGACTATGTTTGTATTTTTTGAAAGATCACAACAGAAATATTAAATTTGACAATCTTAATTATCAGTATAGGTTCAAGCTTACTGATTGCTTTGCAATGTTCAATTCTAATTATAAATTTAATTACAAATAATATAATATGAAATAGCTTGGTTCTTATTTTCAACTACCTTATATAGTTATGGAGTCTAAAATATCACTGTTAAAAAAATTATTCAGATTATTGTGTAAGATAAAGTGTACTTAAAAGTGCGAAATTTTTGCCTAATTGGATTATATTTAATTCTAGGAGTTAAGTATTTAATTAAATTAATGTAGATGGCATGTTTGACAGTTATTGCTTAGTGTGTCTTAATAAATCAATGATCTCTTCCTTCCACGGGTGGGAGGGAATCTATCTTTAAAATAAAATACACATGGGACGCCTGGGTGGCTCAGTTGGTTGGACGACTGCCTTTGGCTCAGGTCATGATCTCGGAGTCCTGGGATCGAGTCCCGCATCGGGCTCCCAGCTCCATGGGGAGTCTGCTTCTCCCTCTGACCTTCTCCTCACTCATTCTCTCTCTCACTGTCTCTCTCGCAAATAAATAAATAAAATCTTTAAAAAAAAGCAAAAAAATAAAATAAAATAAAATACACAAAACCAAGGCTTATTCTAATACAATACTTTTTTTCTTTTCCTTTTTTTTTTTCTGTTGTTTTCATTTGTTTGTTCATCTGGTTGGTTGATTGTCTAGTGGGGTTTTTATTAATAGCATTTAAGATTTCCAAGAGAAAAAGCACTGAGGGGAAATTCATATGATTATAATCTAATGAATGGTAATTTTCTGGAAATCTTTTTTTTTTCAAATTTCACTTATAAACAGTCACTTTATTGCCATAAAATATAGTTATGAAGGTCTCCCCTCCCTTTAATCCTTCAGTTCTAGCTAACAATTTTTTCCATACAATTTTTTTTTTTTTTTTCCTGCTGGGACCCCTGAGTGACTTACTCTGTTAAGCAACTGCCTCTGGCTCAGGTCATGATCCCAGTATCCTGGGATGGAGTCCTGCATCTGGCTCCTTGATCCTGCTTTTCCCTCTGCCTGCCACTACCCCAACTTTTGTGCGCTTTCTCTCTCAGTCTCTGACAAATATAAAGAAAATCTTTAAAAAAGACAATAATAACAACATTTTTTTCCTGTGTGTACTATTTTGTACTTTTTACTGTGTTGTTTACAAATTTTAAAGTGTTACTTGTAATTAGGGCTATTTGTTTAAACTGATTTTGCACAGGTATCTCCAAAGCATTATAAAGTTTCCTGAAATTAGCCATTGAGGATTGAATGTCTGAGTCATGATTAATAATTACAGATACTATGATTATTAAAAATTTATTTTGTGAAATTTTGCTATGCTGATATTTTGGGGAATTTTACTGACTTCTCAAGAAAGCAATGGATAGGAAGAACATAATGGAATCACACCTACTAAGTTCTGGGAGGAAGCTCAAACACCCACAAACACACATTCAAAGACACAATGTCCATTCAAATTCTGTAACCAATTATTCTTGACATAAGGATGAAACGAATACATTTTCAGAAAAGTGGAAGCTAAGAGAATTAAATACATAGCCACAGTATAATTTCTGTAGTCCTCATTCTTTGGCTACCATTATGTACTTTATATATCTAATATTTCTCCCATGATACAATGTTTTCAGTTATCCTGCATTCTGATGCACTTATATAATGTTATTTTTCACATTTACTGACACATCAATTTTCATTCCTTCCTGTGAATCTAAGTGAAATCTAGTGAAAATGTCCCTTCCATCTTAAAAACTTCTTTAAATATGTTTTGCAGTCCAGGTCTGCATATGATGAATTCTCATAAAGTTTAGTGTTTAATGCTTTATATCTAAAATTATAACAAAAATTTTAAAGAAGGCAGATACATAAAACTAGTACATTAAAATTTTGAGGTTATATCGAACTTATATTAAATCCTTTGAAATTATGTGACTTACATGCATTGTGCAAGAGTAAAATAGAAGTATGCCTTGAACTGGAGTGGTTCATCTCCCATTTTCTCAGGGGATTGGCCTAAAATGCCTGACCACAGGTATTTCTCCAACTGTCATTCATTGGAAAAAGTCAGCAAGAACAATATCCCTTACACTCTCATTCTATCCTTGCTGCACAGAAATCTAGAGTCAATAAATAAGACAGTAAGGCAAATTACATGGCAATACCAAGTATCTTGAGACTGTAGTAGCTGCTTCAATAGGTACGAGATCATGAATTATGTAATAAAACTATTCACCACAAATCTGCAGCTTTTCCGTTTCTACATAATTTTTTTCCATATCCATTCAAGCAAATACCCATTAAACATATCCAGTCAAATATCAAATTAATCAAAATCTATTCAAGTAATCAAAGCAAATACCTGGGATTTTCTCATTCCTTTATTTTTGCTTTTCACCTTTTTTTCAGCTTTTTAAAAATTGACTTAAAGATTGCTAGTTTATTTTTTCTAGAGAACTTTCCCAGCCATGGTCTTTTTATATATCAACTGTGGATGCCTTGTTAGTTGAATCACCAAACAGTCTCTGTCTCTTATTTATTATTTTTATGATATTTATGAAATAATAATATCATTACCAGTAGTGGATATATATGAAATAAGAAGTGAATGGACTTTTCTATCAAAAGCATTCAAATTGAATGCTTCTTCATTTTGAAGTTTAAAGGGATTACGTACCATATCTCACCAGATCTTCCATTTTTTAAAGTCTCATACACGTAGTTGAATACATATTAATAATAGCAGAATTTGTTTCAATTTTAATTATTAGCAATTATTTCTAATATGTGTTCTCTCATTCCAGAAAATAATTACATTTTATTAGTACAAATGGAAAAAATTATGTATTTTGCATTTAATAGTACATGAGTGCTCGAAAATTTAAATGCATTTAAAGGAAATTTCTGGGGAGCATATACTTTTTTTAATGTTCATTATGTATTTTATCCATGTTAAGTGTTCCTAGTTCACCGTTTTCCGTGATATTTGTTATAAACATTCTTTAAATTTAAAATTTGTGCATTCTCTTATTTTAGAACTATTCAATCATTGAAATAAATGACCAAGATATATGAAATTAGTAGTGATTAAGAGGAATCAATAAGTAATCTTAACAAATGTATTTCCTGAAAACTATTTTGTTGATAGTCATAGTCTCTTTATTAGTATTATAAAAGTTTATTCTGGGCTTTAATGATACATTGAAGAGAATGACCTTAACATAAATCTTTTTGAAGAACGGTAATTTTAAGGGTAATTTAATCTATAAGGTGCATTTGGCAAAAACAGTCTTACAGCATTGTGGATATTTCCTTGTTTGGATGTGGGTTGAAGGGTCAGTATGTAGCACACCTTATAAAGAAAGAAATACAAAAATATTTCAAGGTAAGATTAATAAAAACTGAATTAAACAAAGATAGAATGGGAGGGAAATAATGGCTTAGAGTAGTGTAATGTGGAATCAGAAGTTGGTCATTGTGCCGATATAGAGGTGAGTTAAGAGAAAAAAATCTGGAGTGGATCTCCACACGGAAAAAGAAACCACAAAATAACACTCCAGATAATAAGAGATGACATATCATTTTCTGAATGATCTGATATCTATGGGGACCTGGAGCACAAAAGTGTCTGAGCCAAACATTTGATTTCAAAGGTCATTATAACATATATGGCAGTTGAAGACAGACGAAAAGTTTGATGTGAGGATAAAACCATCATAAGGGCAATGTAAAAGTCCTAAGAGACAGCAACAGTTATAATTTGAGCAGAAAAAGAAGATGCACAAAGGATAGGTGCATCTAGATGGATCGATGGATGATAGATCAATGCTATATAGATGCAGAGGATGGAAGGGACATAATGATGTAAGGAAAACTAGGGGAAAGTGATTTCACAGATGGTAAGTGTAAGTTTCAATTACTGTTTAGAATAGTAAGAAATTCAAAATAAATATGATTGCCACCAGCAGGCATCATGAACCTATCATCTGAAAATTGCTGCTCCTGGGATTTGCTGTGAAATCATACAGAAATGATCACTAGAGAAATTGTGCATCTATAAAGAAATACTTTCACAAATAGCAACCACTAAGAAATTGCTGGAACGTGGACACCTGGATGGCTCAGTAAGTTAAGCATCTGCCTTTGACTCAGGTCTTTTTTCCAGGGTCCTGGGAGCTAGCCCCACATCAGCCTCCCTGCTCAATGGGGAGCAAGCTTCTTCCCACCCTCGGCCCCTACTCCCCATCTGTGCACTTGCTCATTCTCTCTCTCTCTCTCTTTCTCAAATAAATAAATAAAATCTTAAAAAATAAAAAATACATTGTTGGAACAGACTTGTCACTGGAAACCATCAGCAAAGCAGATTGTTATAAAAAACATGAGATAGACTATTGAGCTAGAGACTATCCTACTCTCATGTTCTTTCATTATTATAGGAAGAATTAGATTTTTTTTTCATTAAAATTCTTAGAAGTCATATAGATTCGACAGTTGCCTATGGACATCTAATAAAGCTATGTTTATTTTTATATATGTTTAGATAGCTAAGAAGGTAAATATTGGTGATAAAGGTACAGGTATAGATTGAATGATCTAATGGTATAAGATTTAAAATAAAAATTTTCAGAGACAGAGACAAAGTAGAGTCCAATTTAATGGGAAAAGCACCATATTCTCCACATTTTAAGTTATAAGACTTGTTTTCAGCAGTCAACACCTGCCAACTCCCTGCAGTGTTTGCTATGATCAGAACATTTGCTGCAATTACCATGACTATTGCTCTCATCAGCTTTGGGGGAAGAAAGTGTACTGGCCTGTGGAGCAGTTAGGAGACTTATGAAGAGGTAATATTCTCCTTTTTGCAAAGGAGGGGTTCTTCTCTCTCCCAAAGCTGGAAGATAGAGATTCCAGAAGATTCACTGTAAAACAGCAAAGGCTGATCCCATGAATGGATATGTGTGTGTGTGTGTGTGTGTGTGTGGTCATCACCTTGGCCTCCAGCATCTACACAAACCTGTGCACAGGAAAACTGGAGAGAGCTTGCAACAGTTATACCCCTCACATTTCCACAGCTTGAGATACTCAGAATGTGAGAGCTCACCATGGAAAATACCTAGGTCTGAGCCACCTTGTGATGGTTCTGAAAGAGGCAGTCACTGGGTTAGGGTGTCTTAATACTATTGCTTATGAGGTGCACATCATATGGTGACAACTGGAAAGGAAAGAGAAGAGGAATAAGAAGTCTAGATACAGGTCTGCTTTCCATATCAGGGGACAGCAGGAGGGGAGGCCCCCACAGACTTCAGAAGAATCCATTCAGTACCCCATCATGAAAGCCAGTAGAGGTCTCATCAGTTTAGTCAGACAAAATAACTGACAAGTGATGGCCACTTAAGGTGCTTCACCTCTTCTAACTCTTACCTGCCCCTAAACCAAGTGGGAACAAATGGAAAGAGATAGAGCAGTCTACGAAGCACAGACAAGTTTTCTTCCCTGCTTTAAGCCCATTGAAATACAAACCAATGCACTAAACTCTGAAAAGAGTTTGAGGATGAGATTCTAATACAAATAAAACTGAAATTTTATTATGAAGTTATTCAATTAACTGCAAACTTATGAAGCAAGTCCCACCTGATATCAAATGAAAGAACAAAAAAGATTCCTACATAGCACAAGAAGGAGATTAGAAAAATAAAATAGATCCATAGTTATGCCCCCATATTTAGAGATTCCCTAAGTTAATACAGACTTTTGTAAACTCTTGTACATTTTTACCACAAACATTATTACAACTTGATGTAACAACTAAGTTTAGTTGCATTCACTTTTACAAGGCTTAGTAACACCTGATTATATTTCAGTATTCTTACCTTAGTCTTTTCTTTAAGATTTCCTTGTTAGTAAATAACCAATTTAAAACAAAAGAAGGACTTTAATTAAATGAATCAATTTTTTTTATTTAGAGGAATCATTTCACACTGAATAAAATCTTTTAATTAATGTGTTTATAACCCTATAATTTAGTATTAAGGATGTTTTTGGTTGGCACAAATATAATCTGAATTAATGAGATAATTATACAAGATCTTTATTTCATTTTCCCTGTATAATGGTGGACACCAGTAATGTTTTTCTGTCTCATACATTTTCACATCAATAACCTCTTTAGGACTATCGATCAACTTATTGCCATTTGTTTCTAAAATATAGAACTATAAAAGCCACCTGATTCAAGAGTCTACTAATAAACATTTAGCCAAAATGAAATATCAATTACATTCAAAGAGTTCACAAAGTTATTTTCAAAAGCAAATCACTTGAGAAAGCTTAATATATCATCTTTTTAAGTATTTTCCTCAATTTCTTAAAACTAGACACAAAATTAAAATGTTGAATTTTAAGCATAAGCATTGTAGTCATTGATTTATCTTTAAAAACACAACTATTAATGTTATCCTGTTTCAATAACAAAGAAATCTATTTGTGTTTAAAAGTATTGAAAAATAGGGGTGCCTGGGTGGCCAGTGGGTTAAGGCCTCTGCATCCGGCTCAGGTCATGATCCCAGAGTCCTGGGATCGAGCCCCGCATCAGGCTCTCTGCTCGGCGGGGAGCCTGCTTCCTCCTCTCTCTCTGCCTGCCTCTCTGCCTACTTGTGATCTCTGTCAAATAAATAAATAAAATCTTAAAAAAAAGTATTGAAAAATCTAACTATTCATGTATAGATTTAGATATATAAACATCTACCTATATATGTCTATTCATCTGTCTACCCTTCTGTCCACCTCTCTCATCAGTCTAGTTCTGTTTTTACGTATGATGCCATGATCCAATCAAAGAAAATTAAGATGACATCATTACTTTCATATTTTTAAAGATTTTATTTACTTATTTGACAGATAGAGATCATAAGCAGGTAGAGAGGCAGGCAGAGAGAGGGGGGGAGCAGGCTCCCCACTGAGCAGAGAGCCCAATGTGGGGCTTGGTTCCAAGACCCTGAGATCATGATGTGAGCCGAACGCAGAGGCTTAACGCACTGAGCCACCCAGGTGCCACAACTTTCACATGGTTATTCCTCTCCCTTACAAGTACTTTATTTGGTCAGCTTCCTCAATCCACTTTTGTCTATCTGATTTTAAGGTCCGTTTTTTTCAACAAGCTACTAATGAATTATTATTACATCCAACCATTGTTTTGGTGTTTTAGCAATTTAACCTCTCTTTCTCTCTGTCCAGAAAAATGATGATTCTGTATTTATAGTTTTTTAAATGAACTTAGTTTTAAAATACCTAAATACATTGAATTGTTAATATGTCTCAAGTACTCTGCTAGGCCCACTATATAAATAATTGTATTTAATCTAAACATGCACAGGGGCGCCTGGGTGGCTCAGTGGGTTAAAGCCTCTGCCTTCGGCTCAGGTCATGATCCCAGGGTCCTGGGATCGAGCCCCGCATCGGGCTCTCTGCTCAGCAGGGAGCCTGCTTCCTCCTCTCTCTCTGCCTGCCTCTCTTCCTACTTGTGATCTCTGTCAAATAAATAATCTAAACATGCACAGTTACTTTTTTGGTCTCTGTTTTATAGACAAGGAAACTGAAGTGCTGTGACTTAAGAAATATATCTAAAATGCATAGGTGGAAGCATCAAAACTTTGATTTAAACCTACGTTTTCTCTATAAAGACCTTAAATTCTTAACTTTTAAACTACACTTCAAATTGTTCAACATATTTGAGACAGTTTTCTCATCTAGAAAATAACTACGGCATTTATTCCTTCATTCAGTTATTTAATTAGTCTACTATGTGCTGGACTATATCTGGGCACAGGCACAACTATTAATAAGAAACCAAATAGAGTATGTGTCTGCCTATAAGGGTGTGGCTTTTTAGAAAAAAAAAAAAAAAGAATGAACATAAGATAAATTACAGATAAAGTACAGATAAAGTACAGCATGTCATGTGGCAGTAAGGACTTTGATGAAAAATAAATCAGGATAAAGAAGAAAAAAAGTGTTGCAGTAGGAGTACTATTTCATATTACATGGGGAAAGAACTCTTTGCTAAGAAGATTCTTAACAGTAAGTCTGTTCTGGGCACAAAGAAAAATAAATTGACTTAGGAGGATGTTCTAGGAATAAGATGTTCATCCCTGTGGGCAAAGCAAAGTAAGTAAGGGGGAAAATGGTGGAAGACTATTTCAGAGCAATGCCAGGGACTAAGTAATCTAGGGCCATGGAAGACATTATTATCAGTTAATGTCTAGGAGACTGAAACCACGTAGTCATTTGAATATGAAATGTTTAATGTAAGGAATTATTAACTGTTGCAGGGGATTATCTACTGAAGGGCAAAAAGAGCACTAAAAATGTAAGAATAGCCAAGATAAAACACAACTAGTTCTCCTTCTAAGGCCTCAGGCAAGGACTCAAGGAAGGAACCAATCTGGAAGAACCCCTAACCACCAGAGCTGAGATGAGAACCTCCTGGGAGAGGATGTGGTTGTGGCCTGCTAGAGAGCAGAGAATTTTGCTGATGCTCTATGCTGGGATAGAGCTGACCCCTGGGGTGCTGCAGGAAGCTGCTCCCAGAGAGCTGCTGTCCACCACTGGTCTCTGTGCCCAAAGGTGCAAGCCAAGAGGAGGGCCAAGGATCTAAGAAGAAGAGTCTCACCCTTTTCCAACATCCCACCAACAGGCTTTACAGATGAATTTTATCAAGATGCCATTGACAAAGTAAAGCAAAAATGTTCCATTATCACCAGCAGGGTAATGAAGGATAGATGAGGAACTAATGGTAACTGACACCATAGTGAAAAGTGGAGGTTTTGCTGCCCTCATTTAAAGAATGATGGAGGGGAGCCTGGCTGGCGCAGTCAGTATATGGGACTCTTGAACTTAGGTTGTGAGTTCCAGCCCCACACTGGATGTAGATTACTTGGAAAAAAAAAAAAAAAAGATAGAAAGTCTGTCGGTTTTGTCTGAAAATGTTTAAATTTTATCTTCATCTTTAAAGATATTTTTGTTGTGTAGAGAATTGTCCTAGTTGTTAGTTATGGCATTATAGTAAATCTCCATTAACTTCTGTTTTCACTGTTATGGCTTTGTTTTTCTTTCTTTCTTTCTTTCTTTTTTTCTTTTTTTTTTCTCTTTTCTTTTTTTCTCTTCTGTAATTTCATTACTGAGAATTTAGTCTGCCTTCCTGAAAATGTAGGTTCATATATTTTGTCAATTTTGGAAAATTATTAGCAAATAGCTTTTAAATATTTTTCTGTCTTATTCTTATTTTTGTCTCTTCAAAATATATATTAGATTTTCATAAATATCCTCAATGTGACTAAAACACTCATATATGCCACATCTCTGTCTCTCTCTCTCTCTCTCTCTCTATATATATATATAATAGATAACTCTGTATCTATATATGTATGTAATATTTGCTTGCATACTGTTTTCTAGTTAGCTTTTAATATTAATTGCAATTTACTGCTTCTTTACTTAGTTATGTCTAGTTCACTGTTAAACTAATCTACTGAGTTTATTTTTTCTTTTATACATTTTTAATATTTAAATTTCTGTCTGTGTGGTTTTACTATAGTTATTACTTCTTGCTGAATTTTCCTAACTTTATCTCCTCCAATGTGGTATATATAGTTGTTTTGGCATCTTTCCTTTAATTTTTTAAAAATTTGTTAATTAAAAATTAAATGAAGAAGTTAATTTTAATCTGTATATTAAAAATTAAAATTAAAAAAACCTATTGACTTTTGGGGCACCTGGGTGGCCCAGTGGGTTAAAGCCTCTGCCTTTGGCTTGGGTCATGATCCCAGGATCCTGGGATCGAGCCCCACATGGGGGTCTCTGCTTGGCAGGGAGCCTGCTTCCTCCTCTCTCTTTCTCTCTCCCTCTCTGCCTGTCTCTCTGCCTACTTGTGATCTCTGTCTGTCAAATAAATAAAATCTTTAAAATAAATAAATAAATAAATAAATAAATAAAAAGCCTATTGACTTTTTTCTCACTGTGTTTTTGGCTTCGTTTATCTATATCTCTTTGAATGCATTTGTAAAATACAGTATGTTAACACTGTTTTGATTGTGTTTAAAGACTTGAATGGTGTTTTCTTCCTCAAACGATTATCATTTGCTTTTGCAAGGAGGATAGGGGCAGTCAAAATTCTGAATTACTTTAATGTAAACTCAGATTTTGAAATTTTCTGGGCCATTTAAGTGAATAGGAACCAGATTACATATGATAATTGGTTTAATTTTGATTCCTTCATACTACTTTAGTATACTAGCAACCTTTAGTATCCTGCTTCAAAACAACTCCTCAGACCTTGTAGAACCTAACCTGCAACTTTTGCTCATTAACTCTTCAACAGCAGTGAAAAGTAACAAGTTGCCCCATCAGAAATAATATCGACCATACTACCCCAATGTTCATAGCAGCAAGGTCTACAATTGCCGAACTGTGGAAAGAACCGAGATGCTCTTCAACAGATGAATGGATAGAGAAGATGTGGTCCCCATATACAAGGGAATATTACACAGCCATCAGAAAGGATGGATACCCAATCCATCAACATGGATGGGACGGGAGGAGATCATGCTGAGTGAAATAAGTCAAGCAGAGAGTCAATTATCACACGGTTTCACCTATTCATGGAGCACAAGGAATAACACAGAAGACATTAGGAGGAGGAAGGGAAAAATGAAGGTGGGAAATCGGAGTAGGATACAAGCCATGAGAGACTGTAGATTCTGAGAAAAAGCTGAGGGTTTTGGAAGGTAGGGGGGTGAGGGGATGGCTGAGCCTGGTTGTGGGTGTTGGGGAGGGCACATATTACATGGAGCACTGGGTGTGGTGCATAAACAATGAATCTTGGAACACTGAAAAAAAAATTAAATTAAATTATTAACTCCAAAAAAATTTTTTTTTAAATAACATAGAACTCCAGGACAGAAGCAGCCTCATCTCTCTGGATTCCTTTTCTCTCCTAGATTATAGCCAGCTAATTCTTGACTGCTTATTTACTTACACATGAAAACAAGTTTGGATTATTCTAAAATACTTAGTCTGCAATTATTATAAGCATAAGTCTGACATTTATTCACTACAAAATATTTGAAATTTCTTCTCATCTCTAAACTCTCTGGACATTGACCTCTGTTATGAATTTGGCAAATTGACCCTTGCTAAGTAGAGCACAGATTAGCAGCTGGTGAGCCACAGTTCAACAACAGACTACAGAAGAAAAGGGCATTGAGAAATTTATTACATGTATGTCTGGGACGATGTGCCAACCATGTTTCAAGGGGCCACACAGGGAAGTCAAGGCAGAGAACAAACAGAAAGGCAGGGTCATGGGCACATGCCTTTATTAGGATCTGTGGGTAGAATGCTTTGGGGATCCTGGACTAAACCTGGATTGGTCAATTGAAACCAAAAGAGTAGGATTTTGGTAAGCCCCATTTCAAAATAATTATGTAAAGGGAAGATGCTGGGTAACAGGGGAGACTTTTGATCCCAAGAGCTGTTGGGGAAATCATTTCTCTGACTTACATTTCCTTATGACTCTGTGGGCTGTGGGCTGCAGTCTGGGGAAGGAACTTTTAGGAAGAGCTAGTGTCAGTTGCAGGTCACTGAAGACTTCTTGGCCAAACAAAATGAAAGTTGAGACAGTAACACCATGGAGTAGTTTAGCTAAACTCCTGACAACTTCATAAAACCTTCATTTAAAAAGGTACTTGAGGGGCCCCTGGGTGGCTCAGTCGGTTAAGCGTCTGCCTTTGGCTCATGTCATGATCCCAGGGTCCTGGGATCAAGCTCCACATCAGGATCCCTGATCACTGGAAAGTCTGCTTCCTCCTCTCCCACTCCCCCTGCTTGTGCTCGCTCTTTCTCTCTCTCTGTGTCAAACAAAGAAGATCTTAATAATGTACGTGATTATGCTTGCCTATCTTGAACTTGAACAAATATTTTATTTCTTTGTGTCATTCTTGAAACTTTTTTTCTGTTACATGAAAAAAAAAAAAAGCAAAAGGCATTTTAAACTGACTGTACAAAGTAAGTAGCACATTATAAGTAGCTATATGATAAAAAAAGATATTATAACATTTGTTAATATACCTCTCAATATACCTATTGCAGCTTGTGATTCAAATGCATTATATATAGATCTTCCTCAACCAAGACCATAGGGTTACATCCTGATAAATCCATTGTAAGTTAAAAATGCATTTTATACACCTAATCTATTAAACATCATACTTTAGCCTAGCCTATCTAAAACTAGCTCAGAACACTTGTGTTGGCCCACATTTGGACAAAATCATCTAACACAAAGCAGTTTATAATAAAGTGTAGTTTGTTGAATATAGCACTAAAAGTGAAAACCAGGACGCTTGTGTGAGTACAGAATGCATGTAAGTGTATTGGTTGTTGACCCTCATGATCAAATGGCTGGCTGGGAGCTGTAGCTGCCACTATCCAGCATCATGAAGAAGTACTTTACCACATAAACCTAGCCCCAAGGAAGTTCAAAATTCAAAATTCCAAGTACAGTTTCTACTGAATGTGGGTCATGTTCACACCACTCTAATATCAAAAAATCTTAAGGCAAACTATCATAAGTCAGGGACCATAAGTCCTACAAATAAAATACGTTCACATTTATAAACATGAAACTTTTACTTTCTTTTTTTTTTTTCTAAAAGCATGGCATATGTTCAAAAACGGTAAAAGGCTTTAATACTTATAATCAATGCTACCTTTAGTAATTATTAAATGTGGTTTTTAGCTATTTCATGTGTCTTAAAAACAGAGCAAGAATGTGACGTTATTTTCTTTTCAATGCAAACTTAGGAAGAGTGACTAGTCTAGATATGACAAGGTACTCTCACTCTACTAGAAATGTATTTGAAAAATGATCTTGGGGACCTGGGTGGCTCAGTCATTAAGTATCTACCTTCAGCTCAAGTCATGATCCCAGGATCCTGGGATTGAGACCACATCAGGCTCCCTGCTCAGCGGAAAGCCTGTTTCTTCCTCTCCCACTCCCCCTGTTTTGTTCCCTCTCTTACAGTGTCTTTCTCTGTCAAATAAATAAATAAAACCTTAGAAAAATGATCTTGGTATGGAGACTGACATAGCCACTCATTTATTGACTTATTTACTATACACATGTTGAGTCCCTACCATGTCCCAGGCACGGAACTGAAGATACCAATGATATTTCAGTGAGATAAAAAGATAATGCTTATCATGGCAACTGCAATAACGAAGTTCTTTTCTTGATATTAAGAAATCCAGACACGCTTTAAAAGTCATATGAAGATTTTAGCTATGGTGATTGAACTATGCATAATAGCATAGCCAGTTATAAAGTACAGAAAAAGATAAGAGATAATGCAGAGATTTTTTTTTTCAGATAGCAAAAAAGACCAAAATAGCTCAAAATGGTCTCTTATGATCCTGTAAAAATTCCTGGATCCCAGGAATCCACAGTGAGATAGAAGAATCAGGAAGAACTGAAAAATGAAATTTTAAAAAGTCATGGGGATATGATCTTCAGAACTCTGAGTAAGCAGGTTGTCCAGGAGATCTGTCCATGAAACAGAGTTGTTACTTGATCAAAGACATACACCATTTTCAGTCTGAGAGAATAGCATCATCTTTTTTACGAAAGATTTGCACAGTGTTTGCTCTGGGTCAAAGACATGTCAAAAATCTTGAATTCTTGGGTTCCAGCATGGCTCAGTCAGTTAAGTATCTGTCTTCAGCTCAAGTCATGATCCCAGGTCTTGGGATAGAGTCCTGTATCC
Organism: Mustela nigripes; assembly: GCF_022355385.1. Taxonomy (NCBI): domain Eukaryota; kingdom Metazoa; phylum Chordata; class Mammalia; order Carnivora; family Mustelidae; genus Mustela; species Mustela nigripes. The sequence goes on from NC_081566.1 coordinate 49,957,701, forward strand.
CAGCTCAGCGGGGGGTCTGCTTCTCCCTCCACTCCTCCCCACTGCTTCTGGTTTCTCTCTCTCTCTCTCTCTCATTCTCTCAAATAAATAATTAAAATCTTTTTAAAAATGTCTTAAAGAAATCTGGAATTCTTAAGTTAACAGTGTAGTGTTTAATTTTTTTTTTTAGTTGAATAAAATAGAAAGCAAATTTTGAAGTCATGTTTCCATTACACTGCTGACACTTGGAATAGTTGAGATTATAAAACATGATTTTAAAGTACAAACAAGAAATATCTATTAGAACAGTAGATTTTCTGAAATTCCATTAGCTGGCAAAAAACCATCTCACTATGGGAGGTTTTTGTAGATTTGTCCAGAAATAGAGTCAAGGATAAAGGAATCAGAATGGACTATTTGTTACTGATCAGTTCTGGGCTTGACAACTTTTTTTGAAAAGACCACAACATGCATGCATACATAAGAACACACACACACACTGAAACAACAGTTATGTGCCTGTTGTTACCACTGAACTAATTTGACAGAGCTTTGAAAATAGCTTCCTGTAATCAGTCAGGCTCTGTCTATGAGAAATCAAATTATAACTATCAATTTCATAATTTACACAGATTAAAAGTCATATTTTAATTACGAAAATGGTCAAACTGAAGGTTTATATTAACAATGACAAAGCAATTAAATGGGAAGTAATGTGTTAGTCACATAATCAACTATTTCCCCAAAGAATGTTGTTTGGATATATACTTAATTTCTAATGAAACAAATGAACACAATGGTTTATCCCATGTAGTTACAGTTTTATTTGATTTTTAAAAAATTCAATGAAGGCAATCAATCCTAAATCATCAAACTCCAGTGACTGGCAATCCTGATTTTGAATTCAGTGGTTTGGAAATGAGTTTAAGTAAAATATTCATGATCGTATGGCACTCTCTCTATTTTTCCAGAATGAGAAAAACAATGATACATTTTACCTCTGCTGATGACTAAGGACTATGCTCTATATAATTTAATATTTATGTTGTCTGAAAGTGCAAGCACTATACACTGACATTTTATATAGAATTATCTCATCTTTAAAAAAAAAAATCATGTATCTTCCATGTCCCTCAATCTTCTAATCAATGGTTAGGAAACCTGAATATGAGTAAGTATTTCTAAGATCCTCTCAGAGAGTCGTATTTAATTGGCTGGGCGAAAAGCCTTTGAATTTTTAGCTAGAATCTTCAAAGATTAGTGTACAAGCAATCTCTCAGTACAAGCCCAACTTCAAATGTTGGTCATAGTTTCAATATTAGAAACTCTTCAATTTCAACTGTTCCCTGCGTGATTGCTTTGTTTTTCCTGAATATTCTCTGTCTCCAGCCTGGTTCACTTTCTCACATTGCACTCATTTTTCTGTTTGCTTTTCCCCAGAAATGGAAAAAAAAAAAAAAAAAGAAAAAAAAAGAAAGAAAGAAAAACACAATGTTGGGAGAAAAGTTTAACAAAATAAGGTAATATAATAACCCCAAATAGGTTTTGAACTTAATTCTACAGTACATGTTTTGCACTGAATCTCTCTGTTAGTAACAGTAGGCCATTTCACATACAGGTGGCAGAGCAAGTGTGAGGGCCATTGAACACAGCTAATTTTGCTAATGCATCACAATTACAGAAACACCTGTGCTAAATAACCTTGTCCTATTTCCATGAAAATGAATAGTGTTCAATAACCCTCAAAATATCTCATTTCATGCTGATTCAGATTTTCTCACACCGTTTTTCTGTGACATTGCTTCCACAACATAGCATGTGTTTGAAACACCAAATTTGGTTTGTTTCCATACGTATATTTCAGATACTTCTTTCTTCATTCTCTTTTTATAAGAAAGCACTTCATCTTGAAGTTATTGCCATACATATTCTATTGTTTCATGCTGCAGAAGGTAAAAGGATATAATTTGTTTCAAAAAGCCAGTCCAAACATCATTGCTTAGACAGGGAGAACATACTGTTAAATTGCACATACAGACCGTCAGTCTTGAATCACAACTTCCTGTTTAATGTTCCAAAAGTTACCCATGCCTGATGGTGTGTTAAATAAGCATAGCTTGTAAATGGGGAGCTAGCAATTAGAGTATCATTTACCTTTACACCAGGATGGTAATGTACATTTGTCCTTCTAAAATCTTTATCCACTTAATAGTAGAATCAAGGCAAAACAAAACCAAAACCTCTCATGTCTAAGAGCTTTTTATCTAAAACCCAAACCAACATGTGAAACATGGTATTAAGAAATTACTTAACGGGGTGCCTGGGTGGCTCAGTGGGTTAAAGCCTCTGCCTTCAGCTAAGATCATGATCTCAGGGTCCTGGGATCAGCAGCATCGGGCTCTCTGCTCAGTGGGGAGCCTGCTTCCCGCCCCACTCCTACGCCTGCCTTTCTGCCTGCATGTGATCTCTGTCTGTCAAATAAATAAATAAATAAATAATCTTAAAAAAATTACTTAAAACCCACTAAACTAGGGTGCAGAATTATTATAATATGTATTAAATATGGATAATATATCTGGAGATCGTTTCATGGTGATTAAGTCCAGTAAACATACAGTTGATAATATTTATTTAAGAACAGTGTTGCCAATTATATTTGAGAAGGGGATGATAATATTCAATACCGAATTTAGAAGATGAAGCATGTGAAATTATGTGTACCACTCTGCATAACAGATGTGAAAAGGTTCAACAATAAGTGTACTGACCCGTGATCCGGACTCACAGGAGCTGTTCGTGTTTGTTAACCTACTCTCCGACAGAATGAATCAATGTACCCTATAAGCAAATCTCTTCCAGGGATGAAGGAAACCATTTTCTGTAAGAATGTATCAGATCCTCATTTTGTTTCTCAAGTGTAAACAAAGTTTTCAACTTGGTAGAGTACAAGATACAATTTTCGCTTAATTTCTTTATGTATCTTGTGTTCTTATACAAATATTTGCTTTGAAATGCATTGTAATTGGCTGCATCTTTGTCATTAAGAAATATACAAGATACAAAGAAATAGTCTAGGATTTGAAACTAGAGTATAATACAAAAAAAAAAGATTGAAAAGTTGAATTACAATAAGGTAGTATGAAATACATTTATAACCTTAATTTTTATTATTTATTATTTTATAAGCATAGACAATAATAATTGTCACCCATAAATTGGTCATTTACAACAAATTACCTATTACATAGCATTATTTGTAAATCTATATAAAGGTAAAATGCAATACTTTTAGGATTGCATTGTCTACAAATTCTGCTGACTCTAAAGTCATACTAAAAAAATAAAGGCAACTTAAGTTTTTTATTAAGGAAATTAAATTAGTATGAGTGAATTAATTGAATTGAATTAATTAAAATTATTTAGACATATTGGTTTATTACATATTTGTTAAAATAGCACACAGTCCCCGACAAAAGAAATGCTATATTTACAATAATGTTTTTGAGCTAAAATCTTTAATCTCTGAAGTGTAATTTACAAGGTAACTCAAAGGCTTTTCCAAAAGGCAGAGTTTGAAGTTTATGCTTCAAACCAAGAAACACCAAAGATTTCTGGAAATCTCCAGAAGCTAGAAGAAAGGCATATAAAAGATTTTCCTTGAGAGACTCTAGAAAGAACCAAACATACTGGTGCCTTGATTTTAGAGTCTGGTCTCTTGAACTGTGAGAGAATAAATTTCTATTGTCATAAGTCACCCAGTTTGTGGCAACTGTAAGAAATCAATACAACATAGTAAGGGAAAAGAAGAAAATTATGTATAAAATAGTGTTGGTTGTAACACTTATTGTCCTGAGATTCATACACTGAGCATATATGTAGATGACATTTTTTAAAAATATTTTATTTATTTATTTGACAGAGAGAGATCACAAGTAGGCAGAGAGGCAGGCAGAGAGAGAGAGAAAGAGAGATGAAAGCAGGCTCTCTGCTCAGCAGAGAGCCCCATGTGGGACTCAATCCCAGGACCCTGGGATCATGACCTGAGCCTAAGGCAGCGGCTTAACCCACTGAGCCACCCAGGCGCCCCTGTAGATGACATTTTTTTTTTTAATTTTTTATTTTTTATAAACATATATTTTTATCCCCAGGGGTACAGGTCTGTGAATCACCAGGTTTACACACTTCACAGCACTCACCAAATCACATACCCTCCCCAATGTCCATAATCCCACCCCCTTCTCCCAAACCCCCTCCCCCCGGCAACCCTCAGTTTGTTTTGTGAGATTAAGAGTCACTTATGGTTTGTCTCCCTCCCAATCCCATCTTGTTTCATTTATTCTTCTTCTACCCACTTAAGCCTCCATGTTGATGCAACATGTAGATGACATTTTTGAAGATCCATTGCATGAACAACATCATGAGATGAATAAAATCCCATTATTTACTTGTCAATTCTTTCTTTCATGATCTCTTAAAACTTATAAGCAGAAGTCATGAGCCCTATAAAAGTACATGTTTCCATCCACTATTAGTTGATATGCATTATCCACTGACATATTTATCTATAAGAATCATGATTTACCTTACGTTCATTTAATTTTACTGGATTACAAATTTCATATTTCTCATACATCTAAGTCATTTTCCACATAAATAGCTTGCATTAGAGAACACCCAACGGGGGCACCTGGGTGGCTCAGCTGGTTCAGCATCTGATTCTAGATTTTAGCTCAGGTCATGATCTCAGGGTTATGAGACTGAGCTCCACATAGGACTCTGAGCTGCGCATAGAGCCTGCTTAAGATTTTCTCTTTCTCTCTCTGTCTGCCTCCCCCTTAAAAAAAAGTAGTAATAATTTAAAAAGAAAACACTCAACAAACAGCTACCCATGTTCTCATAGCAGCTTCTGGCACTTAATAAAGATGTTTCCATTTTTACTTTTCATAGATACTAAATAAAATCCACGACATTTACAAAGTAACATCTGTTGCCAAATTTCTATATGGTGTTCTACATAATGTAACATATACATGACCCTGCTTCTTTTCCCTGTCATTCACTATACTTTAAGAATAAAAAAGAAAGGTAAAAAAAACAAGCAAAACCTCTTTACATGTGTCAGATACATGATTAGAATTGGATATTCAGAATCAAAGGCAAACAAGTTTTCTTGTTCTTATTAATCTTACATTTCATGTAATAAGTATTTTCCCAGGGAAAACAATGTTTCTTAATATGAAATTGTGTTCAAATAATTGTATTTATTTATTTATTCATTCATTTAGTTGATGAAGACAAACAAGAGAAGGGGATGCCCAACAGAATATAATGATTTGGTTGTTTACTAAATAATTATTTATTATCCACTGCCAACTAAATCAATTCTTTGAATGAAACATAATACTTTTAGCATTTCCTCATCTTCCTATCTATTGTAAATAGTCTGGTTTCGAAGATCACACCTAGTTAGTTGGATATCAACGGAAATGATTTTCTAATCAGCCCCAGGATGGCCATCCTGTTGCTGTTCATTATACAGCAGCCTTAGCTAATTCTTTGCAAGTGTGATGGAGACATGGGAGAATACGCTGCTAAATTCCTACTCACCCACATGCACACAGACACACAGGTCCTTAGACACACACACACACACAGAGGGAAAGAGTGGATTACATTTTTCTGTTATGAGTCTGGAATCAGAAAGGCACAAAATTGTTGAGACTGATATGTTAGACACATATAACCACAGGGCTTTACAAATAACCATGGTAGAAAGAATTATGCTATTTTTTCAGGGTTCAAAAGAGGAATAATGATGACTGACATTTTGTTCCTTGAACATGAGTTGCTAAGAACAAAACAAATACAAACTTACTAAATACATAGCAAACTTAATTTTATCCTAAATGGAAAATTCTCAAATAATGTTCTTTTGCTTAAATTCTCAAATATGTAATAAATGAGTGTCAGGTTCTTCTTCACATGCCCCCCTCCCACTCCGACCCCAGAATAAGTTTACAAACATTTTTGGACATTCAGATTCCATGTCATATATCTCCTTTCTTCCCCTAAGGATGTGCTCTTCTAGGGGAGGTTGGACATTGATCAGGAGTGCAGCTGGAGGCTTAACTACCAAGTAAGCCCTGTTCTGCCACCGGGGCATCCCAATACACCCACACCCACAGAGGAAGAAATGGCTATTGAATTTGCTTTGGGTCTAAAGGTTATCGGAGAGACAGAAATAAACAACCTTATTCAAAATCAATCAATCAATCACTCTTATCCAAACTAGCCATGTCCCTTCTTTTTTTCAACCTGCAGGAGCCATAACAGATTGCCTGTGCTTTCCCCATGCCCAATGACATAAAGTATTCCATTTCATTTACTCAGTGCAAGAAATTTAGTCTAACCTGCTATTGGCAATATGTCAAAAAATGAGCAAATGTTGACTGAATTGCATATTACATTGCTTATAAAAATAACACCACGGTGCCAGACAGTTGTGCTGTGTAACTGCCACTCTTTCTTTTCTCTATCATTATTTTTGGAGAGTCGTACTTCAAATACATCCTTACAATAATGATTCCCCTTGTATGTACTGTGAAGTATATTTATATAAACTAAACTCAAATTTTAGGGCTTTTCATACTGATCTTGAAAAAAAAAGTAAGGATCATTGCTCATTTATCTTTCTAAGCATAATAATTCTAAACTGCTTGATTTTAAGACATTTATCCTTTTTGAATATACACTTCATCAATTTTCATGAAAAGAGAGCATTAAAATGTCATGCATATGGAATATTATTGCTCAGAGAAAGTATTCTGAAGGCAAAAGAGATGTATCTGAGTAATATCAGGCATATTTATTTTAGTGAAAGTACATAATCATAATATGCCACTTAACAAACGATCTGCTTAAATATTACCAGTTAAGGTTAATTAGGGTATAAACCCATGCAATGCATTTGTTTACCATCGCTATCATACAATATAAACACTTCAATTTAAAATGTCTTTTTAGGGGCGCCTGGGTGGCTCAGTGGGTTTAAGCCTCTGCCTTTGGCTCAGGTCATGATCTGAGCCCCACATTGGGCTCTCTGCTTAGCAGGGAGCCTGCTTCCTCCTCTCTCTCTGCCTGCTTCTCTGCCTACTTGTGATCTCTGTCTGTCAAATAAATAAATAAAATCTTTTAAAAAAATAATAAAATAAAATGGCTTTTTAATGCATAGCATTTCCTTAAAAAGTTAGCATATTTTGTGAATGAAGTAAATAATTAAACATCACATATAATTTTCTTTTTAAATGAAATATAACAAAAATTAAAGAGAAAGCTTTTGTTTTTTTTTATTTTTTGTATTTTTTTTTGAAGAGGGAATTTTTTAAGTTTTATGAATGTGTTTCCACCCTTAATTAAGCTTTGTGTCACTGTATTTATATTTAATGTCACATAACATCAATTTAATTTTTCATAAGAAATGCAAACATTCATTTTAATGGCTTCACAGAGGAGTGTAAATGTTATTTTACTGAAAGTAACAGATTCTAAACTCTACACAGCATTGTTTTCCACAAGACAGAGTAAAGATAAGTGGGGTCTCCCCAGGTAGCATATCTCTAAAACTTTATTAAAGAAAAAATAACCATAAGAGTAACTCAACTACAGTGAGATTATTAATATTAAGTTTTCTAATCACCTTTTTTTAGTATATGAACATTCTATTATAATGTGATCAAATTGCTTTCACTTTACCATGTAAAGTAACAAACCCAGGATTCTTACATGACATGAAATTGATCTGTTGGACAAATTAACTGAACATACTTGGCTGTTACTTTCATGCAATAAACTTAATCAATTACCGATATAAAAACAAGATTCTGTAGTTTATTTTTCTTGTCAAAGATTTTCCACATATCCATGTATTTCAATAATATAAAGATCCTATTTTTAAAAAAGCTGCATTTTTAGTATTGATGTTAGACACTTGGGTATTAAGGTGTCAAAGATCCAGGAAAGACAGAAGCCATTGGGCCTTCTAAGAGAATCTCCATTATTGATATATAATATATTAGAAGAGAAATATTCAGTTATGTTAGCCAGAAGAGATATCCCATATAACATTACTAAAAGTAATATACCTAAAATAAATAATATGCGGTTCAGGTTAGAGCTTGCACAAGAATGTTTTTATAGATACTTGAGATTTCCTATGACAGTTACTAAAACAAAACTTGACAGTGGTCTATCCAGTATTGGACTCTGACACCATGTCTTTCCAAATGAGTAGCATAGACTTTTTTAGATGGATACATGAACTTATTGGAGCCTTACATATTGAATAGTGAATTGGTTGGTAGATGGCCACCCCAGTCTAGTAGGGATCTTAAACAATATATATTAAAATCTAATATCCAGATCTCTATCTTGATTCCCCCATATCTATTTATTTTCCTGTTTTCTCTAACTCAGTAAATGAAGTCTACCCTTATAGTCTCTTGGACCTAAGGCATTATATATATATATATGTGTGTGTGTGTGTGTGTGTGTGTGTGTGTGTGTGTGTATGATCAGATATATTGATCATATATATATATACACACACACACATACAGACACACACACACACACACATATATATATATAGAGAGAGAGACAACATCCCACCACCACCAATGTTCAATGTTTCTACCCCAAACCCCGCCTAATGATCTCCTGTCTACATTATTATCATCTTCTAATGGATACATTGCTTTTACTCTTGTCTTGATCTATCTATTTTCAAGATGGCAGCCACAGCAACTGTATACTGAACACTTTTTCATATTTTCTTATTGGTTCTCAATTTATATGTGTGTGTGTGAGAGTGTGTTTTCATTTTCCTTTAATATTTTTGGAATCTATGTACATCATAAAGTCTATTAAATATTGGTGAGTGAAAGGCTTGATGATATTAACCCAGCATTTCTGGAACATCAGTGTGTTCCTGAGGTACTTAGTATGCAGACCTTGGCACTCATGCATACTCCCTGGTGTGGTTCCTGGGCCTGGAGATCAATTGATAAATTTCTTAATACCTAAAGAAACTAAATGCTTCCTACTGTCTTAGGTTAATACACACACACATACACACACACTCTTTCTCTCTTAATAGAGGGAGAGCAGGGTTTACTTTCTCTTGAGGCCTTTTTAGTGCAATGCTGAGACAAACCTACAGCCTCAGAGGCCCATCCCTACTGGAATCTTGGCTGTTGTACTTACAGATAGCAATGTATAGTCTATGCTATTCAAATATGAGAGTGAAGGAAACAGGAGTGGAGCTGCTTTTTTAAAATCTTTAAGTTTGGGGGCACCTGGGTGGCTCAGTTGATTAAATGGCTGTCTTTGGCTCAGGTCATGATTCCAAGGTCCTGGGATCAAGCCCTGCATCACGCTCCCTGCTCGGTGGAAAGCCTGCTTCTCCCTCTCTCACTCCTCCCACCCCTGGTATTCTCTCTCTCTCTCTGTGTCAAATAAACGAATAAAATAAAATAAAAACTTTAAGTTTTTCCTTCAAAAAGACATTTATCTTCATGTTGATCTTCACAAAAAAATATAAAATCTGTGTAATGTATGACTAAAAAATGTTTTCCTCTCAACACACACATAAATGATTGAATATTTTGTGAGCAACAGCAAAAGTAAAAAGTTCATAATTGCTTAAAGGGGAAAAAAGGGGGAAAATTACTGAAAGGGGAAAAAAGTTAGTCCTGGCACATTAATAACTCAGCCAGATTTGCTATCAAGCTTCAGGGCTATCAACATGGAAAGCTTTTTGTTGTTGTTTTATTTACCAATGTTGACACGACTGACAGATGAATTCTGAAAATTTGATTAACTGCGTTCATAATAAATTTATACATGGTGTGTGCTTGTTTATTTATTATTTATGCAACAGTTGGTATTTTCAAGGTGATTTTTAAGATAATCAATCAAAAAGGAATCCCCCGACAAATGAAATAAATTAAATATGGCATTCATGCATATTGTGATGCATTTCCTAAACTGACCAAGTGTATTATGAATATATGGTGGCATGTTAAAAACCAAATTCACGTTCATATATGATTTCATAGGCATTGTCTTTTCACACATGTCATCTCTGCAATCGTATATATTGTACAGCTAAGTAATACTGTTCTTTTGTATCTTTTCTTTTTAAATCACATTTACTGAGATTTAACTTATATACAAAAAAATTCTACTGATGTAGTCACAGCATGTAAAGAACTTGGAAGGGGTTACTCAGTTTCTCACAACAAAAACTCAAGAAAATGAAAATTAGTGGCTTCTCTTGGACCCATTAGATAATTGAGGTATTAGGCAAACAGTCAGCACGAAATCAGGAGAGACCAGAATCTAGAAAGTCACCTGAGTTCTGCTCCTCTGCAGCAGGGGCTGCTGGAGCCAAAACTGGTTGGAATATTTAAATAATAATTTTGATAAATTCCTGAACACTGTGTGAACTAGCCAGCAAGTTAGAAACTCCTCAGCCGTAGTTTTAGGTAATCCACCATACTTGCCTGGGATTTGCCTCCAGGAATCTTGAAAGATTCTCATGATTGAGACTCAAAATGTTCAACTCATGCAGATGAGTTTTTAGATATAATAATATAATAAGATCCATAATAATGGGTAATTTTAACTTTATTAAAATTTAAAACTTCTGCATTACAAAAGACTGTGTTAAGAGAATGAAAAAGACAAGCTGGAGAAGGAGAGATAGTATTTGCAAACATGTATCTAATGAAGGACTTGGATCCAAAATATACAAAAACTTTTAAATCTAACATGAAGGAAACAAGCAACCCAATTTAAATAAGCAAAAGTTCTGAACAAAGATGAAGTACACATGGCAAATAAGAATAGGAAAGATGCTCAACATCATTGGTCACTGTGGAAATGCAACCTAACAGCCATGATACACCACTACACACCTATGAAAAGGACCAAGCCTCAGCCTCCCCTGAAAAAACTGACAATACCAATTACTGGTGAGAACGAGGACTCCCATTCATTGCTGGGGGGATGGCAAAATGGTGTAACGACTTTGGGAAAGCTAAACCATTTACCACACAAGCCAGCAATCCTGATTCTAGCTATTTACCTAACAGATTTGTGTAACTACAGAGAGTTACATTTAGACATAATTATAGATAGGTATTTATTTATTTATATAAGTTAGAGTACACACATTTACCCTCTCCTTCTGCCTACTGAGAGTATATAGGAACAACTATATTATATACTGTACTATACTCTGGCAGCAAAAATTGCAACTTGTGTTCCCATCATGGCTTCTAATACCTTTCTCTAGTCAAAGTACCTGGGGCTTCTTGGAGAAATGGTTGACTATAGCATGGAGGGAGGAAATATCTATGATTCCATACTAATATAATGTATTTAATAATTAAGTAAATGGGGGAAAAAAGACAAATCTCATATGCAGAAAATTCCAAATATATTTTTGTAGATACTTCACTTTCAAGAAGGTGGAGGGGCATAATTCTACATGGCTTGAGTGCATCCACTTAGGGACTTCCTGCCAAAGAGTACTGAATGTCAAGAGGGATAGAAGTATAAATTTATAGTGGAGAAATCTGACAAACACTATTGCAGCCAGATAATCAATGTTAACATCAACAATAATAAATCATATTTCTGGTATGTACCTCTGGTATGATGTAATGAAAACGTAACTTTACTTCCGTGGTTCTCTTGCCAATTCCCCAGTCTAATCGTGCGAAAAACATCAGACAAATTCCAAGATCAGGAACATTTTACAAAATAACTGATCAGTGTCCCTCAAAACTGTCAAGGTCATCAAAAACTAGGAAAGGCTGAAAAACTGTTACAGCAAGAGGAGCTGTAATGTAATATTGTACCCCAGTGGAAACCTGGAATAGAAAAAGGGTATTAGGTAAAAAGGAAGAAACTTGAATCAAGTAGGACTTTAGTGATATGACTGAATTCATATAGGTTCATTAATGTAACAAATGTACCACATTGATGTAAATTGTTACTAGCAGAAATTAGATGATGAAGAACTCTCTATCTTCACATTTCTGTTCATCTAAAACAATTACATAATAGTTTATCTCTAAAGTTGCAACAATTTAAGTGTACAGTTATTGAATTTTGACAAATGAATTCACATTTCTTTGTGGAAGCCCTGTTAAGTTTTATGTTTTCATCACCATAGAAATTTATCTTATGGCCCTTTAAAGGCAATTCCAGGCAACATCTAACCTGGTTTCTATGACTATGTATTAATTTTGCCAGACTTTGAACATCTTATAAATGAAATGATGTCATATGTACTTTAACAGTTTGTCTCCTTTCACATAAAAATAAATCTTCCAAAATATATTCATTTTGCTGAATGATTTTTTTTCTGAGATGTATTTCCTTGCATGGATATACCACAATAAGCTTATCTATTCATCTGCTGATGGGCATTTGTTTTTCTTTTGATTACTGTGAATGAAGTTGCTAAAATATCTATGTAAAATTTTTCATGTGGACATGTATTTACATATATACTGGGTAAATGCCTACGAGTGAAATAGCTAGGCCATATGGTATCTGTATATATGTATACACAGCCAAACTGTTTTCCAAAATAGTTATAGCCTTTTAGTTTCCTTTCAGCAATATATGAGAGTTCCATTTGCTCCAATATTTACCAACACTTAACATTGTGACTTTTTAATTTTAGTCATTCTAATGTTTGTGAAAGTTCCCCCCCCCATTGGTTTTAATTTGCATTTATTTCTCTGATGAATAAAGATATGGAACATCTTTTCATGTGTCTACTTGTCATTCATATATCTTCTTAGTTACGATTCTTTTTCTATGTTTTACTCCTTACTTACTGGGTTCCTTTTCTTCTCAGTTACTGGGTTATGAAAGTTTTTTATAAGCTCTGAATACAAATTTAATGTCAAATAGGATTTTGAATATTCCTCCCAGTCAGTGGTTTGCCTTCTAACTATAACTTATCTTTCAAAGGAGAAAGGGGATTTTTTTTTTATAGTCTCATTTTTTTTTAATTATTTGTACTCAACATGTTCTAGGAAATCTTTGCTTATCCAAGTTCCAGATCTTCCCACATGTTTTATTTCTAGAAGTTTTTTTTTTTTTTAAATATTGTATTAGGTTCAGATTTATAATCTATTTCAAGTTAATTTTGTATATGATGTGAGAGGTGTGCACTGAGGATACTCTTTTTAATTGGGACTGTTTTATCCAAAAGCATGTCCTAGCAACATTGGTTTAAAAAGATGTTTTCCCCATTGAAACAATTTGATACGTTTTGGAAAATTATCCAACCATATATTTCTTTTTTAAGAAAATATTTCATTTCTTTATTTGAGACAGAGTGAATGCAAGAGAGAACACAAGTGGGGAGGGGCAAAGGGAGAGGGAGAAGCAGACCCCTCACTGAGCAGGGAGCCCATGCTGGGGCTCTATCCCAGGACCCTGAAATCATGACCTGATCTGACGGCAGGTGTTTAACTGACTGAACCTCAATAGGTGCCCCATCAACTGGAGATATTTCTCGCTATCTCTGAAGTTTCTAACCCATTCTACTATCTGAATGTCTGTCTGTCTATCTATCTATCTATCTATCTATCTATTACAACTATACACTTTTCATTATTACGGATTTGTTTCCATTCTTAAAATGAGGTGATTTAAGTCTTCCAGCTTATTCTTATTTTTCAGAACCAATTAGATGAGTATAGATGCCTTGTATTTTCCCATGAATTTTATATTCAGTACATACATCTCCATAAAATCATTCTACAGGAATTTTGATCAAGATTGTGTTGAATTCATAGATCAGTCTGAGAAGGATGTGGCATTTAAATATATTGAGCTAATGAATCTTTGAACAGAATGCATCTTTCCATATATTTAGTTCTTTTCTTTCGATGGCATGTCTTAGATGTAGTTTGTTAAATTTATGTGTAAGTATATTTATTATTTTTTAAATGCCCTTTTCAAATATTTGTTGCTACCATATTGAGATAAAAATTAGCCTACCATGCTGTTTTTGTCCTCTGTGATTTCACTTAATTATCCTGTTCTTGATTGTAGAGAAAAACATTCCACTAAATTTTTTTAACATTAAATATGATATTAAATACAGGTGTGCATGCATGCATGTCCATTATCAAGATGCAGAAGATCATGGTTTGCTACATTGTTTTTTATCATTTATATTTTCTATTCCCACTGAAATGAGTGTATATATGTTTCTTCCTTCTTTATTCTATTATGCTGAATTGTTCAGTAAATGTATCCCTCTTGGTGGACAGTTCTATTATTTTTAATGAATGGTTTTAGTCATCTAAGCATCACTATAATCAAAAAGCGTATAATTACATCACCTGAAATGTTCTCTCATAGATTTTAGCAATACTTTTCCCAACCCACAGGTTCTGGAAAACACTATTACATTAATGTTACTATATTTTTTTCAGAGATATGATCTAATTGGAAGCATACAGTATGCAGTCATTTGAGACTGACATCTTTCACTTAGCATAATCCATTTATAATTCATCTATGTTGCTGTGTATAATGGTGGGATGGGTTTTTTTCTTTTCTTTTCTTTTTCCTTCTTACTGCTACATAGTACCCATGGATAAATGTGTCCAAGATTGTTTATCTCTTTACCATTTGAAGGAATTATGGGTTGTGTCCAATATGAAATATCTGTAAATATTTGCATAGTGTTTCCTTTTTTAATGAACTTAACTTTTCAGTTATCTTGGACATATACCTAGGTGTCTATGTGTTTTCTAACTTTTCAAGAAACTGCCAAACTGTTTTCCAAAAAGGTATTATTTTGAATACTAATCAGTATGGTTTGAAAACATTGTTCAGCCTTGTCCAGATGGGCTCCATCTTTGTCAGCACATGGCATTGTCAGGTTTTTACAATTTGTTTGTTTACTTGTTTTGTCATCTCTCCTAGTAGGTATGCAGCAATATTGCACTGTAGTTTTAATTTCTATTCCCATAATCACTCAAGATGTTGAGTACTTTTCCATGTGCTTATTGGCTATCAATGGTTTTACTTAGATAAGGTAAATATCTATTTGAAACTTTTTCTGTATTTTAGATACATGTCTTACAAGATACATTATTTTACAAATATTAAGTCCTGTTTGTTCATGGACTTCATTTTCTTAAAGTATCTTTTGGAGGGCAAAAGTTTTCATTTTAATAAACTCCAAGTTATTACATTTTACTTGTATGGGATGTCTTTTTATGTCATTTCTAAGAAATTGTTGCCTAATTCAAGCTTATAAAGATTTTTTGCTATGATTTTTTCTAGAATATATGGTATTTAGAGTTTTACATTTAAGTTCTGTGATCCATCATTGGATAAATTTTTGCATGTAGTGAAAGATATTCTTTATTGTGTTAGGATTTGTTTTTGTCTTGTGTTTCCTCTGGCAGATATGTATCCAGTTATTCTAACACAGTGACTGAAGAGACAACCCATTCTCAACTGAATCAGCTTTATAAATTTGTCAAAAGTTAAAACTTTTGTTTCTGTCTCTGGCCACATCCCATATTAAGGTTTGGATAAATAGACTCCACGTTTTGGTTAGAACTACAAAGTCAAACAGAAAAGTTGTATGCATGCAGGAATGGGAAGAAACTGTTGCCATTAGGTAGTATATATATAACTATATGTGGTATACATATGTATAAGACCATGTACGCAAATTTCCAAGTTATATACATTTGTATGTATGCTTACACAGATGATATATTAATGGGTTTCCTTGCTTCCTTCAAATTAAAACTAAATACTGAAACTTAAAAATCTTCTTCTTAGACTTTTTATGCCACTTTCTAGACATGGGCTTTGGATTAGTTACTTCACAAATTAATTTAAAGATGAAACTTATTGAAATATAACATTCTTCCAAACCCAAAATTACATTTTTCTCTAATTTTAGCACTGTGTTTTCTTATATTAATCAACAATCTTAAACTCAGGAAGACATAAAGTTTTACAAGACTGTTAATATAATGACACTTTCAAATTTTTAAAATCTTTGCAAAGTAAGTTTTGGTTAGGATCCATTATTGTGTAATAATTTTATAGATCTGAACAACTGAAAAAATCATATTTATTTTTTATTGTTAATAATGTATTTTACTTTGTATTATTGTGTGTGTGTATGTGTGACTGTAATTGTGAAAAACCCCCAACTAACAAAAAACCTCAAACATGTAAAAATATAAAAAGACCACCAGTGGCTACAAAATGTAAGGATACCTCAGTTTTTAGGCAACCAAATCTTGTATTCATCTCAGTTAATACACACAACCCTTGTTTCTTATGGCTATGGTTATCTTATTATTACAGTTTGACCAGAACTACTGAAAAGTTCTTTATTTTCAGCTTGCCTTGAAAGCCATTTTAAGGCTTTGGATGCTAAGACCATTCCAGAAACCTAAGCAATTTTAAAAGAATGCAAGTGGAAATTAGTAATGTTTTGAGTTTTTCTAAACCAAAATGCAAGCAACAAATAGTTCTTCTAAGCATGTAAATAAATTATGCTCCATGGATACTGAGAGTATGCATTAATCTACTAAAAATTATGTATTCTCAAATGAATGTGACCAGATAATTATGTAGCTTAATGCTTTTGACTGTGATTTACATTTAAGCAAAAGCTCCTGAATGGTCATATGTTTATAGGCCATTATAGCTAGCTATGGTTATGAATTCTTCCCATGAAGTATTAAAACAACCACAACCACACTTATATACATTGCCTAAGGAGTACGGTTATGAAAAGGAATTCAATTCTACAAAAGAAAGGAAATACCCAGAAATGTTTTCTTTTATTGAAATTTTTAATACTAGGATCTGTTTTCCAATATATTTAGGAAACACTATTTTTTTAAAAAAATGAATTTTGCTTCCCATGCTGTTTCAGTTCTAAATCATAAACCATTTTCTTAAAATAAATTTTAAAATATCAAGTTACAGTTTATGTAAGTGGAATAGGATGTAGTGTGAGGTTTCTTAATAGTTCGGAAATCTAATCTATGGTTCAGATTTAAAGGGGGAAAAAGTTAAGTGCTTCATATTCCAAGTTCAGAAATAAAATAAGAATTATGCCTCGCATCTTTCCTCCAGATTTTACTTTGAGGATTCAATTCAGAGAGCTATCTATCAACAATGCAATCATTCTATGCTAGTTAAAGAGGTGATAGGGAGAGAAGAAATAATTTTGAGGGGAGCAATGATTCTGAAGGCCATTTTGTTGGGCACTTTGTTAGCCTTCTGCTTAAAAAAGCAGAATTACAGCTATACGTTTTAAGCTAGCACAGCAATAAAGAGAAATGCAGGAGACTGCATGGGTGGGCTGCCATGTGAAGAAAATCAAGAACTCCTCTTCCTAGATTCCCAGTTTAATAGAAGGTAGCAACTGGCTCCTACACATGCTTATGGGTATGAGTATAGTTCATGGAAAGTGGAAGGGTTTAGCGACACAGATTTGACTATTTAGAAAATTCATGGGGACAAAAAGGTTCATCCATAAGAGGAATGCAGTATCGTTTCAGTGGCTGGTGCTCAGTCAGAAGATGTGGTCAAAGCTTATCAGAAACTTGGAAAGCCAATGACTGCTTCCCGAAAGAGATCCCACCACTAGTGAGACATATTAGACTAGCCAACTATCTTTTTATGGCAGCGCAAAGTGACTAAGATATTGCAAAACTCTCCAACTCTGTTTCTCTTTCTTTCTTTTTTAAGATTTTATTTATTTATTCATGAGAGATGAGAGAGAGGCAGAGGGAGAAGCAGACTCCCTGCAAAGCAGGGAGCCCTGTGTGGGACTTGATTCCAGGACTCTGGGTTCCTAACCTGAGCTAAAGGCAGATGCTTAACTTACTGAGCCACCCAGGCTCCCACTTTATTTTTTCTTACTCAAGAGCAAACAGAAAGGATAAAATTGGCATGTGATTGAAGAGGAGAAAAAAAAGCACAACTTTTCAGAAAGCTGAAAGGTGAGTTGTGGAACTAAAAGTATATAGACTTGAGCAAAAAAATTCTAATGTAGCAAAGTATTTTTTTATCTTGCATTTTTATGTAGTTGTCTTGATTTTCTTTAGTAAAATCTTCTATAGTAAAATGTCTTGTGTTTTTAGTAATTAAAAAGTTTGAATCAGTAAGTTCTGAAATGGAAACTATCTTTTCATTGGGTTGGCCTTTTCTAGAAATTTGAAGAAATCCTGGGAAATCTTCTAAAGTTCCATAAATCATACATATTTTGTGTTTATGATTATGTGGCATTTGAGCCATATATATATTCATATTTTTATTTGAATTATATTATACACATTTATTTACTTTGCTTTTTTGTAGTCAAATTCATGGTTTTTTTCTACACATTATTAATTACTCTCATAGTAGATGATTTTGATAGCAGTATAGGAGCCTCTCATGAAGTTCTATAGAAATCAAAATTTAGTTGTGCATTTATATGATGTAATTATTTTGCTTTTTTTTACCCTTCTTATGGAAAAACACTTTTCCTTAAGAAATAATAAAAATAAAAATCACTTCTAAAGAATATAAATTATCCCTATATCCTTAAACAAAATGAAAATATAAATATAGATTAATTAATGAGTCAGAAATCAACAGAAAGAAGAAACTAAGAAATCAATATCCAATATCATTGACTATGGTATGTCTGTTTTACTTGGTATTATTGATATTTGCCATAATTTAAAGGATTCCAAGATTATTTATGTTAACAAGTAAATTTTGTTTCAAAATGTATTTATATAAATATATTTTAGAAGTTTCTCTTTTTTTTTTTTTTTTAAGATTTTATTTATTTATTTGACAGAGAGAGATCACAAGTAGGCAGAGAGGCAGGCAGAGAGAGAGGAGGAAGCAGGCTCCCCGCTGAGCAGAGAGCCCGATGCGGGCCTCGATCCCAGGACCCTGAGATCATGACCTGAGCCGAAGGCAGCGGCTTAACCCACTGAGCCACCCAGGCGCCCTAGAAATTTCTCTTTTCTTCAGAGTAGTCTAACCAGTAAACTATTCAACAGACCAAGCAGATCATAAATAAAATCAGAAAAATGTTTACAACCTAATCTTCACTGAAAAAAATGTCTAAAAATCTACAGAAATGAAAGTAATATCAACAAAATTTCTTTTTTCAAGATTTTTAAATTGATAATTGTTATTTTGGGGGCAGGTATCAGTTTTACTTATTATAATTAAGCCTTAAAAAGTAAAATATTCCAGATAGATTAAAGAGACAAGTCTCACATTCTCCGTACGACCATCCATTCTCTGCAAATGACTATTGTTATGTTTCCTTTTGTACCTGTCTAGGAGTTTTCTATTAATTTTGAAGTGTGTGTTTTTGCAGTTAATTAAAATTATATCTTTAATATTTTTCTACAGCTTAGAAAAGTTCATTTTGCTTTAGTAAACTTTGTTCACCAAATTTGCATACATATTTGTGACCTAGAGTTGGATTCGGTTCCATTTACTGGACCTCTGCTTATCTCTGATTTATCCTAAATACTTTTGTTATGGGAGTTTTATAATAGTTTAATATCTAAAAGATGTTGATATCTTCTCATGATATTTTAAATGCTTGCCAACATGAGTCAACACCTCTTTTCCTTTACCAAATCTTAATTATATAATTCAACCTTCTTAAAACGGAAGAGTTTTCAGGTGTTTGAAAAATAATAGTAGGATAGTTATTGTGTTTTCTCTGTAAAATTTTTTCCACAATGTAAACAATATTTGGTTATTTTACATAATTGTGTTTAGAGTCTGCTCGCATGACTCAAACCTCTAACGATGGTTCACAGTATTTTTTCCTCTTTACTTTTCTCTGTCTCCAAACAGTCCTGTGCTTCCCACTTGTGGTTAAGGAGTGGCATGGAAGATCGGACCTGTCACTAACGGACTGATTCGCCCCACCTGAAAAGGAGATGAGTGGCTTTGTTGTGATCCAGTCTTATGTCCTTTGGTTTGATATGTTCCATACTCAAGTTAATCTCTATTCTTTACTGACAGCAGTAAATATCAACAAGCAAAATATTGAAGAGTTAGATTTTAACTGAAGCTTGTCAGTCAAATGTGAAGCTAATGTAATATCTTGGAAAACATGCTTAGAGAGCATGTGGAACTTTCGTAGAAGTAGGGAGATTGCCAAGTATTTTATTCCAATGAGAAAGAAAATTGCATCTTTGTCACAAGTGTCACAGTGGCTCCACTACCCTTTTCTACTCCCTGAAAAACATGACCAAGTGGGTCTTAGTAAAAGAAGGGAAGCTAAATTTAGGTTTTTTTTAAATGCCCTCAATTTTTATGCAGCCACATTTCTGAATCTCATAGATTCAGAAATTCATTTGTTTCTAAAATTCTAAATTATTCTAAATTTCTCAAATATTTTCATTTTTACTGGCTTTTTGGTTAATTTTTCAGCACAGTTTTTTGTGAAAAATGAAGCCATCGTATCCTCTATTTTTACATGTATTCATTTCTCTGATTTCTTTCTTTATCTAATTATAGTGTCCACAGTTTCAAGAACCATGTCAAACCAGTGATCTTAGACACTCATATCAAAATAGATTAAGTTATGTTGTGGTAACAAATGACAACTCATCAGTGGCTGACATGTTTTCTTCTGACATTCATGTCTGAGAATCCTCTGTGTGCTGTATCGCAGGTCCAAAGCTAAAAGGAATACTCCTTTTCTGGTAAAACTGTAAAAATTGTAAAAAGAAAATTAAAATAACAGAGGGAATGGATAATTCTAAAGCTATATTCTTCTTGGAAATGTAGTCGTTTTATATTTAATTGTGAAATATAAAAATACAATCAAATAAATATACATTATATTTATATTTCATTTCCTTCCCCATATCATGCCAAACAATCATCCTATATTAGCCAGTTATTTGACCAAGGGGGTAAGCAGGGGCGTGGCAAGAGGAGGGAACAGTATTTGGACTACAGTGCAATCTGATATATCATTCTTTCTTCTACACTTAATGAAATGATAGTGTATCTTTCAAAATTAAGAATGATGGTTACTGATTTCACACATACACATGCACACATATTGATATAGGTAAGGTAAAATAGAACTATATAAATATAGATGCGTATTTATATATCCATATCATGTGAAGGAACACTCCACCTATCCTTTTTTATAAGAGTTTTGACTAGAAATTGAAGTGAATTTTCTTAAACCACTAGTTGTATTCCAGTACATAATAATGCATCTTATCTTAATTTATGTGTAAATTATATCACTATATTTTGAAATATTTAACCATTTACATTCTTAAAATAAACTTCATTGCCTCATGCTTAGTGTTCTTTTTTATTATGTATTTTTTTAGATTATAATTTTATATTTCATTTAGGATATTTTATAGATACATAGAGGCAAAAAATGTATTTTGAAGCATTTAATATTCTTAAGAAGACTTTTGTTTTCTTAGGCATTTTCTTTTTTTTTTTTTTTAAGATTTTATTTATTTATTTGACAGAGAAAGATCACAAGCAGGCAGGGAGGCAGGTAGAGAGAGGAGGAAGCAGGCCCCCTGCTGAGCAGAGAGCCCCAATCGGGACTCAATCTCAGGACCCTGAGACCATGACCTGAGCCGAAGGCAGAGGCTTTAACCCACTTAGCCACCCAGGCGCCCCTCTTAGGCATTTTCTAATAGATATTGGTTTTTGTTTTATGCTGACGTGATTAAAGAATCTGGAAACTGTCCTAGAACAGCTAAAATAACTTTTAAGTTATCTTTTTTTGTTTTGAAGTAAAAATATGAATCTCTCCAGTTTTTGTACAAAAGTGCGAATTCTGGACATTTTGTATATGACTTCTATATTAACTTTTTTTGGAAAATCACCCATCAGATTTTCTGACATTTCAAATTAAACTATAACATTGTGATTGTTCTAATTTTTTTGTATCTGTCTTTATATCTTGATTTTTTATTTTTGATGTGTTGAGTGCTAACAATTTCATTCATTGATTTAGCTAGCTATTTATTTAAGTTCCAATAGGCTAATTTTTTTTTAAGACTTCTACTTATTTATTTATTTGAGAGAGAGACAGTGAGAGAGAACATGAGCAAGGAGAAGGGCAGAAAAAGAAGCAGACTCCCTGTGGAGTTGGGAGCCCGATGCGGGACTCGATCCTGAGACTCCAGGATCATGACCTGAGCCAAAGGTAGTCGTCCAACCAACTGAGCCACCCAGGTGTCCCAATAGGCTAAATTTTTAATTCACTTATTTGGCTTTGATTTTTTTTCCCAGGTGGTAATCATTAATCTCCATATTTGTTAATTTTGAAAATAATTTTATGTGAGTTTGGTTATATGGCTAAGTTAAAGCTTACTCAGCAATTTTTTTTTTTTTTAATTTTTTGTTTGTCTTTCAGTTTATTTTTAGATTCAGTGTATTCTGGTAGCTCAGAAGATATTTAGTATATTTGGGATATGAGTCTAATTTCCTGATTCTAGATCTACCAGTTATTTAAGTGCAATGTTGGACATTTTTCTAAGCCTATTGTTTTTTAACAGATAAGAAAAAAGCTATTTTGAAGATTAAATAATATATTGTATATACATCACTTGATAATATGTTTTTGGAACACAATAAACACTCTTAAGTGAGTGCTGGGTTTTTCTACCTACAAACACAGATTCTGCCTGTTTGAAACGCTATTCTTTAAATATCCTTCATAAACAGATTTTCCATTTTCATTCAAAACTAAGATCCAAATCACCAAATACAAAAATTTTGATTCATATGTTGGTAGTCATTGATTCAACTATTTCCCCTACATCAAGAGCATGCACATGTATTTTATTCTTAATTTTTGTATCATCAGGGCTTTGATAACATTATATTTGTCTTACAGCAAGTGTGAGGATTAGCTTTTGATAACATCTCCCAATTGGCATTTCTAGGTATGCTTAAGGCAAGCACCTTCCAACACAACTTTTTCTAATGCTGGAAATGTTTATGTATGCTGTGAATTATTGTAACCCCTACCTACATATGGCTTCTGAGAACATGAAATAGGGCTACTGTTTTGAGCAACAGAATTTTAATATTATTTCATTTCAATTAATTTAAATGTAAATAGCCACATGTGGCTACATGAATTATTGGACAACATACAGCGAGGCTAAAATCATTGGTATCTACAAAGATCAAACAATTCTTTGAAGTTCCCCATTACCCTTTTTAACCAGTGTCAAAGGATAAACTCTGGCACTTTATTTCTTCCAAACCTTTGAGTTGTTACTCATTTTTTAACCCAAAATATATCTTAGTAACTAAAATTATGGAAGAAAAAATCACATAAAGCTAATAGAAGATCACAGTAACTTGAAAGTTTTCCTTAAACTCTTTGATACAGTTCAATAAATAATCTTGTGCTTTTAGTGTAATCCCTATATCTTGATTTTATTATCTGTAAGATGCTGATAACACTAGGAAGACTGACTTCATATAATTTTGAATTAGTCAACTGAAGTAACGCATACATCATATCATATCATGCTTTACAAAGCATGAAGCCAGGATAATGAGGTGGCTAAGAGCGTGAGCTTGGAGGTCAAACCAGTGAGGGTTCAAAGATAGCCCTGCCATTTAATAATTGTATTACACTGAACACACTATTTAACTGCTCCAAGTTTCGGATTTATCATCTGTAAAATATCGGTAATAATGCCTAACTTCAAAGATGTTTGTGTAGATTAAGTAAGACAATGTTGATAAAGCCCTTGGCAAGGAGTGCAGAGAGGTTGGCAAAAGGTAATAGCTCAAAGGAGCAGCTGTGTTAGTGTGGTTGCCATTGTTGTCACAGAAACATAAATACAAGTTCTTTCTCTAAGGATTGTTTAGAGTGCCTATTTCCAAGTTAAAAGGCATTTCCTTCAACATATGAATTAAAAACAATTTGAGCATACTTTGCTTTAATTATAAAACAACTACAGAACACAAAAATGATGGGTATTAAAACTGGATGACTTCTGGCTGTGCAGAGGTGTTCAGGCAACATTTTGCAGCAATCTGCTAGTCCAGAGTCTCCCTCAGGTAGTCCGAGTAAGCTATGTCTGCCAATCCTAGAAATGACGAATGTGGCCTAGCACCACAGTCACTGCTTTTTGTCCCAACGTGACATGGCAAGGATCCTAAGTAAGTAAACTTGTGTGAACTCCCTAATGACAATTAACCAAGTGGCTGGCTCACAACTTGGAATTTTGGGGATTGCCAGGAACAGACACATCCTCAGATGACTTCAATTTTTAGAATTGCTCTAAGGATATACAAAAGTAAAAGAATGGAAAAATTACTCGAAACAGTTTTAATCACTACTTAGCTGGACATAAAACACTCTGGTATTTCTCAGGAACTTGAAGGTTTTGGGGGGAAAAAAAAACAAAGCAAAACAAAACAAACAAAAAACTTGAAGCTCTTGCAAACTTTCAGACACAAGTGTGTAGTTGCCTCCCTTAGCATTCCTCAATTAAGCTGATTTGGCTCTCAATCTCTTCCAAGTTCTCTTTACTTTACACTTCTACTCATTTCCTGGGTTTCGATGAGTCTTCAGCTTTCTTCTTTCTACTTCTACATTACTGTGTCATCCAGTTTCTTCACCATTTGAGGTTTAAACTCCTTTTTGAATTGATTATTTTTTAATAGTCCCTCTCTACTATAGGGTCCTTTTATAATCTAATCTATACAAGACATTGATTAGATCACCTCTTAGCCATAGATCAAAAGCTTTGGAGGGTCATTCCCACTGTTTACCAAACTAAGGTGAGAGCAGTAGGGTTTCTTGCTACAAAGAACAATTTAAGAATAGAGAGACCTCCAAAGCAATACAGTCAGCTATCATTGCACTTGACCTTTCAAGCTTAAAAAGCTTTCCTTTTTGAAAGGACAAAAATGTAACAGTTTATTTATGGTTTGCTTAGACTCCGGTCTAAACATCTGCTCATTACATAGCTAAAAATGTATGCACAATTTTAGTAATATAAACTCTTGTATGTGTTAATGAGGTGTCAAATTTTGTCTATAATTGCATCAAATCAACTTGTTAATTTTTAATCTACTATATTAAGGAAAGTACATAAAAGATAACAAGGATTATTTTATAATGAATTATCTAGTACACTGGTAATACATTATTTTGTTAACAATTCATTCCATTACATGATCTTTAAAATCAGTTCTCTATTTCAAAACCTTATTTCTCCAGAATAAAGTTTAATAAAGTAATATTCATGAGTAATAACTACTTGTGGGAAATATTGCAAATTATCAGTTAGAAAATTAATCAAGGTAGAATTATTACTACTTTGATATTGAAATATGATATAAATGGTTTTATTTAATTTATATTATATTGAAATTACTTCTACTTATCTAAATTTAATGCTGAAGCCACATTACCTGTAGATTAGATTCCTTGTGATCTAGATTCTACCAAAGAAAAAGTTCCTTCAAATATTTCTAAAATCTTTTTATCAAATTTGAGGGCATAACATATAAAGTATAATCAGTTTCCTAATTAAGGCAAGAAAATAATTTTTGTACCTACCCAATCTTACCTATATGTTTTGCCTAAATTGTGATAAAATATATAAAAACATAAAGTTACAAGAGTTTACATAGAATCTCTTCTTCAATTCAAACAAGAGTGACAACAAACACTTAATTTTATTTAATTTACCCATTTTTATTGAGGTATAATTAATTGACTACAAGATTCTGTTAGTTTCAGGTATATAACATATTGATTCAATATTTGTATATATTGTGAAATGATCACACAGTAGGTAGTTAACACTTGTCATCATACATAGTTACAACATTTTTTCCTTTTCTTTGTTCTTATAATAAAGACTTTTAAGATCTCTTTTAGCAACTTTCAAATATACAATACGGTAGCTAAAGACATGAGAGAAAAAAGATTAAGAATAATACCAGAGATTTTTGACATGAGTAAATGAAGATGGAATTTTCTTATCTTAAAATGGAAAAGAAAAGTAGGTTTAAGGCTATGAGGCTTTCCTTAACAGCAGAATTAAGCCAATATATGCCTACCTAAATTTCAAAATTAATATGAACCAGTGAGCTACATATCTCTTGTTACTTTTTGAATTGATTATTTTTTAATAGTCCCTCTCTACTATAGGGTCCTTTTATAATCTAATCTACACAAGACAATTAATTTCAAAATTAATATGAACCAGTGAGCTACATATCTCTTGTTACTTCTCCTTTTGAATGAAAGGATCTGTAGGACTAATCCTATGTCTGTCTCCCTATTGTGTGTTTGGTATGTATAAAGCAATTAACATGTCTTTTGATTACAGATTTTCATATGGGGAGAGCATACTTAAGGATTTCTACTTAATGAATTATATTTAAGGTGCCTCATATAAACTTGGACCTGATCTAGATAATGAGATCTTGGTCTTCGAACCCGAGACTGATGTCATAACAGGGTGCAAATTTCAGAGGTCTTGAGAGAAGGATGATTGTATTTGGTATGTGAGAATATGTAAATTGCTGTGACCAGATAATGGCCACAGCAGTATGTATGATCTCATACGAATGTTCAGAATATTCCTGCTATCTAGTAAGAGATGAAGTGTACATTTTTTCCCCCTTGAAACTGGGAGCAATTTTGTGACAACCTTGACGATGAGAATGTGGCACAAGTTATACTGTGTGATTCCCAAGGCTAAGGAATAAAAGGAGAGAAATCATCTGTCTGGCTTCTCTTTTTCAAAGAAAATTGACCTGGTAACTGAACCACCATGTTGTGAGGAAGCACAGTCCACATACAAAGGCAAAGATCAGGTGCTAAGCCAACCTTAAGATCATTCTAACCCCTATCATTTAAGTGTCCCCCCCAAGCTCTGCCAAAATTGCAGATCTGTAGATGCAAAATAAGTTGTCATTGTCCCAAACCTCTAAATTCTTGGCTTATATGTCATTCAACCATAGTTTTGAAAAAAGTTACTTTTGAGAGGAGAACAACACAGGGAATAGAGGTTAAAAATGAGCTTTAAGGGCCCCTGGGTGGCTCAGTTAGTTAAGCAAATGCCTTTCTTTCAGGTCATGATTCCAGAGTCCTGGGATCAAGCCTGTGTCAGGCTCCTTGCTCAGCAGGGAGCCTGCTTCTCCCTCTCCCTCTGCCTGCTACTCTGCCTACTTGTACTCTCGCTCTCTCTCTCTCTCTGTCAAATAAATAAAAAGAATCTTTAAAAAACATTTATATTTTTGAAACTGTCATTCAAAATGTGAGAGTGAAATTTAGTTTAAAAAAATGGATGTTATGTTGTAAGTTTCATGTTTTGCCCTGAGAATAGGTAGTTTTATATTAGGAAAGTCAATCAACTTTTTTAGTACTTATTTTTCTTATCATAAATATCATATCTTTTAATTCCATTATTAATTATATGTGGAAAATTAATGACCCACACATTGTCAATTAACCAGACGCATCCCTTCAATACGGCATAACACAAGTGATTAATAAAATATGTGTTGAGACATATTAGGCCCCACTTTACAAACTAAAATTTAAATACATGTGGATATATTTTATTTTCCTACAAGGTCTCCATCATAAAGAGAGAAACAAAATTATATTCTACCTTATAATGGTTTTCTATGTAAGTTTTAATTATGAGACACTTATATTATTCACTTACCTATTTCACTATTTAGAAATGATTTGAAACAAAAAGAAAAGAGAAACCAAGTATATATTAAAATGTATTACATAAGCCTTAGTCTTTGATTCTGCTAATGCTCTTTATCAGGATCTATACTAACTTAAATATTTTTAAAGTACTTATAAATGAAGAGTAAGTATTTCTCAAGTATAGTTTGTAAAATAAAATAAAATAAAATAAAGTACTGCACCTTCCTCTTACTGTTCCTTTCATACTCTAAATTTATAGCTAATTT
The DNA here is from genome assembly GCF_022355385.1 of Mustela nigripes. Lineage (NCBI taxonomy): Eukaryota > Metazoa > Chordata > Mammalia > Carnivora > Mustelidae > Mustela > Mustela nigripes. The sequence continues at coordinate 49,985,757 of NC_081566.1, forward strand.
TCACGAGTTATAAAGTTCTGGATTACACATCTCCTCACCTATGACACCTCCCAGCTTTTAAAAGAGATTAACAATTTATTATAGCAATTTAGCAGAAGTACTGCTGCTTCCTGTCAGAATTTACTGGCATCTTTGCTCACAAACTGGACGTAAAATATGTCAATGTGACCCTTTCCAGTATCCTTGATGCGTGACATTCAGTGCACACTTCCTTTCTTCTGAGTTTATGTGCATGTTTGGTAGATCAGACAAACCTGGAACAGCTTCAGTTATTACAATGAAATTTTCCAATTTGCAGAAAACAAATCCCTATTAGGAGAATAATCAGTGAGAAACAAAACAGAAAAACTAATAGAGACAAGTTTTATAACCTGCAAAAAGATAACAAATGTTAAACTATATTTAATAATCACATCTGACTTTAAGCCAACTAATTGATAAACTGCTTCCTCAAAGAAGAGTGACTTGTGTGCTCTCATGGTATAGGGCACTCCCGATTTCTCTTGCGAAGTCCTACAAGAGCACTAACAGTGCATTCTCTGTCAGTCTCCCTTGTGCAGCTTTGTTCCACAGGCAAAGTTGTGGACCCCAGTGGGAAGTAATACTTCAGACCATCAACGTCTTAACAGGGTGTTCCCAGTACTATCAGCGAAAACTTTTCCGAAGAATATTAACATCTGTGCCCATCACCTTTGTATGATGATTTGCATGATCTAATAAGATTTAGAAGTCCGGAAGGTGCTGTTGCTTTTGTTCCTTTGCTTAGTAACCTCACAGGATGTTAACTTTAACAAAAATATTTCATGCCAGTAAAACTCATATACCAGGAAGTTTATGTTCTCAATAAAATAGTGTATCAAATAAGTATATTTGACATATTGGAAAATATTTGTTTTAAGATTTTATTTATTTATTTGACAGACAGAGATCACAAGAAGGCAGAGAGGCAGGCAGAGAGAGAGAGGAGGAAGCAGGCTCCCCGAGGAGCAGAGAGCCCAATGAGGGGCTTGATCCCAGGACCCTGGGATCATGACCTGAGCCGAAGGCAGAGGCTTTAACAAACTGAGGCACCCAGGCCCCCCTGGAAAATAATTTTTAAGTAATGAAGTTATCTTAACCATTCTGAAGTAAATATTTTTACAGTAATTAATATTTATCTGAAAGTTTTAAGTATACTTTATTAGGGTGGCATAATATTTTTCTTTTATTATTTACCTGTGTAGTTTAATGTCAGATTGAAAACTCAAAGTAATATAGACCAAATTTAGTTACAAATAGACAGGAATGTTAGCTCGTTGGAGGGAAACATTTATACAACAGAAATTAATATATCAGTGTGTGTATATATGTATACACACACACACATACACTTATATACACACTCACCAATATATGTAAGGGTATATCTAGAAACATAATTCTCTGAGAGACTGATTTTGTCAATTAATGTATTTACTTTTGACTCTCCTAAATTACTTATTAGGTAAGAATTTTCTAAACATTCATTTTATTATTAGAGACTGATTTAAATTTTGTAATTATTTTACTTTCAAATGAAACAAAATTCAAACCATATATATATATATATATATATATATACACATATATAATTTCACATGTTATAAAAGTCACACAGTGTATTGCAGGATGAGCCAATCATTCTATTTTTAGGTTAGAAATATTTATTTTTCTTACTAAGACTTGGATTCTCTCTGAATAGTAATACCTTCTATTACAGAAGGGCCATGCCCCTACAACAGCCAGCACCCAGAGGCTGTTCCCAGACCGTGAAGCCCTGTCTGCTCTAAGCTATCTTCATTCCCACTCTTCTGTGCTTTTTGTATTCCATAACAGCTACCAAAAGTGGGCGTGCGAAGTCTTGTTCATGCTCTTCCTTTGTTCTCACATAAATGTATTGAAAGTGACTTTAGTTTTTAAAATATAATTTCATGCCATCTTTTATCTATATTCCTACAGAATATCCTTGGTCCATAAACTTATGATATTGCAGGCATAACAGGATAAACTTCTTTCAGAACTAAATGGACATGACCACTACTTTTCAAACGTTATTTTTCTTAAGTTGTTTTTCTTAACTAGAAGCTAACTAACTTACATTAGCATCATTTCTTTTCAACTAACCCTGTTTATTCCTAGTGAATAATAAAATATCTGTCTTCTTCTATCAAGAATTAGCAGGATTTTAAAAATGTGTATTTTCAAAAAGGTTAGGAGAAACTTGAAATATCTTTAAGTTACTACTTTAACAAAAACATTTCTTCCAAATGTCATGGAATAGGTATTAAATCCTATCAATATTACTTTAAACTTTAGGAAATATCTGAAGCCTTCAGCATTGAAATGTAAAATAGGAGAGCTAAACTAATGAATAAACAACAGAATTGAACCTAAAATCAATCAATCAATCAATCAATCAATCAGTTAACAAACTAAATAAACAATAGATCAATTTAACCAACAGATACAAATACAAACTCCCAATTCAAAAGCCAACAAATCAAATTCAATAATGTATAGCATGAAAATCCTACAATGGTCAAATAAAACTTGTTACATACTCTCAAAACTTGAGAATAGGAAATTTAACAAATTAAAGAATTTTTGTGAGGAAACTATACTCAATGTTAGCAGTATAGCTAACATTGAAGTATTTTGCAAGCTGTTCAATGAAACACAAAGTATTGTAAAAGCAGTTGTTAATATGTCTTATAATTTGGGGCGCCTGGGTGGCTCAGTGGTTAAGCCGCTGCCTTCGGCTCGGGTCATGGTCTCGGGGTCCTAGGATCGAGCCCCACATCGGGCTCTCTGCTCAGCGGGGAGCCTGCTTCCTCCTCTCTCTCTGCCTGCCTCTCTTCCTGCTTGTGATCTCTCTCTGTCAAATAAATAAATAAAATCTTAAAAAAAAAATGTCTTATAATTTTATCACTGAATTGGACTCATAAAGAAAAATGAAGAGTGGCTTTAAAAGCATTAGGAATAGTTGGTTAGGTATTGAGAAAGAAAAACAACTTTAGACTCCATATTATATTTATGCAATGTAAAAAGTAGAAGAGTCATTTATCTTTCTTTTTTTCCTTTGCATAAAAGAAGCAAATATTTAAATTTTATTTTAAAATGTAGGAAATGTTCACAGTTTCTCACATTAAAATTTACATTATCAGAGATAATCTAATTAAAATCTAATTAAAAACAGCAAAACCAAAACTAAAAGAATCTCTAGGCCACTCTTTTCCTTTGAAGAAAATATTTTATTTTAAAAGCTTTAATACACATTCAAAGAAAAAAATATTTTAAGTATTTGAAAATATTTAGTGAGTGCTTACCATCTGCCAAGTGAATTCTAGCTCCTGGATTAATAGAAGTGAAAAGTTGTCCACTTGCGTGAAGCATAATTCTAATGTGGGAGAAAAGAATTAAACAAAATAAATTGATTTACAAAGATTAAATAATTAATAGAGGTCAAGATCCCATAGGATCCTGTGAGTCAAAATAGGAGCTTTGGGTTTTACTTGAGTGAAAAACTGCAGAAGTATTTTTAAAAAAGAATTGTCATGATATGGCTTAGATTTTTCTTTTTAAGGTTTTATTTATTCATTTGTGGGAGAGAAAGTAAGAGAGAGAGAGAGAAGGAGCAGGGGGGCAGAGGGAGAAGGAGAAGCAGACACCTTGTTGAGCAGGGAGCCCAATGTTGGGCTCAATCCAGGGGCTCCAGGATCATAACCAGAGGAGAAGGCAGATGCTTAATGAACTGAGCCACCCAGATTTCCCATGGCTTAGGTTTTTAATTGCATTACCTGGTTGCTGTGTGGAGAGTACTTTGAAGAAAGGGTGAAGCCAGAAGCTTGAATCAGCCTAGAATATGGCTATTCAGTAATTTTGAGGATCCCTTGAAATAAGATTTTATAATAATTCTTAATTACCCATCAATTTCTGTAGTAGAGCTTTGGATTTGGGAGGGAAATAATATAGTTGTCAGGTGGTAAAGGCAGGAGAATTTGAAAACAGCATTTAAAAGTTACTGCATTTTTTTTTAAAGATTTTATTTATTTATTTGACAGAGATCACAAGTAGGCAGAGAAGCAGGCAGAGAGAGAAGAAGAAGCAGGCTCCCTGCTGAGCAGAAAGCCCGATGTGGGGCTTGATCCCAGGACCCTGGGATCATGACCTGAGCCGAAGGCAGAGGCTTTAACCCACTGAGCCACCCAGGCACCCCAATAGTTACTGCATTTTAAAGGTAAAGCTGGCAGCATTTTTTTTACACTGTATATTTGAAACATATAAACAAAGAAATGTTTATGTTGCCTTATTTCAATGTCATGTTAATGAATGAGAATTAGTAAATTGAAAAAAAAAGATATTCTAAATATACAACATCTCTCAATTTTTAAAGCACAGAATTAAAAAAAAAAAAGATTTATTGATTTATTTGAGAGAGAGCGAGAGAGAGAGCATGTGAGTGGTGGTGGAGCCAAAGAGAGAGGGAGAGAATCTCAAGCAGACTCCATGTTAAGCAATGCTAGATCCCAGGACCCTGAGATCATGATTTAAGCTGAAATCAAGAGTATACCACTGAACTCACAATGCCACACGGGACCCCAAAACATGGGATTTTTTTTGTTCCCCTTTTATCTTGTATCTTTTCCTTCCTCTCCCTCCTCATCTCCTCCAACTCCCTCCTCCTTCCACTTCCTTCCCTTTTTCCTACTAAAAGGTCTTCCCGCAAGAATGAATCCAACAAAACATGTTTTGGATTTCGTGGATTATGGTAGAGTTATATGCTTCTAAAAATACTATTCTAGAGCATCTGAAAAGAGTAAATGTCGAATTTTAAAAACAATAATTTTTCTTCCCTGTTCATCAATAAAATTATCTTCCTCATATATGCAAAGTAAAAATAGGGAAATTGTATCTTGAAACATTGGAGGAAAAAAATTGTACTTCACTCACAATTATTATTGAAACTTTCTGAGAGTTTTTAAACCAAAATTCACCATATTTAAAGTTCCTTTACTCTCTTGCAACTCTTGACGTTTGAGGTAACATCTTCAAAGGCTGCATGCGTGAATCTTGTAAAGTAACTTTCAAGTTCGAAGTCTAGATTTTGAAGCAAAATTTCAACTTTTCTTTTAATTAAAAAATATCTCCCAAAATTGGAGATGTAACCATAAAATGATATTGTAAGGGCACCTGGCTGGTGCAATCAGTTAAGGGTCTGACTCTTGGTTTTCATCTCAGGTCATGATCTCAGGGTACTGAGATAGAGCACTCTATCAGGCTTGTCATTCAGTGTGGAGATTGCTTAAGATTCTCTCACCTCTGCTCTCCCCCTGTTTTCTCTCAAATAACTAAGTAAAAAATAAATAAATAAATAAATAAATAAAGTTATATTGTTACTGTAGCCAAAAATTATTTTGTTTTTTTAAAGTATAAATAACTTATAATAATTAAACCTATTTCTGATTCTATAATTAGTATTTAAAAAACATTTAGTTACTTTAGAACATTAATATATATTTTTAAAGATCTTATTTATTTATTTATTTGACAGAGACGACAAGTAGGCAGAGAGGCAGGCAGAGAGAGAGGAGGGGAAGCAGACTCCCCGCTGAGCAAAGAACCCAATTCGGGGCTCAATCCCAGGACCCTGCGATCATGACCTGAGCCAAAGGCAGAGGCTTTAACCCACTGAGCCACCCAGGCACCACTAAAACATTAATATTTTATAAAATAGTATTTCTAATTTTCTGAAGTATCGATGAAAGTTAATTCCTACAGAAATTTTTCTTTCAACATTCTAGGAAGCTATTGTTCCTCAACAAACACAGCATAGGGACATTTTAAGGGTTACAAAAATGTCACAGACTTTATATTTAACATTAGAAAATCCAAATATGATGATTAATATAAAATAATAAATTCTTAGTTGTATGTAGATAAGATTATTTTAGGGACATGTGGGTGGCTCAGTGGGTTAAAGCTTCTGTCTTCGGCTCAGATCATGATCTTGGGGTACTGGGATTGAGCCCCACATAAGGCTCTCAGCTCAGTAGGAAGCCTGCTTCCTCCTATCTCTGTCTCTCTGCCTCTCTGCCTACTTGTGATCTCTGTCTGTCAAATAAATAAATAAAATCTTTAAAAGAAAAGATAAAATTATTTTATACGACTTCTCTTTATGAAAGTGATATTACAAAAAGAAAATACAGTTGTGCTTTCTCTTTCTCACAATGGCATTCATTTACATAGGATATTCGCTATACAGTTTTATCTTTCTACTCATTATCTACTGGCTGCATGTAATTTATTTCCCCTGACATTTTCTACAAGTCACTTCTCTTTTCTTCCATTAAAATTCATTTGTTACTGTATATTAAATGCATAATAATGGAAGAGCAAATCAGTATTGCATATCACAGAAGCTAGCAACTTATATTCTGCATAATATTCCTCAAACCAAAAGGAAAATTGCTTCTTTTGATATTAATATTGATAACGACCAATGCTGGTATTGAATGTCATGTGTTAGGGACCATACTAGAGCTCTTTCTCTGTATTTTTTTCCTTCCTGATAATTTTATGGACTGTCCATCGTATTCTTTATTTTTTGTATTTTTTAAAATTTCAACAATATATTTTAATTTGGTTTATTAGGTAAAAGATTGAAATATTATCAACCTTTAAGATTGCATTTTAGTGACCTACAATATAAATGTCCATTATAAAGTAAATCAAATAGTTCATATGAGCTTTCTTTTCCCCAGCTTATTAAAAGTTGCTGGTTTCCAAATTGATGACAACCTAGGATCAAATAACAAATAGCACATCAGTAAAATTATTTAATGTATCTTCATAGTTAATACTACCAGACTAAGATAGAAGCAGTTTCTTAAAGAGATGGATCTTGTCTGTAATGAATTATAGAATATGGGAATAATTTTTTCACTTGACTCTGAATGTAGTTTTGTTGGTTTCAAAGTCACCTGTCTTTAAAAACATGTAGATTCAAAAGACAAGTACAGGCAGAACTATAGATTTCAATTATATAATAGAAATGGATTATATAAGTATAATTGAAAAGAAGCCTGCTCAATTTTGAATATTTGTAAAATTTTATCTAAATTCAATTAGCCAGGATGCCTGGGTGGCTCAGTTTGTTTAACATCTGACTTCAGCCCCACGTCTTGATCCCAGGGTCCTGGGATTGAGTCCCACATCGGGCTCCTTGCTCAGCAGGAAGTCTGCTTCTCTCTCTGACTGTCACGCCCACTTCTTGTGCTCTCTCTCTCTCTCTCTGACAGATAGACAGATAGACAAATAAATCTTAAAAAATCAATTAGACAACTTCTGTTATTTTTATTCTAACCCAGTAATGAGCTATTGTTAATGGAATAATTACCTAGAAGTCATAAAACAAAAAACATCATTTATTAACAATGTGTTAGAAAACTCAGTCAGAAAAATTGAGCTAATGATGATTTAAATTTGACAGTAAGTTTAAAGGGCTTTGTAAAGTATAAAAATCATATAAGCGATGGGTTTGATTAAATATACTGTAATTCTTGATAAATAGCAAGAAATTTAGGGTTTCAGTGCACTGTCAAGAAGTAATATTTAAAGCTTGAAACTCTTATGAACCCTCTCACATAAATCTTCCTCACATGAACACACACACCTACCAATTTGTTGAGACTGAGTCACCTCCAGGGCTCTGACTTGATTAGCTGACAGATTTGCTTTAGAACTTTAGAATCAAAGATATTATTTAAAAAGGAAGAAAAATGTGGTCAAACAATAAGAAACAGCGGAGAAAGCAAGAAAAAAACCCAGTTAAAATATTTGATAATGAATCCATAATTGGTAAGCGTTTTTGTTTTGTTTTGTTTTGTTTTGTTTTTTCACATCTGCTGGTAATTCTATATCCACAGAGAAAACTTACAAGTGGAGTAAATGTTTTATATATATACAAGGTTCCTGAAGCTGGTACCTATAAGCAAGGACTTTGTTTTCAACATAAGTGCTTTTTATCCATTTTATTTTCTATTAGAGTTGACCCTTAAACAACATGGATTTGAACTGCATAGGTTCAATACAGTACAGTAGTATAAATGCATGTTTTCTTTTTTCACAATTTTCTTAACCTTTTTTTTCCTCTAGCTTACTTCACTGTAAGAATGCAGTGTATAATACATATACAAAATTTGTGTTAATCTACTATGCTATCAGTAAGACTTCTAGTCATTGTAGGCTACTTGTAGTTAAGTTTGGGGGAAGTTAAAAGTTACAGGAGATTGGTTTTTCAACTATGTGCTGGGGAAGGGGATTGGCTCCCCTAATACCCATGTTGTTCAAGAGTCAATTACAGTTTCATGGTAGGCTGATCTGCTACCAACTAAAATAATTCAGTAATAATAAAATTATCCCTTCTTGAAAAATGGCTCTATTCTTGCCTGTTTAACACTGTGCAGCAAAATGGAGTACACTGCTCTTTCCCATTAAATTAATGGTTGCACTGTATTATTATTATTATTATTAATACTATGAAAGCTTTTGTTATTGATTTATTTTTTTCTTTTTTTAAGATCTGATTTATTTATTTTAGAGACAGAGAGCAAACAATAAGCAGGGGAGGAGGGAGGGAGAAAGATAATCTCAAGTAGGCTCCCGACTGAGCCTGGAGCCAGGACAGGTCAGATCTCACAATCCCATGATGATGACTGGAGCCAAAACCAAGAGTGGGACTCTTAACTGACTAAGCCACCCTATTACTGGCTTTCTTAGAAACATTTGTGCTTATAATTTAGATACAATCAAATAAATGTACAGAATATGTCATTTCCTTTCCCTTTTCTTTTCTTACCAGACCATAATTAGTTTTCCCTTCTCTCTAATTCCTTTCTTCCATGCTTTTGTTTACTCTTTTTTTTTTCATTTCTTCACATTTCCAACCTTAGTATTCTGAAGATCAAATATGTAGCTAAACCACATAAATCACTAAAATATATTTGAATATTTTTACGATTTCTTTCAATTAATTTTGTATCTTATCTATGATCTAGTGTCTTCCAGATGGACATCAAGAACCAATGGTGTGTTAGGCTGTCTAATTGCATTAGAATCATATAAAATTATTGTAATAAATACAAATAAATTTACACAAATCCAGACTTATGAAGTTAAAATTTCTAAGAGAATTAGAAAACCAAGACTATTCATTGAAAATATCTCCCTCAGGTGATTCTGATATGACATGTGAGACAAGTTTAGAATACATAGGAAAATTACCTCACTTTCCTCAAACAAGTATGGGAAATGCTGCCAAAATAGCAATTACGAAGAGTCTGGGGGTTCCTGGGTGGTATAGTTGGTTAAGCCACTAGACTCTTGGTTTTGGCTAAGGTCGTGGTCTCAGGGTCATGAGATCAAGCCATGTGTCAGGCTCTGGGGTCAGCACAGAAATTCTACTTTCTCCTTCTTCCCCTGCACCTTCACTCATGCTCTCTGTCTCTCCAATACATAGATAATCTTTAAAAAAAAAAAAGAGTCGAATGTTTGGCTGATAAAAGTGGTAAATGATAAGATTCTGCCTAACACAAGAAAATAAATCAATCTACTAAGGTAGGCAGGTGCTTCAAACCAACCTCACAGCAGTTGCTGACCTTCATTTTCATAGAAGAAATAATAATACGGTCACTGCAGTGACTGGCATGTGTCACCTTTCCTTAGGTTACATTTTGCAGTTCAGGTCTGTGGAGCAGTCTTCATTGATTACATTTATAATGTAGTCTGAAGATTTTGTGTTTTTTGTTTCATTTTGTTTTACTTTATGTCTGGAATGCCATTTTCAAATCTCTTAGCCTGCTAAGTCATTCTTATCACTAAAGACCCAGATTCTAGGGCACCTGGGTGCCTCAGTGAGTTAAAGCCTCTGCCTTTGGCTCAGGTCGTGATCCCAGGGTCCTGGGATCGAGCCCCACATCAGGCTCTCTGCTCAGTGGGGAGCCTGCTTCCCCCTCTCTCTCTGCTTGCCTCTCTCCCTACTTGTGATCTCTGTCACATAAATAAATAAAATTAAATTTTAAAAAGACCCAGATTCAGTTACTTCTCTTACAATATTGCTTGACTAGCTAAGTTTATGTGTTACTCCTTAATGCCCTATCTGCTTTGATCACTATACTTATTACATTACATTGAAACTACTGTTTGTTTATCTCTTTCAATACAAAATAAGCTCCTCAATGTCTAAGTGGTATCTTTTCCTCTTTGTAGTCCTCCTTTAAGTTGAGCATATCGTCTCATGTGTGATAAGCTTCAATAAACACCTGTCTAATCATTGAATGACACAAGATAACAGGCACAATTAATTTTCATAGAAGAAGTCTACCAATAGATTAAAGAGACAAAGAGACTAGGTGACAGTAATTTGAGAGCCAAGAAAATATTATCATAGTGAACATTGTTGTCAAATACTAATAGATTATCCATCAATCTTAATTATTGCAATTGTTTATTGAGTTACTGTTAAGTCATTCATCACGAAACAGAAAATATTTTCCTAGTCCATGTTGCAAACAAAGAAAATGCAATAAACGCATTCTTGCCTCTATTTTTATTTTCTTTTGCTGTAAGATTTTATGTTTCTAGTGACCAGATAAAGTTTTATTTTGCATGGTGTCTATGTTAGTTGTCTCAGTGTGATTTGAGATTAGTCTCATTGATGAGATTTGGAAATTGATTTAGTTGAATCAATAACACATTTACATACTCTCTCTAGTGGCAGAAAACTTCTACACATGGTTAATCACATACATTGTGTTGATTTTAGTAGCTTCAGTATCAGATCTTGTCCTTAGTGCCTGAGCATAAACTATGAAGTAAATTTTACTATTTAAGATACATCACAGACCTGTACCCCTGGGGATAAAAATATATGTTATCAAAAATAAAAAATTAAAAAAAAAAAAAAGATACATCATGATAAGACTGTATAGTCTTAACGTTTGTTCAGTAAGCTTAAAGGTAATACAATCAAAATACAATTTATCTTACATTCCACAAACACATAGACTTCCAAAACTAACATTTATTGTATCATTAACTTCTCTGAAAACCTTAATGAGTTTCCATTATCTGCATATCTGTATTTGATATTCATGGTTATACAGGTAACTTATCTTCACTGTAACAAAATATTCCTTGTTTACAAAAATGCCTGATCTAGTGAGATTGATCTCTATGCCTCTTCCCATACTCTATATATATTTATTCCTGCCTGCAAATCTCAGTTCCCCTTGCTTTTCTATCACTCCCTCTCTCTTTGATTTACAAATACACAAAAAAATTTATGCTGTTCTAATTTCCATCATTACCAAGATGGCTCTACCTATGAAAAGCTAAGATTTCTTTTTAAAAGAAAAGACAAGGAGGTCTTCAAAAAGTATGATAAATATATAAGTGGTTATTGAATGTTCCCACACTCCATGCAAAATCACAAGTACTTTAAAAATTATGATGGACATAGATTGATTATTTTAAAGTATATTTTTATTGCTAAAAAGGTTTGGGATTAAATGTTATAAGAGTAATCTTTGTTTACAGAAAATTTAGATAGCCAGGAAATTGGATTAAAAAAAAACATACATATTGTATTGCTCTAAGGCAATCAGTACTATGGCACATTTCATCCCAGCATTATTGCTATGGATTTTTTTTTTCAAGAATTTATTTGTTTATTCGACAGACATAGTGAGAGAAAGCACAAGCAGGGGGAGCTGCAGGCAGAGGAAGAAGCAGGCTTTTGCTGAGCAAGGAGCCCCATGTGGAACTCAAACCCAGGACTTCGGGATCATGATTTGAGGCAAAGGTAGATGCTTAATTGACTGAGCCACCCAGGCATCCCACCAAGGGTTTTTCTTAACCTAACACTGATTTCACACTGCATGTCACATTGCATATGCAATGTAGTATTATATTATTTATTCTAAATTATGAAGAATTTGATTATGTGTGTTATGTAAGTTTTAAAAATGTGGATAGGAGAGAGAGAGAGATTTATAGAATGCAGGCTTTTTTCACTTTTCGTTTTCTCAATAAATGTATGCCCCTAAGTGAATATAGATGAGAGATATTATTCTATATTTCCTTTCAGAGAGTCTCATATCCCATATGCTTATCATTGAATATGGTTCTAATGTCAAACTACATGCATTTATTATGAAACATGTCCTTAAAGGAGAAATCATTTATTTTTGATGTTCAATCAAATAAACAGCAATCTGTTCTAATGTTAGAGGAACAGCAGACTGTGCTGGACTGTGATGAAATCATATGTATGAGTATGGGACTTTATGGAATATTTAATTTTTAAGGGAATATTTGACTACATATCATTTGAATTATATGTTATGATTCTAGGATTTAACCCCTCATGTTTTCACTAAATTCAATGCTTAGAAATATTATTTTGTTTGTGTAAAAATATCATAAAGTCACATAGAAACTTGAAGACTATAATATCTTTTAAAAATAATGAATATTCTATAACAAAATATTAAAATGAAATTACTAGTGAACTTCTTTCCAGTATCTTTTGTATATTACACATTTGACCTTTTTTTTTTTTTTTCCCCAAACAATTTGGTGTCTCTACCAAGTGCTAAGTCCTGGGTCAAGAATGGAATTCAAGAAGTGAATAAAACAGATATGGTGTCCAACCTCAAGAAATCCACATTGTCCTCTATCTGTATATTTAACAAAGATAACTCAGAATTTTCAAGGTTTCTTATATACAGGATGGAATTAACAGAAACTTGATATCATAATACTTACCAATGAGACAAAAAGGAAATAGAAAGATTGTTTAATTCATTCTGTGTACACCTTAAAGTTATACATTTTTAGCTATAACTTGTTTTTTTGCAGAGTGAGGGAAATAATTTATTCTTCCACGCCAGTAAAGTCAGAAGAGTAACAATAATTTTAAATACTAACTAATAATAAATCTAATTTTTTTTAAGATTTTTATTTATTTATTTGACAGACAGAGATCACAAGCAGGCAGATAGGCAGGCAAAGAGAGAGGAGGAAGCAGGCTCCCCACTGAGCAAAGAGCCTGATGTGGGGCTCGATCCCAGGACCCTGGGATCATGACCTTAACCGAAGGCAGAGGCTTAACCCACTGAGCCACTCAGGTGCCCCAATAAATCTAATATTTTAAATATGGAGGTCAAGTCCATAGCCTTCCAAGGAAGGCATAGTTGACAGTACTATCAAGAAAGTGAAGGCACAAAAGAAAAATGTGTTTTTTTTTTTTTGTTACATCAATGTAATATAACTTATCCTGACTATAAAGTTCATAAGATTCCAAGCTTGGTGGCTTACAATATGGATGGGATGAAACATAAATAGAAATTTATGTTTCTATTTATATCTTGAGTTCTCTCTAAATAAAGATTTCATAAGAAATTTATCAAGGATGATGCAAGAAATAAAATTATGAGAAATAAATCATTATTTCCAACCTGCTTTGTAGTTGCCATAGAAGTTTCATGTATATCCCAGATAGGTTTCCTCAGAGTTCAAAACATTTATGGTTTGCCATACTAATGCATGGTAGCAATAAATATCTACCAACTGCCAAGATATTTATGATTTTGAATTAATTAGGCTCTCACAGCAGTTCTTGAAGATGATTACAGCTATTTTCATTTTATAAAATGAGTAAATTTAAAAGAGCTTAAGTAACCTGCTAAATTCTGTACAGCTAGTTAATTACAAAGCAAGCAGTCAAGTTCAAACCCTTCTGAATCCAAATTCAGACTTGCATTACTATGGTACAATGACAGCATATTTGAGGAAAGACACCTTTACTCTCTTCTTAATATCACATATAAGCCATTTATTTCCTCTAAAAAAATGATGCATGAATAAAAACATAAATATGTGGGTAATTAGCTTCATTACTTGAAGGAATTAATGAGGCCACAGGCTAATTGTGTACAGATCACTAGTCTTTGAGTGCCAACAATAATATTCTTCATAAGTCACAAAGAAGATCTATTTTTAAAAAAAGTACATGAACAAAAAAAATAATAATTGCTATTTGATTTAATGAGTGTCATCAGAAGCAATGAAAAAGATACACTTATAATGAAAGTTGAGAAATATAATGGTTTAAATAGATGATAATAAATAACATATTCCCTTGTTAGTTAAATAAAAATTGTTTCAAAATTTTAAATAGAAGGAAAAACACCTACAGATAATAATATACTTAAATAATTTTGTAGCAAGTATAGAAAGGATGGTATGATAGAATAGCAGTCATCTAAACATTATTATTTAAACAATTTAGTACCCTTTCATTTCTCTTTACCTATTTAAAAGTATAAGTAGATTTCTCATATTCAGAAATATCTTTTAATGAGACCCAGATTAGAACAATACATTACAAGAGAAGAACTGTTATCATTAAAAAAAAAACTGGATGATAACTCCAAAAGACATAAAAAGTATTTTATCTTAATACCCACTAACACTTTGTTCGTTAACATTAATGAGCAATGTTAAATATTAATGTCAAAGAGGGTCACCTGGGTGGCTCAGTGGGCTAAGCCTCTACCTTCAGCTCAGGTCATGATCTCAGGGGTCTAGGATCGAGTACCCCATCGAGCCCTGCATCAAGCTCTCTGCTCAGCAGGGACTCTGCTTCTCCCTTTCTCTCTGCCTGCCTCTCTGCCTACTTGCAACCTCTCTCTCTCTGTCAATAAATAAACAACATCTTTTTAAAAATGTTAGATATTAAAATCATCTTTAAATGATTAATGACATTTGAGGTATTTCTTTTTCCTTTGAAAACAATATTTAAAGCTTAACTCCAAAAAAGTAAACTTTACAAGGAATATTAACAACACATAAAGTGTAATTAAAACATCAAAATATATTAAAATATAGAGATTGGGGAAAAAATGAAGAAACATTAAGCTGCACAAAACAGCACATGTAAAATTAAGAAAGCTGCTAAGAATGCTTAAAGTAAATTTTCAACTTGAATCTGATGCTTGCCATAAATAAAGTCCTTCTCATTAAAACACAAACTGTTCATGGAAAAAAAAAAAAAACACATGTTATATTAGGGAACAATCAACATAATTTTTCTCCTTGAGTACTTACTTGTGCCCGGATATTTTATTGTCTCTCCTTTTATGTCCATATGCCCTTGATAATTTCTTTTATAGCTTTTTTTCCTCTAAATTTTTTCTCTAAGGTAGTAGAGGTGATTACACCACATGTATCATTCAATATCAAAGCCATACAGTGTAATGGAAGTTACATACAGAATATATTTGGAGTCTTAAGAACATTAGATATTAGTTTTTTTTAAAGGCTCAACTATGTTTTCTATGAGGTGAAATCATTACTATGACTTTTTTAATATGCTGATCAAAATCTTGTCTTCTCATCATAATAAAAGTGATGTCTGGCAGCTACAGTCAAACAAGTATTAAAAGTAATGGAAAAAAAAAACAACAACTCAGAGCAGAACAGTCCTGAATTCATTTCATAGACAAGAAAGTGCACCATCTATTGTTCATATTCTATCCTGGCATTTTCAGAGAGTTAGTGTGCAAGTATTCCAAAGGTGGGACTAGCCAAGTTTTATTTCTTTTTCCAAGCTACAGAACCTAAGGTAGTTTGGACTCATCCTCAGAAGCGTGGATAATAGTGCACAGATAAGAGATGTCTTAAAAATTTGCCCCTACAGGAGAAAGAAAGAATTTTATATTAGTCCTTTGGCAGATTTGAGATTGGGCCTTACCAGTTAAGAGATAGTCAAGACCCACTAAACATTATCCATGTTGGCTATCTTCATTATCAAATTACAAGACTGTTGCTTCATTTTAAATTTGAAGACAGGCTTAGTCTGATTATAAAGTCCTAAAATTTTCAGCATTAACATCACAGAAAGTCCTGTATCTACCTCTGTTGTGTGTTTACTGCAGAAAATTTCTTTCCAGGAAATTATGGCAGGGATTTGTACAGCAAAGTATCAAGAGAGCTTTAAAATGGCAATTACAGCTTTCACTACACAGGCTAACAATGGTACTGCCGCATTTACATCAGCTGTTCTAATGTCTTCATTGTGATATTGTGTTTGTCTCCCAACTTCACCATCTGCTTCCTGGTTTTAGTTAGGTCTTTTCTCATACAGCTCTGTGATACGATTTTGAAGTTCGTACACAATACTGAATATGATTCCTAACAGTTCTTCCCACAATCTTTTTCAGCATAAGTCTTTCAAAACTCAACACCCATAATGTGTGTCCTTCTGGCACAGTATGTGCAGCTGAAAGAAAGTATCAGTTGATAGATTTCATTTTGGCACAATATTCTTAAGTGCTACTGAAATTAACAAGATATGAAAGTACAGTCACAGTAAATTGGGCAAATGCAGACAAAGCTCAAAATATTGGGGCTTTCTTTAGTCCCTTACAATTAATTGTAGAATTATTTTTCCTTTTGTCATTTTAGTCTTGACAAGCTAGAACTCTAAATCCCTGGAGATAAGTAGAAGATAACTGACAGCCCAAATAATCAGTTGAGTTGAACTTAACTCCTAAAATTATTTAAAGTCCCATTAAGCAGTTATAATTATTATCAACGCCAAGAAGAACCAGAAGCCCACATGTTTTAAAAGGTGGTTTGGGGAAAATTCACACATAAAATTTTCATGTCTGTGTATGATAGTTCCCTGTGGAGAAATAGGAAGTGATAATACTCCACAGAAATAGGTCATGAGGAAGCATGACCTATTGTTATTTTTTTTTTAAGTTTTGATTAATTTATTTGAGGGAGAGAGAGAGCACATACACCAGCAGGGGCAACACCAAGCAAAGGGGGAGGGAGAAGCAGATCCCCCACGGAGCAGGAAGCCCAAAGTGTGACTTGATTCCAGGACACTGGGATCCTGAACTGTGCCAAAGGCAGATGCTTAAGGGACTGAGACATCCAGGTATCCCTCATTTGTTCTATTTTGAAATTAAGAAAATAGTTTGAAATTCTATAACAAGGATCGATTGAAATGGTAATTTTAGGAGAGCAACATGCTTAAATTTCGTTATTGTCATTGATGGTGGATTTGATGCCAGACCTTCTAAAGCTGATTCTGGAATGAGTACCATCATTTCCTTGTGAATAAGTTTCTAGATTGAGATTCTCGCTTACCTTCTGCAACTGACTTCTGACTCTTTGTGGGGGCGGG
Organism: Mustela nigripes; assembly: GCF_022355385.1. Classification (NCBI taxonomy): domain Eukaryota; kingdom Metazoa; phylum Chordata; class Mammalia; order Carnivora; family Mustelidae; genus Mustela; species Mustela nigripes. Next base: position 50,003,032 of record NC_081566.1, read on the forward strand.
GAGAATACTTCCTCCTTTTAATCCTGAATCATCTTTTTACCACAGGTATCAATGAGGCTGATTTTATTCATTTAGTAAACTTCATTATGTGTATCATATACCATGCATTGTGATAGGAGATGGGTGTAAGAGTGAAAAATGATGACAAAAGTGCTGTGAAAAAGGATAAATTCACAAAAGAGATAGAGGATGTGGTAGAGGCTGCAGTTTGACATAGAGTGATTTGGAAAGTCCTGCCTATCTGGTGTGAAAATATCTGAAGACCTGAGGAAAGTGAAAATGCTATTAATTGTGACATTTATGGAAGCACATTTCAGGCAGAGGGAGAGAAAAGACAGGAACCGTGGGAGGGTGTTTGGTATGTGTAAAGAACAATGGCGAAATTAGTGAGGTAGAACAGAAGGAGTTCTGTGCAAGGAGATGAAGTTATTCCTGGAGAAGACTCAGAAGAGTTCAGGTCACGTAGGATTAATTCCACTTTGGGTCTCCTTGGATGCCTTTTCACATTTATGACCAAGGATTCTTATAATGCTGATCTCTTCAGGTTTTAGAATTCCAAACTCTGTGTACTCCCGTCAATAATTTAGCTTCTAAAACTAAAGGCTCATTCTCTCATTTATCATGCATGTCTTAATTTTTGTTGGATTAAATGAAAACTTTTCTTTGAAAGAGGAGGGACTATATTGGAATGAGAAAAGGCATAACATCTTTAAGTAAATTTATTTTATTAAGTATTAATAAATTATGAGGAGGGAGGAAGGATTGCCTACTCAGAAAGTAGTTAAAACTAGGGGCACCTGGGTGGCTCAGTCAGTTGCAGCCACTCTTGGTTTTGGCTCAGGTCATGAGCTCAGGGTCCTAGGATTGATTCCTTCAATGGGCTCCATGCTCAGTGGAGGATCTGCTTCAGGATTCTCTCTCTCCTTTTGTCCCTCTCCTCACTAGCTGGCACTCGCTGTTTCTCTCTCTCTCTAAAATAAATAAATCTTAAAAAAAGAGTAGTTAAAACTATGAAACTGAGGACTGAGACAAGAGATAGTTTGCAGTGCTTAATGCAGGGCATCCGCTAAGGAATAAAGAGAAACAATGAAAATCTTCCCAAGGAATAGTACCTCACTGAAATCTCAAAGCATAACATTTGAGGATGTCATGAATTTACACACATATTTTTGTTTAGCTATAGCTAACATTTTGCAATCTGGGAAGGAAAGCAGAGTAACCAGCTGATAGACATAATCAAGAAATTTAGGTTTTTCAACAATGTGAATGAGCATGCAATCAGTTCTGAGAACAGGATCTACTGTAGCCAAGAAAATGCTGAAATACTGAATGAGGTATGAAGAAATGGGCAGATTACAATCGTATTATAGAGGGAGTGATGTTTGTGGAAACCCGGATATTGTACAATATTCAGGTAGTTTCTGCAAATTATCTGCAAAAGTTTAGGCAGCAGAAATCAACTTGTCAAAACTACCCCATCCCCATTGATATCACTTGCTTGGGACGAACATTTTCAGGATTAGGGACTTTAAATAGGAAACATGCTTATTTAATATACACAAGGAATTGTTACAGAGATAGCCAGAAACAAATTCAGACACTAAAATTTGAATACAACATTGTGAGTATAATGTCTATGAAATAACAGTGATTATAACAGAGCTAAGATAACCAAAAAAAGAATGTTTATAGTACTTAAGTAATTAAGAACAATGTCAGAGACCAATGATTCATCAATAAAGATATCAAGGGGTGCCTAGCTGACTCAGTCAGTGGAGAATGAAACTCTTGATCTCTGGGTTGTGAGTTCAAGTCCCATGTTGGGTGTAGAGATTACTTAAAAATAAAATATTAAAAAAAGATATCTAGAAGTCAGATGGACTTCTCTTCATCTCCTAATGAATTCAGTTGGCAATGTTGATATTTATATGACTAAATGTTTTTATATCAATTATTTTCACTCATTTAAATTTTAAAACATAGTGTAGACTCAACTATAAAACTATGTTTTGAAAAGGCACATTTCTCTAAAAAAAGATAAATGCTAATAATTTAAATATTGAATATGAACATAGTAAATTTTCCCCTATTTCCCTAGACGGTTAGGATCTCTTCTTTTCTCTTCTATTGCTTTCAATGAAAGAAGAGTGAGAGAATATTCATTGCATGTTTTACATGTGTCATACATAATTTAGTATGTGTGTGTTTCCCTAGAATATACTGTCTTTAAAGAAAGAATACATTTGATAAACACACAGATATGTATATACATATACATACAAACAACACAGCTACCATCTTACTTTATATTTCATGTTCTAGGTAATGCTTTCTTAATGGTTTTAAGGGACACAGCTTTCTTTGGTGGCCTTTTTTTCTTTGAGTTTCTCACAGTACCAAGAGATGCACAGCCTGAGATTCAATTATCTAAGGCACTTATCAATAATTTCAAAGTAATATAAGTATTATGTAATACTATCATGTCTTGGTGACAAGGTTACATGTCATTACTAGTTTTATTACACATACTTAGGCCAGGTGTATTAACAACCATGAAGAAGATGGAGTTCTTAAAATACTCTTCTATATTAAGAAAGCAGGGAGCCTAGAGCAGAGGTACGGGTCATAATAACATTTAAGAAACAAAGAAAGAGAAGGTGAATAAGAAGTAAAGTAAGAGAAAAATCAAAGTATTTAGTGACACAGAAGAAAGAAGAGTTATAATTTAAGTACAACAGAATTGTCAGATGTGTGAAACATTGATGAGAGTCAAGCAAGATGAAGTCTGGATGCTTCTATTCAATTTAATGTCATGGACGTCATCGGGATTTTAAGAGAGCTCCTTCAGTAGATTGGTAGAGTTATAACTGTGACTGCCATGTGTTGTGAAATGAATGGAACATAAGGAAAAGGGGAGGATATGTTTAAGCACAAAATCTGATAAATTGCTTGTAAAGAAGGGATAGAATGGGCAGCATCCAAAGCAGGAAATGTTTTGTCCATTAACAAAGATATCAATATCTAAGTAAGAGTGAATAGATTTAAAGATTTGGAGATTGAATTTGTTACTGGTTCATGGATTTTAATTTTTTGTATGAAGTAGGAGATTACTCAGGTCATGTACTCAGAGTGATAGAGGCTAGGAGATTAGTGATTTGAGATGTAGAGGACTTTTGAAATAGTAATTTGAGGAATTTGAAGAAAATGATGACTAGGAAAAAAAGAAGAATTTTGCAGGAATATTGAGAAACCAGTGTGAATCTGCCCAGTTATATGATACTGTCTGGAAATGCTAAGCATCCTGGGTCAGTTTTGAAAAGACGATCCATTATTGCTCGGAACATAGGGACTATAAGGGTCATTTCTATTGCTTATAACATAAGGCATAAAGATAGCACTTATGGTCACTTAATCCCTTATCATTGTCCCTAATGCAATTTTACACTTGAATGATCTTGAGAGAATAGCTGTTCTTTCCACTAGAGTATGATGCTTTCCTAATGAACACCTGTGCATGATATAATAAATGATTCATTGAATTGCCCACACCAGAAATCAAATTCTGATCTATGGGAACTATTTCACAATCAACCAACCTCTACTAAAATATGTATTGTTGCCTGTCTTGTGGAACTAAAATAAAACAGAGAGAAAAAAAAAAAAAAACACTGATTTTTTTTTCTTTTTTTGTGAAGTACTGAGAATTAAACATGAATATTCAGTCTGAGAAATATACTTCCATTTTATTGTTTGTCCCTTCTTTGGTTGTCATGGCAATCTAGATAAGGGTTGGTATATAATTAAACAAATACTAGTGTACATATACTTTATACATAGAAGTAGTAAAAGAAGTAAGAATGACAAAATGTCATCAAGGTATACTTGGAAAGTAACATAATCCTGCTCCCCTTTATAAAATGGTTCTTAATTTTAAATTTACATAAGAATCAACTTTGAAATGTTTTTGGAATACAGAAAATTTGACTCCAGTTACTTGGAAGAAAAGGAGAGAAATCTATATTTTAAATTATCATATCAGTTTATACTGATGCAGTGTACAGAAGTTATACTTAGAGAAAGAGTGACAAATAGCTATTTAAAATATTTTATGGTATTCCATGCTTTATTATTTTATTTGTATTGTGTTTTAAGTCATATAAACTATATTTGGGTAAAGTATTAAGTAAAAAATGCAGAAGCAGTTAGTGATTTCTTTCCATTTCTCTCCAAACCTCTTTTAAAACCTTTCTTGGATAAACAGTGCTAATAATCTGACATGTATCTTTTAGAATTTTTATCTATACACACACATGTACCAATCATATTGTATAAAAATGACTATACTTACATTCTTAATGGTATCTATCATGAAACAGCTGTAAGCATATGGCAATCTATTCAGATAGGGACAGGCCACCAACAGCTAAATGACTCTCAGAATAATAAAAATATGTGGAAATGCAAATGGTAGATAAAGAAATACATGTCTACCCAGAGATCTAGTAAATTCTATTCTAACCACTGGCTATGGAGGAGGAACAGCACAAATAGAGTAATATGCAGCCTCTAACTTACTGGGAGTACAAAGGGACAGAAAATCAATTGATAGGTTTTCCAAATATTCAAAATGGAATCACCCTTATTAGACAAGACAATGCACTGTTACATGTCAACTGGAAATTATATTCAAAATTATCAGGACAGAAGCAAAAGAGAAAAAAGACTGCCCAAATGAAATGGGAGGTGGGTAATAGCCATGGACTGTCTCAACAAGTATTAGACCATGTTTGAACACATAAGGAAAACAACAAAAGACATTTGTAGACCTGTGGAAATTAGAAAAGCTATTCAGGAAAGGTTAATGACCTGACATTTAAAATATAGCAAAGATTTATTGAATTTCAAATGACTAATAGAAAAAAAGTCATAGTGAATCTCCTATTAGTGACAAGTCACTTCTTTTTCTGCTGTTTTTAGGAAGTTCTGTTTGTCATTGACTTTTGAAAATTTGATTATAATGTATACATATAGAACTCCTTGAGATCCTCTTACTTGGAGTTTTTTTAGTTTCTGGATGTTTATATTCATGTCTTTCATCAAGCTTAGGAAGTTTTCAGCCATTATTTAATCAAATACCCTGTTTTCCCTTTTTCTCTCCCCTCTCCTTCTGAATGTCCCACCACGTATTTTGCCCCACAGAGCTCTTAATTCATATTTCAGTTTTGTTTATACATCACCTTTTTTTTTTTAACTTTATCCACATCTTCCTTTAGTTTTTTAAGCATCTTTAAGATAGTTGGGTGTTTTTTTTTAATATTCTAAATTTGTTTATTTTAGAGTGAGAGAGAGAGAAAAAAAATGGGGCATGCGGAGGGGTTTGCAGAGGGAGAATCATTTTTCCAGCTGAGCAGGGAGCATGATGTGGGGCTTGATCCCAGTACCCTGGGATCATGACCTGAGCCAAAGGCAGATGCTTAACCAAGTGAGCCACGCAGGCACCTCTAAGATAGTTGTTTTAGCTTTTATGAAATAGAATGGCCATCAGGTCCGTTTTATGGACAATTTTTGTTGACTTATTTTTTCTTTCAGAATGGGCAAAAAACTTTCCTCTTTCTTTGTATATCTTGTGATTTTTTTTTGTTTGTTTAAAATTGAACATTTAAATCTAGTAATGTAACTCTAAAAATGAGATTATTCTTTCACAGGGTTTACTGGGATATTTTGTTATTGCTGTTTTTGTTTTTTTTTTTTTTATTCTTGCAGTCTGTCTTTGTGTCTATCATCAGTCTCAGTGTAAACTTAAGGTTTTCACATGTCTTTTCTGATCTTGTGCCTTTCTCTGTGCCTGTGTGGTTACTTCCTAATATTCCTTATACATGCAGTTTCTTTTGAATGTCCTAATCTTTAATATGTCTGGTTCCCAAAAAGAGATAAATAAGGAAAAAGGAGGAGTCAGGAGTGGAAGAAAAAGTGCTCTGGCCCTTTAAGTACAGGAGAAAGTCAGTAACAATGACTGTGACCTTTTTTTTTTTTTTTTCTTTGAACATAAGCAGCAATCCAGTAATCAGAGTACAGATTCCTGGTATTTGGAGACAGAGTTCATTTTGCTCATCTTGCCTCCAGCAAACCCTTTTGTCCTGGGAACATGCGTATAGCTGTCTGCAAAGGTTCTGCACCAGGCAAGGATGGGTATTTACTACTGAGCTAAGCACCAAAATTGGCCATAATTTGTCATCAAGTTTTCCTGTAGAGGTTACAAGCCTTTAATAGAATCCACGGTTCCAAAATAATTACTCAGATTCTACTAGTGCAATTTTCATCTACATAGGGAAACATGTTCCTGGTGCTTCCTATCCTGACACCTTTCCAGAATCCTCTGAGACAATACTTCTGAATTTATGTTTTGTGTTGATGATACATGTATAAATCACACTTTGTGCATTTAAATTCTATATATACTCTAGCATATAAATATGTAAAATATGTAGTTCCTTTGTTTTACATACATAAAACCTCAGAAATATTTGGCATATGTAATTAGAAGCTTTAGAATATTTAAGCACTTTTAGAAATATTTTTACTAAATACATACTTTTCATTATAATAATTCACATTATTTTGTTATAAAAACATATAAAACACATGCAATATATTGACTAATTTATTCTTCACAATCTGTGAAGTGTATACAGAAAGGTTTAATGTTCTCATCTTTAAAAGTGAAGATGTCAGAATGCAATGTTTCACAGATGAGGAAAAAGGGCCTCACAAAATCAATGTACTTTGAGGCCACTAAAAATTAACTGGAAGTCATAATATTGACATGACAAGAAAAAGTTGGTATTCTTGCTCCATGTCTAAATCTTGCCCTCTCTACTTCCTCTGACTGCAGTATTATATCATAACACTAGTTTATACCTTCTCATTTCAGAAGAATTTGACACATGTGAGGGCTGTGATCTCTGCAAAAGGCAAAAGATAAGGACAAAAATTTTGACTTGTCATAAATATTTCTACTTTCAAATAAATAAGAAATTATTTAGTCAGAGTCACATAACTTAAATATTTGCAAGTAATCAGGCTACAATTACATTTTCAAGTTATATTTGTTTTCTAGTTACCTTTAATACTTTCAAAAATCCTTAAGGACCGTAAGATTTCTTATCTATCAAAAATTATGTCATTTTAAAATCCCATGTGGATTTATTTTTATCTGTAATCAGTATGATCAAATTTTATTTCTATTAAAAATACTGAAGCATTCATTCATTTTTATCACTCATATTGATTCGTTTTCATACATAAATGCCATATTTATTTGAAATCTAGTAAGTGATTTCTTTCAACATTATACATGTAATATGAAGTATAGATGGGAGAATCTTTTTCTAAGTTTTCTATTTCTACTAGCATTAGTTACATTATTGTAAAACATCTTATATTTTAAAATACTGTAATTATTATAAAACATTACTATACAACATCATGAAAATGAACTCAAATGTTTTGACATATATTTACATATTGTGAAATATGCCATCAAAAATATAATATCAGTAAAAACTTGGTAAATATAATTATATCAAAGGTTTTCTCAAATAACCTCTCTAAGAAATACCCAGGAAAATGTAAGTTATAAAATGAAAATTGTTCATATTTATAATGCATAACTAACAAATAGTCTTTTCTTTGGAAACCATAACAAAATTTGATGCAAATATCAGTACAGTTTATGAACCAGTTATAATAACTGAAGTGATTGTGATGATCTTCCATTTGTTAAAATCCATGTAGAAAAGAAGAAATAGTAACACTGTTTGCTAAGTGGACATCATTTTTTTAAGATTTTATTTATTTATTTGACAGACACAGATCACAAGTAGGCAGAGAGGCAGGCAGAGAGAGAGGAGGAAGCAGGCTCCCTGCTGAGCAGAGAGTTTGATGTGGGGCTTGATCCCAGGACTCTGAGACCATGACCTGAACGAAAAGCAGAGGCCCAACTCACTGAGCCACCCAGGGGCCCCTGTGGAAATAATTTTTTTTAATAATGATAGTATTTATTATATTTTAGAGAATTTAAAATCCACGCTAATATGATTATCAGGGAAAGGTACAGCCCATTGATTGATCTAACCCCGTTGAAATATTAAATAGCAAAAGGTCTTAATATTTTTTTCCTAAAGATTTTATTTATTTATTTATTTGACAGGCATTGATCACAAGTGGGCAAAGAGGCAGGCAGAGAGAGAGAGGTAGAAGTAGGCTCCCTGCTGAGCAGAGAGCCTGATGCTGGACTCGATTCCAGGACCCTGGGATCACGACCTGGGCCGAAGGCAAAGGCCCAACCCACTGAGCCACCCAGTTGCCCCAGTCTTAATATTTTTAAAGATTATTTTATATTAATGAGTATATTACTTACTTAATATGCTCTAGACAATGAACTACTTTTTGGCCTCTGTATTATTATGTGTCTTATAGATTATAAAAGTTGCCATGGATAACTAAATTAAGAAATTAAAATACTTCAGGCTGCCAGGGTGGCTCAGTCTAAGTGTCTGCCTTTGGCTCAGGTCATGATCTCAGGCTCCTCGGACAGAACTCCATGTAGAGTTCCCTGCTCAGTGGGAAACCTGCTTTCCCTCTCCTTCTGCTCCTGCCCCTGCTTGTGCTCTCTGCTGTGTGCTCTCTCCCTCTCTCTCTCTCTGCATACCAAATAAATTAAAATATTTGAAAGATATTCAAAATGAGAAAGTTTAAAAGGGTAAGTTACCTGATTAGAGAAGACAAAATAAACACCATAATTTAATTTTAGGTGCTTAAGTGTTTTCCAATATGAGTCCAATTTTATAAAATTTACACTTTAGATTGGAGAGTACAGGTATAGTTTCCATGACTCTCTCTAGTAGCCAAAGAGAGTGTTACTTTTTTCTGAATTATAATATTTCTTCATTTTGATTTAATTTGCTCTGGAGGATTGAAAACTAAAATTATAGCCATTCCTAAAATTCTGTGTATTAATGATTTCCTTCTTAAATGCCTCATTCAATATGATAAAGTGTATCTTTTAGGTTATTCCAATAAAAGCGTGTTATGTTTCCTTCTATGTATACCTCTATTTTGTATTCTTAATTGAAGTTCTGACATAAAAATCCAGCCTCCTGCTATTTTATCTCTGTTTCTAGAAAGTAGATTATTTTGAGGTTTCCATTATACAACCTTTATACAGAGTTGTAAAGGTTGAATAGCAGTTATATCAGTGAAAAGGAAGATAATCTATGTAGAGTGATGAATGTGTAAAAGGACCTGGGTGCAGGTATTATATAACAAGCTTCCTGTACATCAGATTACCACCTGGTAGACTGACTGGCATATTACACTTGATAAGCACACCTAGCACATAGATCTTTGTTGTTATTTTTTTTTTTAAGATTTTATTTATTTGAGGGTCAGAGAGAGAAAGAGAGAGAGAGAGCATAGCAGGGGGAGCAGCAGGCAGAAGTAGAAGAAAAAGCCCCAACCAGGATCCAACCCCAGGACCCTGGGATCATGACCCAAGTAGAAGGCAGACATTTAACCAACTGAGCCTACCTGGCACCCCGATCTTTGTTTTTAATACTACTCTCCGATAAAATGAATCAAGACTTCTTAGAGAAACACTTGGCTCTAGGACTGAGACAGAAAATAATTATGATGAGCTTGGAAACTCTTGTGCCAGGAAATAAAGAAGTGCATCCCCCTCCCCTATTCCACAAAAGAGTACAAATTGATGTCTATACATCAAAGGAGCTCAGGAGCTGAAGAGCCATATGAAGGAGCTCAAAATGGCTAAAGCTAAAACTATTTAGCAAAAAATGCAGCACAGAATTGTAATTCAAAGCATAAAAGATATGACTTTGAGTCCATACTACAATACATAAATACTTGAAAAATTAATAAATTCAAGAAAAGATACAAATGTTTTATGCAGATGATTCCCATACGAATTACATAATAAAGCATAAATTCCCACTTCTTAAGTGAGGACTGGATTCTGTAATTTCTTCCTAAAGACTGCAGTGTGGAAAGGGGAATAAAGAATAACCTTATGGTGTAGAAATCCAAATATCCAGGCAGAAGACAGAGGTAAATATCAGCATTCATAAATCATGTTGACTGTAATAGATCTCAATCATATGTCCTCTATTCAAGGACCCTGTTTCAAGAACTCTCTCTTGTATATTATCAAATGTTCATTCTCTACTAACTATGCCATTTAAATAACTATTAGTTCTCTTCTAACTAAAAACAAGCACACAAACACCAAAAAGTTAATCTTAATGACCTGCTTGTTACTAACATATATTTTTGCTCCTTATGAAGCAAATCTCCTGAGGATGTATTTATACATACTGTTCACAATCCTTCTCCTTTCATTTTTTCTAAAACAATACATTCTGGCTTTTGCTTCACCATAATACCAAAACCATTTTTTTTTAACCAAAACTGTTCTTAAGATTACCAAATAACTCCAAAATGTTGCCTCTGATAGACAACATTCTTTCCTCATCTTAGTTGTTCAATTCTTAATTTGACATATTTGGTGACTCCTTCTTCCTTTCTACACTCTCATCACTTAAATTGTATTATGTTACATTAACCTTGCTTATCATGTTACCTTAACATCTATTCCTTTTCAATCTACACTACTGTTTCTTCTTCTTCCAGGTCTCTTCATCCCGGGAATTGTAAGATATCAACTCTAGATTCCCTATAGACAGTCTCTCACTTGGTAATCTGGTGCTTTTATAGCTCTAAATATCATCTACATTTTGTTAACTCTAACTTTTTATCCATAAGAAGAGCTCTTATCTAAGAACCAAGCACTTAGTCAACTTCTCATGTGGTTGTCCAACACTATGCTACTCAAAATCTGGTCTAAGCATGAGTAGTATGAACATTGCTTGGGAATATGTTGAAAATGCATTTTATAAAGTCCTACTCTATTAAATTGACATTTACTATTTTACTACTATCACAAAGTGACTTAAGCACATAAAATCTGAGAAGTATTCTATTACTGTATAGTGAAATTTAGTCAATCAAAACTGAAGTCTAAATCTTACACCTATGGTAACTCTATGTCTTGTCCTCTCATTTTAGTTGAAGGAAATTCCTTGATTACAATTTCTGAGGCCAAATAAGAACAAATCATTCATATTTCCTGTTTGGTTTGTTTGTTTGTTAGTTCATTTTTTTATTTGTTTGTTTGTTTTTTCCTGACACCTCTTATTCAAGTCATTAGAAATTCTCTTGGCTCCTCCATAAAAATATACTCAAAATTTGTTTTCTCTCACCACCTTAACAACCTCCACTCTGTTCAGAGCTCTTAAGATCTCTCTCTGGAATTATCAACCTCATCAAAGAACCGCCCTTTTGCTGATCTACAATATTCTCAAATAAGAATGCAATTCCTTTTAAGATATAAATGAGATCACCGTACCCCTCTGTCCAGAATGCTCGAGAGCCAGTCCATTTTACTCAGAGTAAAAAATCTGTACTCCTATAATGGCTTTCCATTCTGAATATACCTAAACCTGAACTCTGACCTAAACTTTTCTACATTTATTTGAAGCAATTTTGCAACCACACCAGCCTCCCTGCCATTTGTTATCTACTCCAGCTATTTCCATTCCTTAGGTTGTTGGTGTTGGATCTTCTCACTGCCTGGAATCCTGCATCCCATACAACCAACTGGCAAGCTCCCTCACCTCCCTCAGTGTCTTGTTTAAATGTTTTTTGCTCAGTGGGGCCTACTCTGGCACTCCTACATATTTTATACATTCCTGAAATTAGAATGGTTAATGCCCATTCGTCTCCTTTTCCTGGACACCAGCTTCATTAAGACAAAAATGTCTACTGTTTTTATGAGTCTACTTAGAGTGTATATTAACAGCGACAGGGACAGAGAAAACTCTCAACCTTTGTTGAGATAAATAAATAGATAAATAAATAAAGTAGATAAATAGATAAATAAATAAAAGGTTAAAAAAATGTAGATGTTACATATAGATTTGGATAGAGAAGTTAAAAATTTGAGCACATTTTTGTTAGGTGTAAATAAGAAGGAAAATGAACGATACAGCCAAGTAAGTCAAGATGTTTAGTATATGCTTAGCATCGTATGTATTTGTTCTTTGTCACATACACTTATAATCCATTATTTAATCAATAGCACAAAGATTTTGCTTTGCAAAAGTTACCTCTCTTGCATTTTCACAAATGTTTATCTCATTCCAGTTCAAAGGCTTGTCTGTAAGCATAGCCCGTATCAATGGCCAGGCCACTGATTCAAAAATGGGCAAGTAACCAATCAGAGTCAATACATGTAATAAGCCTGGGTTGGGATTTTAAAGACAGTGATGCATATTGTCTTCCCCCAAGTCATGGTGGTTAAGGACAGGAGATCCATAGCTCTAATAATCATTTACCATCACATGGGAAACTGGCTTGTGGAAAAGATGGAAGCAGAGGTACTGACATTTCCTATCAAGACAAGCTTTTTTTTAAGGTGCATAATATAGATATTTCCATTTTTTGCTTGAAACTATTTGGTTTAACATTTTTGCTACTTAAAACAAAGATTCTTAATTTTGATATGGCTATGATAAGAAATAAAACTGTACTGGGAAGCTAGAGAGAACATGTAATCCAGGGTCTTTTTGTTTGTGAAATTAGTCTGGTTTCTTTCCTTAGGATAGGATACAGTTGGCATAAGTGAACATGAGGAAATAGAGAAAGGGTGAACATGCAGTAGATTGATGAGATTCTTAATGTAGATGAATATACAAGGGAGTAAACAGAAAGAATGGAAAAGAAGGAGCTGATAATAAAGATATCACTTTAGTCTGAATCATTCATATCCTTTTTGGCCCTATTTTTATGATGAATATTTCAAGCTCATTGAACAGAATCCATGCCTACCTATTGAGTTGTGTTCAGTGCCAAGCACATTTTCTATGCTCAATAAATGTTAAACCATAATATCACTGAAGGAAGACATGAAATAAGGAAGAACACTCTAGGAGGAAAACTAAGCATTTGTAGTACTATAAATTAACTCTTTCTTTTGAAAAATTCCTCTATTATTTTCCACTTTTCTTATTAGGTAAATACCATCTTCATTCATCAAATATACATTCAATGTCAGGAAGCTACCCTCCTAAGAGGCAGGGTGATACAAATAGGTCTCTAAAATCAATCTAGGAAATTAAACATATGAAATGCCTTTCACAGTTCCATGGACTAGTGAATAATACATTCATAAGTGTAGACAGATGTGGAATTACATAGTCGTTTAGAGTAGAAACAATAACACTTTTGCCTGGAGTGCTTAAAAATGGGCTTTTGGAACAAGCAAGATTTAAGCTAGCTAGAGCTTGAAGGGTAGGGTAGAATTTAGAGAGGGAATAATATGGAGGAAAGAATCCATTTTACATAAAAGGGTAATGGTGTGATAAAAGAATAGTAGTGGAAAATGCAATGAAAATTTTATGTATCAAGTAGCATGGCTTGACTGAAGTAAATTCTCTATGTAGCAGAAAAGTGGAAGGTAACCCTGGAAGGCTGGCATTTTCTAGGGCCTTGAATTTAATGTTGCAGTATTAACATTTTCTTTGACCCTAAGGATCCATTAAAAATTTTGAGAGGAAAAGCTATAAGGGAAATGTGGTTTTGGAAATTTAAAAAAATGATACTAGTTCAGCAATAAAAAGGAATTAAATCTTGTCATTTGCAATGACATGGATGAAGCTAGAGAGTATCACGCTAAGCAAAATAAGTCAGAGAAGCAAAATAACCTATGATTTCACTCACAGGTAGAATTTAAGAATCAAAACAACCAAGCCAAGGAAAAGAAAAGAGATAGACAAACCAAGAAACAGACTCTTAACTATGGAGAACAAACTTATGGTGACCAGAGGGGAAGAAGGTGATGGGGGGATGGGTGAAATAGGTAATGGTGATTAAGGAGTGGACTTGTGATGAGCCCTGGGTATTCTATAGAAGTGTTGAATCGCTATATTGTACACCTGAAATATTACACTGTCTGCTAACTATGCTGGAATTAAAATAAAATAAAAAATGTCCACAAAATGAAATTTGTTAGGTTCAGGATAAATGGGAGAGTGTTAGGTTAGATGCAATGAAACTTCAGCTCTGATCCGAGTCTGGACATGAGGAAATAGGATTAAAATAAACTGCTAACTTGGTGAGAATTAAAAAGAACTGCAGGTCTCACATTAGCAAACAAATGTGGAGGATAAGGGATTGGGCAGTTGGTTATTTCTTAGATATAGTGTGAGAGGTTAGAACAGGACCTGGAGATCGCCCTCATATAATGGTGGTCTTCTTCAGAAATTATTTTAGCACACGTACTCAAAAAATTAGCTTTTCAATTTCTACACTTTTAACCCATTAAAAATGAATATTGACTAATGATTACATACCTTATTTAAAGGATAGATTTTTAAAAAGATTTTATTTAATTATTTGAGAGAGAGATAAAGAGAGGGCACAAATAGGCAGAGTGGCAGGCAGAGTGAGAGGGAGAAGCAGGCTCTCCACTGAGCAGGGAGCCTGATGCAGGGCTCAATCCCAGGACCCCAGGATTCTGAGCTGAAGGCAGCCGCTTAACTCACTGGGCCACCCAGGCACCGTAGGGGACAGATCCTTTAAAGAAATTTTTGGACTAAGGTTAAAGGTATAGAAAAAGAAAGAAAGGAAAAGTCAGAAACTATCAATACTTTTCACATATCTATGATTTTGGAACTTAGAAGATCAGTTTCATATTCAGGTAGGTTTACTTTCGTGCAGCTATAAAACAGGGACACATAGTAGTGGAAACGTACTAAATCAGCTCTGCAGTTGCCAGCATGGTCGTGAAATACAGTAAAGTTTTAAATGCCATTTTGTATTTTAAAAAATAACCTGACAACTCTGTACCTTAAAGGGAGAAAAAAGGAATTTATATCATATCATTTCAGGAAAAAATAATCAATTTTTAATGAATAACCTCTGAGGAGAATGGGGCCAAGTCATAGGTTTAATATAAAACATTTGGTTTCCATAAAAATGATTACAACCTGGGAATAAATATAGCATTTGATTTTATTATCATAGAGAAAAATAAAGGAAAATTCCTCAGTTAGTTGGGACTGAATAATATTAAAGATTTATAGGTAACTGTTATAGACAGGGCCTGGAGCAATATTTCACTACTAAGTAAAAATTAAATTATACTAGAGGCAATAGAATGTTTAACAAATTGAACAAAACAATAACATGTTCTTTGGTCCCTGTGATCACCAACTACTAAACATTAAACATTTCAAGAAACCACTTCTCCATGAGCATTTTCTTTTAAATTTTACTTAGAACAACTGTATTCTGAAGGGAAATCTGGTGCAGGTTCTATGGTATAAGAAAGTAATTTCATCAGTGATACAAATACATTAAACAGAGAAAATACTACATACAATACAAGTAGTTCTTCCTTCGAAATGTTTACCATTCAAGCTAATAAGATGTACATTTTTTTTACTTATACTTGCATTTATTTTTATATTTGTTCCTAATATAATCATGATTCAAATGAATATAATGAAGAGGTTTGTGAGCTGCAAACAACATTTTTTTTCCCTGTTGGTTTTAAAAACAGTAATACTGGGATTTTAAAAAAATGTTGGTCAAAAGTGACAGAGGTGTAGGGTCAGTCTTTAATTTCCCAACTTCCCTTGGCCAAGCTTTCTTTCATTACTTTAGAACAGGTAAATCTAATATTTTTCATTGGGTTAAGATTAGTTTCAGAAAAATTTCTATATGTAATAAGACAGTATTTTAACATATAAAATGATGCAATAATTATGCTTATCACCATACTGAAATTAACAAATTTTAAAAATAAAAGAGAATCCTTCATAATTATAAATGCAAAAAATCTCCTAAAGAATAAATCCATGAAGACTACACCTTAAATTACTAATACTCCCTTAGGAAACATACGTACTTCTTTTAATAACTGGATTCAAAACAGAGTGATTTTGATTTAAAATAATTTGTTATTAAAATCTTATTTTATATGTAAATATACTAAATACAGGATTTTTATAGTTTATTTCATATTAAAGTATTGTGCTTAGTATTAGAGTTTATTTTAATTAATTTATTCATTTTGAGACATGTGTATCAGAAATCTTTTTTAATGAGCATAAGAAAACACAAAATATTTAACTTAAAAATTAAGAAATTGTATTCATCTTTCAATGTAATATTTCTACTTACAATTCCCTCACTAGAATCAGAATTTAGTTTTATTTTAAGTAATTTATTTTTTAAATTTTTAAATTTTAATTTTATTAATTCATATTTATTTATTTATTTTGAGAGAGTGAGTAAGCACATGAGCAGGGGGTGGGGGGTTGAGAACAAACAGAGGGAGAAGGAAGAAGGAAAGGTAGAATCTCTAGCAGACTCCCTGTTAAGCTTGGAGCCTAAAGAGGGCTTGATCGCATGGCCTTGAGATCATGACCTGAGCCAAAATCAAGAATTCAGTGTCTAATTGACTGAGCCACCTGGTATCCCACAAGTAATTTTTTTAAAAAATATTTTTATTTATTTATTAGAGAGAGAGATCATAAGCAGGGGGGAGGGGTAGAGGGAGAAGCAGACTACCTGCTGAGCAAGGAGACTGATGTGGGACTTGATCCCAGGACCTAGATCATGACCCAAGTCAAAGACAGGTGCTTAACTGACTGAACCACCCAGGTGCCCAGTAATTTTTTTTAAGCCTATGAAGTATACTTGATAATTTATTCTTACTATAAGTAGTATAAAGACATTGCTCACTTGCTAGCATGAGACACTGTTGCGTTTGTGATAACTGGATAACAAAAGAATTGTCTTTAGATGTATGTTTTTATCTTCCATGTTCTCCTCTAGATGTATTCTCCCTCTTTAATCCTGTTCTGTACAGTGAGAAGCTTTGACTTGTGGATTGAAACTCTACTTCTCTCTGCCTTTTGTTCAAGTTCAGTTGAGCCATTAAGAGTCAGCCGCCAGGATTTGGGAGTGAGAGAATGTATTTGACACAGTAAATCAATACAAAGATAAATGTCAGTCCTGGCATTAGGTTCTTCTCTTGTTTTATTTTGTTTTGTATTTTTTTTTTTCTCAAGGTTTATTATTGCCTGTGCTGCTTTCATTATAACAAAGCTTTCAGTTCCACATCAGTTTCACTGGAGCACATCCCCTTCCAAGTGAGATGATGCTGATTTTGATTCAGGGTATACTCTTTCATCCTTAGCGATGGAGAAAATTCGCATAGTCAAGATGGATATTTTCTCAGCATGAGATACCACTTTGCATATTTCTGTTCCATTTTTACACAAGAAGGTTCTGCAGAGTTGTTTTAATTTTTATAAACAGAGGAAAGGCTGAGGAACCTTATTATAATTCAGCCTTGGAACTGTTATATGTTACTTTTAAACAACTCATCTCCACAATCTCCTGTCATTTTTAGCAACCTATGCCTTGTACTATAAAATGTGACATAAATGTAGAGACCATAATCTCATAGTTCTGAAGATGATTAAATGTCATAAGATATGTGAGCCATTTGGAACTGTTTCAGACATAATATATGCTATATAAACTACTTGCTAAATTTATTCATAGATCATCCTCAAAAATATTCAAACAATGTATATTTTGCAAACTATATCTCTAAATTTTGTAACTCTTATATATGGTAATTAAAAACACATATACTATAATTAATGAGTCAAAGAAAAAGTCATAATAGGAACAAAAAACCTGCTGGGAACTAATGGTTAAAGGAATCACTGCATATTTAAAAAAAAGTTGAGATACAGTAACTGTGTTAAATAAAGGGAAACTTGTAATATTAAATTCTCATATTAGGCAAATTATAAAAGAGAAAATAAAACTTGAATGTCAATCTTAAATGCTTGCAAAATGAATCATTATATATATGCATAGATACTTGTCAACTATAGATTCACTCAAGATATATTTATCAGGCTGTTACTAAAAAATAGGTAATTTTATACTAATATATGATGTACAACACTGCAAGGAAAATTTGTTCTCGCTGGTAAAATAGTGTTATTCTCTTTTTTGCACAAATTCTGGAGTCCTTGCTAGGGTGATCAAATTTTTACTTTACTAGTCACATTTTCACATTCTCCATTTTTTTTTTTTTTTTATATTGTCAGTAAAAGCTTTTCTTCTCTGCTTTAGGTTATTATGTAGCTGCACTTTATGCTCTGTTTAAAATGGCATGACTAATAAAACCAGCAATTTATTGACAAAACAAATGACTACTGTATATACTGTAAGCAGAGTTAATAAAATGCTTTATTGATAGAATTTATTTATCCCAACTGAATAAGGTATGAAGGTAAAAATCTTTCCTTAAAGCCTGCCAATATTACAAAATTTACATTACTTGGGAGAAATCAGACACATTCAAATCACCTTCTAAACTGTCACCATGGCTTTTATGTCCTGGAAATAATTGAAATAAAATTATTATAAGGGAATAAAGAAGTCAGTTATAAGGGAAAGTGTATGTGGGTAGGGGAATTTAAACAAAGCTTTGTTTGACTTTGTATTTCTTATGAATTTTTATCCATTCATTCCCAAATTATCTAATGAGCCTGGATAAATGGCACTGACATTGTCAACCAGAGGTTTATAAAGAGATTCCAGAAAAGAGACACATACCGAAGGCACTACAGTTGGTTGTAATACAGTGACGAGGCATATATATATATGTCATGATAAAGCTGATAGGTTAACACATTTTAGTTCTGCCTCTAGAAATCATTGGCTGCATTTAAGAGACTTATTCAAAGTTGAAAATATTTTAACAAATAAACCAGGAGAGTATTTTATTTCTATATGAGTCAGGCTTTTGAATTTTATTTTGGTGGTAATTTCAAAGATTATACTCCTGAACAATTATATTTATGTTTTATAATAAGAGGGTGAAGCCATAAAGGATTACTTTTATTATTATTTTTTTTTCTCCCAGAGTACCTCAAATGCGAAAGGAGTATAATTACATAAGTCTTCCTTTTCTACAATGCGTCTGGGATCATAGCCATGAAGTCTGCTGTTACTGTTGTTTTAGAATGGAATATGCTTTCTCTTAAATGTCCTTGTAACTTTTATGTCATATACAAGATAGTTTTGTTTGGGAAGAAAATAATAAAATTTGATTTTGCTTACTTCTAGCCATATTCTTTGAGTAATATTTTATGTTATATTATTTCCACAGTCTTTGAGTAAGTATCTGAGTACAGAATGACCCAATATGTTTGTCCTTCAACTCAGTATTTTAACACTGTGGAAATATGTAGACATAACATGTAAATTAGACTGATTTATCCTTCCTGTCCAATCTGGTCTATTTGTTGGTTTTCTCTGTGGATATATCAGTGTTTTCTGATTCTCATTCTTATGTCTGTTCGGACTAATCTTTTTTTTTTTTTTTTAAGATTTTTGTTTATTTATTTGACAGACAGAGATCTATAAGTAGGCAGAGAGGCAGGGAGAGAGAGAGGAGGAAGCAGGCTCCCCACAGAGCAGAGAGCCGGATGCTAGGCTCAATCCCAGAACCCTGGGATCATGACCTGAGCCGAAGGCAGAGGCTTTAACCCACTGAGCCACCCAGACGCCCCTGTTCAGACTAATCTTTACTGCAATTTTGGACCAATATTTCGTTTCACCTTTCCATCTATGTTTCTTTTCCACTTTCGTATCTAGCTGATACTGAATTGAGTATCTCTTTTTCTTTTAATACTAACTTTAGAATTTACAGTAACCTCTGTGATATTTTAACTTATTAGACTTATCCTATTTGGGATATTCTAAATATTATTCATCTCAGATAGTGTGTCAAATCTATTGCTATTATTTATCCCCAAATTCAATTCTCTTTTTGTACATCTTTTGTCAAAATCACTGGAAGAAATATTTAATATCTAGAGCTTGCTAACTAAGTATTTGGTTCTACTGCATACCACTAAGAGCTTTTTCTCCAGGATGGCATTAGAATAATAATAAATAGTCTTTGCCTCAATTATACTCGTAGGTCTATATATGCTAAATTTACTAATGCCTCAGTGCACTTTCTCCACCTTGTTAAAAATAATATTATGAAAAGTTTAGTTATCTCTTTTTCCTAAAGTGATCACCTGAGAGTAAATTTACCAAGAAAGAAAATTTTACATTGTTGAATGCCTTATTCTTAGCAAAGCCATTTTAACCTCTGGGAATCAATCTCCTGTTTAAGAGCTGCCTCCTAATTTGACACAAGTGAAAGATTATTTTCTCTTTAAACGTAGCAAGCTTTGTATTGCATTACAACCTAACAAAGTCTAACTTTTAAAACATTTTGAACAATTCTATTTCAAATTTGCAAAAGTGTAGTGACAATCTCAAATTTTGACATGTTGTTGAAACTAGCTAGTTAAAATGAAATTGACAACCACTTCCAAGTCATTTATTATAACTGTTCTGATCCAACAGTAGGCATAGAGTCGTGCTGGATGTCAACACCTTTCATTTTATTTTCAGAACAATAAACACAATTTTGATAAAAGTCACAAATATAGCAGTCTAAAAAGAAATCTAAGAGAACATAAGTTTTTGAGGCACTGATTAGTTTCAAACATAAATTAAGTTTCCTGTTCATTTTGTTCTTTCCTTCTCCTCTCCCAAGCCAGAAATTTACATATTAGAAGCTATCCCAAGGGGCTTTCTGAACTCCTAGGGTTCTGTAGATACTTGTGGTGGCAGCTTTACCATTCATTGACATTTAATGTTATACCATTTAATTTTGAAAGAGGATTTATTTTAGAGAAGAAAAGACAGGGAATTATTTTTCCAAGAATATTCACCTTAATTAGCTTATTTGAGATTAAATCTTCTCTAGACTATATATCAATATTCTGTATACACAGCTGTTGCTTCTTACTTTCTCCCCTCCACTCTTCTTTTTTTTTTTCCTGTTATTTCCCATCTTTTTCAATATGTAGGTTGGGTGAACTATTCTTTCTTCTAAGTGAGGTGGTCTGATGGGATACAGAGGTTGAAGAAAAATATTTTATTCTTCCAACAAGAAGTTATGAAAGTTAGTGAAACTTTGATTAGACATTTACTAATTTTGTCTTTCCTAGTCATGACAAACAACAACCTAAAATAGTTCTTTTTGTATTGTAACCTATATCCCCTCTTGAATATAATGTCTTGGGTGGAGTAGCGGTAGTCATTATGAACATTTCCTCACTCTGACCCTCAAAGGCACATGTATCACATCAGTTTTAACAGGTATATTTGCATACATTTGTACATGTATCTTCCTGCTCTGACTTGCATTATTATGTTTTAAATCTGGAAAGAGTTAAGGGTAACATATAAACAGAATATTTCAAACAGAAACTCAACAAAAAATTAGATAGTCAAGGAAAAATAAATAATAGGTGTAATAAACATATGAATATTATATCACTTATAAGAAACAGAATAGGGATATTGTAGCTTATGATTACATAGGAGAAACATTTTGAGATGATGATGAGCTCAAGTTAATTTCACAATTGTAGAAACCTAAAAGAGTAGAAATGGAGATCTTTGCTGTTGAGAAAAAGAAATTGTTATATTCTGGTGTTGATTAAAGCAGCTAATAGTTGATTTATGCAATGTTTAAAATTTCTTTTGTGGTAGCTTTGCACTGTGCCAGTTTAGAAAATCACATTTCCTAGAATTCTCTTCTTTGGATAGTCTCAGGGTATCATGTGGAATAAGACATTTTGTGGAAGAATTTCAGGCACAAAAGAAGTAGCAGCTGCCTTATGTTTGCACTAGAAGGTGTGTACAAGGCATGCAGGGCTGTTGCAGCTCACACATGATGTTGTTATCTACCTGCTGGATCATGTGGTTGTTGTGAGAAGCAGTAGGGCCCAGAGCGGCTCCGTCTCCTGAATCCCGTTTCAATTTCTTGAATCCTGAGCCAGCATAATGATGAAGGGCTCCATTTTATTGATGAAGGAACAGGAGGCTAGCTGAGGACAAAGCAGAAGCTGGCACTCTACACCCCTCCCCTCTTTGTAATAGGTGTGACATTCTTAGACAAAACACATAGTTAACTCCTAGAGATCACTGTGAGGGCCTATTTAGCCAGAGTGATTCCATCTTGGATTAAACAATCATTTTGTTGTTTATGCAGTAAAACTTAAACTGTCCCTCCCCCCTTCCCCCCAGGGGACTTACTTTAAAACAAGTCCCAGAAACCAGTCCTAGGTAACAAAGCCCAAATACAAGGGTGGGTCAGGCCAGGTGGAGGTATCCAATCAGTAGGGGCACATACGGTCTCCCTACCTACCAAGGAGCATGGGCCCCACCTTTTGGGCGCTAATTCTGACCAAGGTGTTAGGCTAGTTCAAATGTCTACTATAGGGTAAATTGTAATTTAATTGGTCACTTATGTTTGACCTAGCATGACTGTGTAGCTTCCTCTGTGTGTTACAATGTCATTGGCCACCTGTGTGTGGCCAGGCTCAACCACATGGCCTTTGCCCTTAAAGGCTAGTCCGTAGGGCAGAGAGGGGTCGCCTTCTCTATAAGAGGCGCAGCCCTGAATGTTCAGTTTGATTCTCAATGCTTGGCACAAAATAAAGCTTTGCTTGACCTTCGCTTTGTGTGAGTCTTGCTTCTTTAATCACGGACCCATTATTGGGGGAGCTTTCAATCAGAATCTGTAAAACTAAGTCTCCCTCAGTTTACAAATGTCCTAGTGATTTATAAGGAAGGTTTCTTATCAATAGCCTAACTTTCAGACACCCATAACTCAGTCCCTGAAGCCCTAACATCACGCTCCCCTCCATAAAATTGAGGGAGGTTAAGGGAAGAGTAAGTAAAGTTAAATTTCTTCTAAACCTAAAGCTCATTGTGATAACAGGTGTGTGACATTCCTCCAGGAAGCTCCTAACTCTTAGTGGCAATGCCTTACTAAAAGGAAAAACAACCTTAACTTGTCAGTGGCAAGGCCTTAGGTATCCTGTAGGCCCTCTTTAGCATATGAAAGTTCTTTTGAAACCTCCTTTTGTTCCTTACCTTCCCCAACCCCATAGTATATAATCAGTCACCCCTAAAGACATCTCAAGAATTCTTTCCTGCTTGTGGGCTCCAGACTTCATTCCACTGAACCTCACTTAAATTCTAAAAGTTCATCATTATGCTGAAGAATACTTCCACTGGAAGGAGGAGGCTTGACAGCACTAAGATTCAGATTTCATCCCTTCTTGTGGGTTCCATTCTCATGGGTTGCTTTCCACATGTATGCGGAATATGTTCATGTTTCTTATAAATTATGTGTCCTGCCCTGAAACAATGACCTCACAAAAATCCTTTATTTAGCCCTATAAGTGTGCTGGGAAGAATCCATATCATAGGATATATGTGTACACACACACACACTCCCAGATACACAGACACGCGCACACACACACACACACTCACACACACACACAGATTTCAGTTGACCGTGTGTCTCCAGGGTTACAGTCCCTGAGATTCAAAATAAACACCTGCGCTTGCTTTATAGCCTCCTTGTCTCCTTGTCTCCTTGGTCCACACTTGCCACTTTAAAATTCCATCTTGGAAATTTTAGTTTTCTAGCTGTACTT
Organism: Mustela nigripes; assembly: GCF_022355385.1. NCBI lineage: Eukaryota > Metazoa > Chordata > Mammalia > Carnivora > Mustelidae > Mustela > Mustela nigripes. Next base: position 50,026,779 of record NC_081566.1, read on the forward strand.
TTTTCCCTGATTTTCTAATTTCTTAACACTTGGCGATTCAATTCACAGTATTTTATTCTGTTGACCTCTGTCACTCCCAGTTACAAAGCTTCGCCCATTACTTACAGCACTGCCTCAGTGATGGTGTGTCATTGTTTCATCTGACAGAGGTCGTACTAGTTTTTTCAGGTTAATGAAGTGTCCTATTGATGTGGTTTTGGAATATAGGTGATGTTGGGAAGAGGTCTGGAGCCAATGACCAAGAAAGAATTCTTAAGACATCTCAGGTGCAAAAGGCGTGTGTGTGTGTGTGTGTGTGTGTGTTTAATTAATTATTTTTATTAACATGTAATGTTTTATTTGCCCCAGGGGTACAGGTCTGTGAACCATCAGGATTACACACCAAAAAGGTGGTTTTATTAAAGCTCCAGGACAGGAACCCATGGGCAGAAAGAACAGCTGCCCTGGGATCCTGAGGGGTGGCTGAATATATACAAGGGATTGGGGGAGGCAAGGAAAAAGCGAGGTTTCAAAAGAACTTTCATATGCTAAAGAGGACCTAGAGATACTGGAGGTCTTGCCTTATTAAGGTTGTTTTCCCCTCTAGCAAGGCATTAACATTAAGATAGTTGGGAGATTCCTGGAAAAATTTCACACATGTCCCACCCAGGAATGGAGGGTGAGGGAGGTGCAGGGTGTTAGCTTATGCTTTGCATTCAGCTAGCCTTCCATTTGCTCATCACTATCAAGTATTCATTACATCTGGTAGCTAAGAATCTATATAGTGTGTGCTATTCTTACGTAGTCTCATTTTAGAATTGTTTCTATATAACAATGACTTCTTTGTTGTTGTTGATTTCCCTATTTACTGCCACAGTAATTACAGTGCTTTCAACCTTATCAGTCTGGTTTCACCTTTAAAATGTTTGTGTGTGTGTATGTTTGATGACACCTATATTCTTGCTCATACGCTATTTCTGAAATTTCATCACCTTGACTTTTTAATCTCTTTTTCTATGACCTCTTGTTAATGAATCTATTCATGTATGTGTTAAAGCTTCAAACAAGGGTAAAAACTACATTAAAAAATTGCAAATGTGGTTTACCACTGGCTATTGTTTAAACCAATAATGTAATTGGTTGTAGATAATGCAGGAAGCCACAGCACAGTGTTTACAGCAAAACAGCCTGATGGCTTGCTCCACTTAATTCAAATGCTTAAACACAAGTTTTATTACTCCATCCTCTGCATGTTTCCCCCTGCAAACAACAAGTAATTAACATTACTTTAGATTCAATTTTTTCAGATACCAAAGCAATAATATATGCATTCAATTTTAGTCCAGATATCAGGCAGAACTTCAGAAAACCTTTTGCATCCAATCAAAGGAACTCTACCAGGTTGTTTCATCTTTCCAATCACTTGTCAAAGTGAGTTCCATACAAGTAGAGAGAAACTTTCTTAACAAACAAACGAGAAAATCAAAAGAGGCACTTGATGTGGCTATTTTAAAAAGGAGCCATTTCAATATTGTATCTATGCCTCTGAGTGGGTGAAATTTTGGTGAGAAAAATTGGTAATAGTATTATGACTACTATAAATATTGTTTCCAGCTAGCTTGTATTGAGTTATTAACATGAGATAAGCAGAATGCTCTATATTACATGTGTTAACTCTTTTAATACAGGTAAAACCTAAGTGAACTCTAACAGTACAACAAATTAAATGCAGTAAAATGCTATTTGAATGAATCAGTAAAAGGGTTTCCACAGACCAGGCATAAAGACCCTAGGTTTTCTAAGTATGTTTACCAAATTTTGTAATTTATTTTCAAACTTCTTGGATGTTGGGGGGTTTGTTTTCATCATTCTTTTTTTGGTCATTTTTATTTATTTTTTAGACAGTTGATAATTTATTTAAAAGTTTGATTTAAGCATCCGCAAATGTGACTTGAACCTCCACTTCTGGCTCAATACTGATAGAAGTGATTTGTTTAACAATCTCAGAAGGACCTTGAAAAATTAATGAGTCACTTGTGAATCCTCTTCTGAAAATGAGCTCAAGTCTTTGAAACTTCACAACTGGGAGTTTTTCTTATGGTGATTATCAGAATCTTGGTAGGCATCTGAACTGGTTCTTCCACTTTGAGATTCTTTTCCTTTATGCCTCTGAGCAAATCAGCACATATCTTTTACAAAGATTTTATTCTGTGGCTAGTTAGAGTAATTCTAATTTGGTGAATCATCACCTTTGGTTCCATGGTTGTCTTCCCAGTGTCTTTAAAAGCCATTTGCAGTGGGTGACTGCCTTCTCCACCTGTTCCTTAGGGAGAGCAAATAGTGGGGAATGAGGAGCAGTAGTGGGGTGTCCAGACCTCTGCTGTGGCTACCCTTGAGTTCTAATCAGAGAGCTTTGGGTCATTTTTGAAACGTCCCCCAATAATGGGCTCGTGATTAAAGGAGTGAGACTCATACAAAAGCGAAGGTCAAGCAAAGCTTTATTTCACGCCAAGCATTGAGAATCAAACTGACGGTTCAGAACTGTGCCTCTTACAGAGAGGGTGACCTTTCTCTGTTTCACAGACTAGTTTTTAAGGGCAAAGTCCATGTGGTTTGGCCTGGCCATGCACAGGTGGCCAATGAAATCGAAACACACAAAGAAAGCTGCACAGTCATGTTAGGTCACACATAAGATCAATCGAATTACAGTTTACCCTATAGTAGACATTTGAACTAGCCTATCACTTTGGTCAGAATTGGCACCCAAAAAGCACCCAATGGGAGGGGCCCATACTCCTTGGTAGCTAGGGAGACAGTATGTGCCCCCCCAATGATTGAGGACCCAATCTAGGGACCTAGCCTGACCCACCCTTGTATTTAGGCTTTGTTACATGGGACTGGTTTCCTGGACTTGTTTTTAGTAAGTCCCCTGGGGGAAGGGGGGCAGGGACTGTTTAAGTTTAACTGTATAAACAGCAAAGTCATTGTTTAACCAGATGGGAGTGCTCTGGCTAAATAGGTCCTTACAATTTTTACATGAACATTTTTCTTTTCTAGAAAATGAATACCTTCTTAGTACAGACTCCTAGTTTTTATAGGAGAGAGAAAAAAGTTTGTTTGGTTGTTTTTGTTTGTTTGTCTTTGTTTTTTAATTAAATAATGTGGGGCACCTAAGTCATTCAGTCAATTAGTGTTGGCCTTCAGTTTTGGCTCAGGTCATGATCTTGGGGTCCTGGGATCAAGCTCTCCATTGGTCTCTGTGCTCAGTGTGGAGTCTGTTGGAAATTATCTTTCTTTCCCTCTGTTCCTCCCCCTTCTCTCTTGCTCTCTCTCTAAAATCTTTTTTTAATTAACTAACTAGTTAATTAATCAATTGTATCATGTGCCTTTACTTTCACCTTGTATTTTTAAAAGCATCTTAGCTACATATTCTTATGGCATTCATAATAAAGTGTATAGAATTTAGTGTAGGAGGAATTATTATGCCTATTTGATATATGAGATAAAGTAGAGATAACATTTTTTGATTGGTCCAAAGTCACATAGTAATTTTGTGATATATACACTAGCCACCATTTGAGACTCAGGCATTTAGATAGTTCATTTAGAGGCATTTCACTAAAATGGTTTTCCATTTTTTTTATATCCCATGGAAAATTCTGATGAAATCTAAATTGAAGAGGAAAGAATTTCTTTTATGCTATGTCATCTACCAACTTAATAAACAACTAACAGTGGCACCTGTGTGGCTCAGTGAGTTAAAGCCTCTGCCTTCAGCTCAGGTCATGATCCCAGGGTCCTAGAATCAAGCCCCACATCGGGCTCTCTGCTCAGGAGGGAGCCTGCTTCCTCCTCTCTCTCTGCCTGCCTCTCTGCCTACTTGTGATCTCTCTCTGTCAAATAAATAAATAAAATATTTTTTAAAAATAAAATAAAATAAACACCTAACAAATGTATGCAGAATATGGAAATTTCATCAGATTAAAAAGTATCAAAAAGACATTATTTTTATATTTTAGGTATAAAACAGTATTCTGGAAACTGCTATTTTTAGAAATCTTTACAAAATTTACATTAATTTTTCATGCTAAATTTTGACAGGTAATATGCTTTATATTTCAAAGGTATTTGTAAACGATTGTAGAAAAAAGTATCTCCTCTATAATTGTGTTCTTTGTGGTCATACATGCATGGGTGGATTTGATTTAAAAATATATTTTCTGACATAATTTTTAATGCATTTATTTATTATTTATACTTGGGTTACAACCCATCACTTACTAATTCAATTTTTTCCAAGTAAGAAGATTCTTGAATAATAAAAGTAAAATTAATGTCACTCTTTACTATTTACAAATCATAGCACTTTGTTGTTAAAAAAAAAAAGTGCACATAGGTATGTGATAGTTAATGTCTATACCTGAGAAGAAGAGAAAAAATAGAATATATGGAATCTATAGAAATAATAGCAATTGCAGTTCACAGTACATGCATTGGTCAATATTTAGTTTTATTTAGGTTTATTTTGTTTTTGTTTTTCTTTTTTACTTTTTATATATTAGCCATGTTGTGTTTCATTAATGACAAAATGTTAGCTTTTTGGAACTTCAGTCAGAACTTGTAAGAACACCTTAGCAATTGATTCAAGTCTTCATGGAATTAGGTAGACTTTAATTTGTATTATACCAGTTAGGAAAAATATATAATAAAAAAAATCTTTATATGCATATTCATGTTGAGGTGGATAGAGAACCTTGGGCCTCAGCTCCTTCCTGTCTGCTGCTCTCCATTGCTCCTACTGAGGCAGAAAAAGACCAAATGGCCATCCCACTTGGTTAAGAAAAGAAAATAAGTTCTCCAGGATGACTTAGCCCTCTCCTGAGATGCTTCCATATAGACACTTCCACATAAAAGGGGCCAATCTGGCATGAGACACCACAAAAAAATGTCCCATTACCATCCCCCATCACCCATAACCATAAAAAACTCACCTCTAACCCTGCTGGGTGCTCAGTCTTTGGGGAATGAGCCCACTGAGACTTCCAGTGAAAATAAAGCTGTGTTCTAGATTTCCATGTGCCGCTTGAGTTTCTTTGTTCGCTCCAGATTTTCCCCAACATTTGGTTCTCTGGGAAACCCAACTGTGCTGGCCCACTGTGCCACCAGTGTGGGACAGGAGTCAGGCTGCAGAAGACGACAGGGTACCTACACTAGGGTTTAGGTGCACCCTGCTGATTTCAGTGGACCCAAACCTGGGTTCTCCCAGACAGCTGCGGCTCGCTTCCACCCGTCGGACCAGGTAAGCCCTGGGGCCACTGCCCGAGTGAGACCCATCCACTGGGGACAGATGGGAAGCCTGATCACCTCCCATTAGTCAGGGATACCCGGGTGGGGGCTGTCCAACCTGACTAAATATAAAGAGTGCCTGACTATGTGAATCTGTCTGTACAACTCCATTGCTTAGGCTACAGTTTCTGGGTGGGCTAGACCCTGAGTCTCACAGAAGTGTCATACAGCATAATGGTCATCTACTCCACGGAGCAGCCTGGTCCGGGGCTTATACGGATAGACCTTAGCTAAGATGCTGCTAAGTTCCTGAGAGGGACGTGAGCAGGACAGCATCTGAAAGAATCCCCTCCCTTTGTTTGCAACATCATTCATGATGGGAGGGAAACCCAGTAAACCCACTGTCTTTGACTGCATGCCTAAAAATTTTAAAAAGGGCTTCAGTGGTGACTACAGGGTTCATATGACCCCAGGAAAACTCAGGACCCCATGCAAGCTAGAATGGTCTAGTTTCAATTTGCATGGCCCTCAGAAGGAACCTTAGATTTGCCCACCATCCAACATGTTTATCGCATAGTTACGGAAAACCCAGGGCACCCAGATAACTTTTCATATATTGACTCCTGGTTAGAAATAGCTGGAACCCTTCCCTCATGGGTATGGCTCTGCATCAATAGTAAGGGACAGTGCAGGATCCTCCTTACTTAGCCAGCCAGAGGTACTCAGAATAAAGCCATATATCAGGGGGATCGAGAGGAAGAGCTCCCACCACCCTACATTCCTCTGGTCCTCCTGACTGCTCCTGAGGTGGGAGCACTCCACCACCCTTGGTTTCACCACTGGTTACACCATCCCTGCATTGTCCTGTTTCAGCACCAACTATAGTCTCTCCAACACCTCTGATTCCACCAACTCCTGCTGCTTCTGGTTCCCCAACTGTCAATGTTCTTATTACCAACCTGCGTTTAGCCCCAACTACTCATGGTGGGAACTCTTCCCTGGAACCCAAACCCCAAAACACCACATGCCACCGTTGAACATGGAACATCCCAGCTTACCAAATGCCCCTGCATGAGACTCGAGGTCCTGATATGATTGGTGCAGATGGCACCCCCCAACTGGGCCAGCCCATCATTTATTATCAGCCTTTCACCACTACTGACCTCCTAAATGGGAAACATCATACTCCCACATATTCAGAGAAACCACAGGCAATGAGTGACCTCATGGAATCCCTCTTCCAAACCCACCAACGTTGAAAGATTGTCAACATGTTCTTCACACCTTGTTCAAAACCAAGGAGGGAAGAAGAATCCTTCAGGAGGTGCATAAGTGGCTTGAGGAGGTGGCTCCAGCAGGCATTATGAATACTGAGGGATAGGCTCAGAAGTCTTCACCAGACAATTGGCCTAACACGAAGAAGGTCATAACGCTATCAAGCACTACCAGGAAGCCATCCTGCGAGGTCTCTGACAAGAAACCTACCAACATGTTAAAGATAGCTGATGTGACCCATGATGGGGAAGAGACTCCTGGTAATTACTATGAGCAGCTTTGTGAGGTTTTCCGCACATACACTCTATTTGACTCAGAAGCACCCAAGAACCAATGGATGGTAAATGCAGCCTTCATAGCATGGTCAGCCCCTGATATCCGTCACAAGCTACAAAAACTTCAGGGTTTTGCTGGGATGAACATCATCCAGCTATTAGAAATAGCCAATAAGATCTAGCAAAACCGAGACACTGTAGTAGAACATGAATGAGGCTGAAAAGAAGATGAAACAAAAGGTCACCCTGCTGGCCGCAGCCCTTCAAGAAAACTTTTAACTATGGGAACCACTAGAACAGTTAAGAGGACAGCCTCAACAATGCAGAACCCTCAAAAAGGATCAACCCTCAAAAAGGATTCCCTGCAAGGAAATGGGGCACTGGAAGAATGAATGTTCAAATCAAAGGCCAAAACCATTCACATCCTCTACCTGACCTGAAACCCAGGAAGACTGGGATCCAGACTTTATCAGACCAGCCAACATAGACTCAGACTGATGGAGACTGGGCTCATTAATGTTAGGCTCCTAGGAGCCACCAGTGGCACCTAGGACGAACCCTAGGCACCTAGGGCACAGAACGAACCCTAACCATCAAGGGTGCCACAGGGGATTGAGCCATAAGCCAACCCTTTTGCCAATCCCAGATTGTAAACTAGGCAGACACATTGTGTCCCATGAATTTCTATATGTTCCAGGCTGCCTACTCCCTTTACTGGGAAGATATTTGCTTTCAAAATTAGGAGCACAAATCTCCTTCAAATCTTTTGGACAGGCCACCATGAGTCTAAACCCCACCAGAGCTCAACTCATCTAGTCCCTCAACACATCTTGGGATGAAAAATGGGGACTGTTGGAACAAGAACACCCTGAAATAAACCCAGAGGCCTACTGGACTGCAGTCCTTGATGTATGGGCAGACGATAAATCTTCCAGACTTGACATCTAGTGAGTGCCAGTCATTATAGGACTAAAGGCTGGAGCACAGCTGCAATGGTAAAGGCAGTATCTGACCTCATGAGAAGCCCAAATAGGCATACAGGCCCACCTAGAGCGACTAAAAGAAATAGGCATTCTAGTCAAATGCCAATCTCCCTGCAACACTCCACTGCTCCCAGTCAAAAAGCCCGATGATGATTACCAAACCATCCAGGACTTGCATGTCATAAACCAGGTTGCTCAGACTCTACACCTGGTAGTGCCAAACCCCTGTACCCTCTTAAGCTAGATTCCACCAGATCCCTGCCTCGATCTAAAGGGTGCTTTTTTCTGTATTTGCCTAGCTCCCATAAGTCAACCTCTCTTTGCCTTTGAATGGACTGATGTCAGCTCGGGACACCAGATGCAACTCACCTGGGCCAGACTTCCACAGGGGTTTAAAAACTCACCAACAATATTTAGTGAAGCCGTGGCCTCTGACTTGGCTTACTTCCCCAGGGAACGAACTGGCTGCATGGTACTCCAGTATGTTGACGACCTTCTTGTCGCCAGCCCAACTAAGGAAACCTGCCGCTGAGCAACACTCAACCTCCTACATCGCTTATCAAAAAGAGGATATCGAGCATCCTGGAAAAAGGTTCATTTATGTAGGCAAGAGGTCAAATACTTAGGACTCAAGATAATTCAAGGAAGACGGGCCCTCAGCACCGAACAAAGCCATGATAACTAACCTCCCATGGCCCACCACCAAACGAACCTTGTGCGAGTTCCTGGGGGCTGCAGGATTCTGTAGAATCTGGATACCAGAGTTCTCAGTCATAGCCAGGCCCCTGTATGATTCACTAATGGGACTGGATGATCAGCTTCTACAATGGGAAGACAGACAAGTAAAGGCTTTCAAGTAACTCAAGGACTTAACTGGAAGGGCCCCAGTCCTAGGCCTACACAATACTGGGAAACCCTTCTGCCTGTATGTTCGTGATAAAAACAAAATTGCCTTAGGACTTCTAAACCAACCAATAGGCCCTTGGGAAAAGCCCACTGCATATCTGTCAAAGAAATTAGACCCTCTCACCTCTAGATGACCCCCTTGCCTACAGGCCCTGGCAGCCTCCATACTTCTTATCAAGGAGGCTGATAAGCTCACTCTAGGACTACAGCTCACAGTAGAAGTTTCCCACTCAGTGATCTCTCTTCTGAACAGTCAGGGTCAGAAATGGATATCAAATGTGAGGCTCACTCAATGTCAAGGGCTACTTCTAGAAAATCCTCACATAAACCTACAGACTGTGCAGGTTCTCAACCTGGCCACATCCCTCCTCCCAACAGTGAAAGGGGAACCAGAACATAACTGTCTGGAAATCGTAACTGAAGTCTACACCACCCAGCCAGAACTCCAGGACTCCCCTTTGACAAATGCTGACTTTACCCTATACACTGATGTTAGCAACTTCCTAAGCAATGGCCTAAGAAAAGCGTGTTACTCCATTGCCATAGCTACAGAAGTCCTAGAAGCCAAAGCACTCCCTGAGGGATGGTTAGCTCAGAGAACTGAACTCTGGGCCCTCATCTGGGCACTCTTACTGTCTAAGGACAAAAAGGTCAACATATATACTGATTCAAGATATACCTTTGTCACTCTATGTATACATGGGGCAATCTATAAAGAAAGAGGACTCCTCACATCAGATGGAAAACCGTCAGGAACAAAAATAAAATCCTCCAGTTCTTAGAAGCATTATGGGTGCCCCAGAGCTTAGCTGTCATCTACTGCCAGGAACACCAAAAAGGAGATGCTGAACCAGCTACACGGAGCTGCTTAGCTGACCAGGAAGCCAGGGAAGCTGCCCAAGATGAACAACCTGCCATTATAGTACCAGTTATCCCCCTCCCCCTTACAAAATCCCACTTACACAGCAGCTGAAGATGTCTGGGCCAAAACCAAGGGAGCCATTCACCATCCCCAAGGGTGGCAGATCCTCCTGGATGGGCGCTTATTCATTCCAGAAAACCGCCCCCGCTATGCTGTCACTGAACAACATTCAGCTTCACACTTGGGAAAAACAGGGCTTGAAAACAGCTGCCAGAATATTTCTACATCGTCAGACTTGCAACCTTATGCAAGTCACTCACAGATTGGTGCGCCACTTGTGCTAGACACAACCCCAAAACCAGACCTTCCCCATGCCCCAGAGTACAGCACACAGGGACAGCTCCCTTCAAAGACCTGGACGTGGACTTCACAGAAATGACCCCTTACCGAGGTATAAAATATCTGCTAGTTCTGGTCTGTACCTTCTCAGGATGGGTAGAGGCATATCCAACCCAGACAGAGAAGACCAGAGAAGTCACCAGAGTACTCCTCTGGGAAGTCATGCCTCGGTACAGGATCCTGCTTACCATGCACACTGACAATGGCCTACTGGCTTCAGAGCTCGGGGAAAGTAGAGTGTATGAACCAAACTCTCAAGGATAACTTATCCAAATGACATGCTGAGACCTCCTTAGGGTGGACATATCTACTCTCTTAGCAGTACTCCTCCCACTCCCCTAGGGTCAACCATTCAAAACTATACTTGTCAACACCTCCTACCACTTATGGCTCAACTCCACCCATTTCCCTACTGGTTCCGCCTGCTGGGTTAGTCTCACCTTGACTCAATCGGCTTTCTTCAGTATCCCCATCCCTCCTAACTGGACATTGCCCAATAATACAAGCCCTATGAGTTTTGACCCTATACAAAACTCAGTCATGCTGCTTCCAGCTAACAATCTAACCTGGTTTCTTCCCTCCCGGCTGCACCAAGGCCCCTGATCCAGATGGCCAGAACTTCACACCCTCTGCCTAACTGCACACCCCCCCACCCCAGCCTCTTCCTCTCCTGTGAAAACAACTTTTTCTTTAGGTGCTGCAACAAAGGTAACAAACGCTCTTTCTGGTTGCATATTTGTGTTTTTGTCCCCCTCTGCCTCACTATACTCAGACTTCCAGTTCCAGTCCCAGCTCTTTCCTCACCACCGAAGTCAACAGGCAGTAATCTTACTGTTCCTCCTAGGGGCCAAAATCTTCACCAGCATAGCTACTGGCAAAACGGGCCTTGGGATTTCCCTTCACTTTTACTTCAGGCTTTCACTGGAACTCAACAATGACATGGAACCAGTCCCAGATTCATTAACATCCCTCCAGACACAACTCTCCAGTCTGGTGGCAAAAGTCCTCCAGAATGGGTGAGCCCTAGATCTCCTCACTGCTGAAAAGGGAGAAACCTGTCTCTTCCTACAGGAAGAATGCTGCTGCTGTATCAATCAGTCCAGGATTGTCACTCCAAGGTTTGTGAGCTCCAGGAACCCATCCAGCATCATCAAGAAGAACTCACATATTGGGGTTTCCATCCACAATCATGGACATCTTGGTTATTACCCCTCGCAGGCCCTTTATCGTCCCTACTCCTTCTAGTCACCCTTGGTCCTTGTCTCTCCAACAGCCTTGTCCATTTTATTAGAGATACTGTCTTTCAACACACAACTGCCCGTATCCTCAAGGTCTGAGGATATCTCTTAAAGCAGGTTTTTTTTTTTTTAAAGATTTTATTTATTTGACAGACAGAGATCACAAGTAGGCAGAGAGGCAGGCAGAGAGAGAGGAGGAAGCAGGCTCCCCGCTGAGCAGAGAGCCCAAAGTGGGGCTCAATCCCAGGACCCTGGGATCACGACCTGAGCTGAAGGCAGAGGCTTTAACCCACTGAGCCACCCAGGCACCCCAAATATCCCTTAAATTTAGATAATGATGATCTTTAGGGTACTCCTGCCAGTCATCAAGACGGGGGGTATGAGGTGGATAGAGACCCCTAGGCCTCAGCCCCTTCCTGTCTGTTGCTCTCCATTGCTCCTGCTGAGGCAGAAAAAGACCAAATGGCCATCCCACTTGGTTAAGAAAAGAAAACAAGTCCCCCCAGGATGACTTAGCACTCTCCTGAGACCCTTCCATATAGATCATTCTTCTGCATAAAGGGGGCCAATCGGCCTTAGACACTGCGGAAAAATGTCCCGTTACCATCCCCCATTGTCCTTAACCATAAAAACTCATCTAACCCTGCTGGGTGCTCAGTCTTTGGGGAATGATCCCACTGAGCCCGCCAGTGAAAATAAAACTGTGTTCTCCCAGATTTCCGTGCACCGCTTGAGTTTCTTCAGTCGCTTCAGATTTTCTGCAGCAATGTAATTGTAATTTAACTTTACCTATATTTAAGTTCATTAATGTTCTTTAGTGTAAGGACGATATCTTACTCTAGATTAGTAGATGCGAAGTGCCTGTAAACAGTGTTTATTTGAAACATGTTGACAATTAATAAAAACAAGATATTAATTTGCTAATAGCTCATTCTCCTGGGTGCAGTATTTTCCAATCAAAGAACTTTATTTACACCAATAGACATTGACATGTAGGCTAGGTTGTTTTATGTTAATTAATTGCATTAATTAATATTCCAATTATCTTTGGAATTTTCCCATATGAGATTCTCTGGAATAATTAACTATCATATCTTTTGATCTGAAGTTTCTTTTTTTATTATAATTTATTATTTTTTTACCCTTCTTTGTTCATTTGATTGAAAATAAAATAAAGGCATTCAAACTGATATTCATTCTTCATTTAAATTTAGAGTGTACTTAAATTAAATTTCCCATAATCCAAACATTATTTAATACAAAGTTCAAAGAATCAAAGCAATTCTAACATCATCATTTTTTTACATTTCCTTCATCTTAAAATTATATTTATCTCATTTTTTGAAATATATAACTCTTGTTAAATATTATCTTCTAAATCAAAACAAGGTAGGTGAAGCAATAAAGAAAACATTAAAGAGAAATTAAATTGTTTCTTATTAAAGTAAATGTGTTTATAAATAACATCAACCATGTAAGGTGGAAAATAATAATTTAGGTAAATATTTGGTGATGCATGTATCTATATGTGTCAGACTCTTGTCCAAGAAGGAAAGGATAAGTTGATATCTAAGATCCATTTAGTTTTTATTAGTAAAATAGGAAAAAAAGCTTTATCAATTAACAAACATTGCTTAATAAACTGAAAAAACCAAAAATATATTGATATTGATTATCTATGTTTTATCCACCTTTTAAATACTTTTATTTGCACTTATTCACTAAAATCTAAATATCCTGGCCCAAAAAAAAATCTCCTAAATTCTAACCTTATTTATAGAAAGTTATGATCTGAATTCCATATGCCCACAATCATGAACAGATGTATTTTAGTAGTTTCCCTCCCACAGGTGAAAATTATGCATTGTGAGATTAAAAAAATAGGAAAAAAAAATAAAGATTTATATGGTTTGGTTAAATCAATTAGTCAAAAAATGCAGACCACATAGAAAATAATTAAAGAATTAATGCCCCATCCATAGAAATACTCTTTAAAATAACCCAAACTTTTGAGAGATAAGCAGATTATACCTAAAGTATATTTTTAAGTCTTGGCAACTGCATATGAAGAGGAATATTGAGAAACACGAGTGGATTAAGCATTCTGTGAGCTACTGGGAACTTTAACCCAGACTCTAACTCCAACTGTCCTAGGAAAATGGAAAAGAGGAGATGTTAGAGTGATATGATTAACTTCATATATTTGAATGTCTATCATGCTGAAAATTATTTTGATCTCAAGGTAGGTCTGAGAACAAGTGTGACAGTCACTTTGGTGCTTGGAATGCAAACAAAGGCCCTTGACCCTCATTCAGTGTTCTTCAGTACCTTTTAAATATGAGAGATCAATGTGGCATAGAGATTACAGGCATACCTCAGAAATATTGCAAGTTTGGTTCCAGACCAGTGCAACAATGGCAGTCAAATAAATTTTTTGGTTTCACAGTGCATATAAAAATTATGTTTACCTAATGCTGTAGTGTATTAAGTTTGCTATAGTATTGCATCTAAAATAACAATGTGTGGGGCACCTGGATGGCTCAGTGGGTTAAAATCTCTGCCTTTGGCTCAGGTCATGATCCTGGGGTCCTGGGATCAAGCCCTGAATCGGGCTCTCTGCTCTGCAGGGAGCCTGCTTCCCCCTCCCCTCTCTCTGCCTGCCTCTCAGCCTCCTTGTGATCTCTGTCTGTCAAATAACTAAATAAGTAAATATTTAAAAAATAAAATAAAATAACAATATGTATATCTTAATTAAAAATGTTTTATTATTAAAAAATGCTAACCATCATTTGAGCTGTCAGTGAGTCATAATCATTAATCATAGATCATCATAATAAATGCAATGATAATGAAAATGTTTGAAATATTATGAGAATTACGAAAATTACCAAAGACATGAAGTAACCAGCTGCTGCTGGAAAAATGATACCAAGGGATTGCTGGACATAGGGCTTGCCATAAACCTTCAATTTGTAAAAACACAACTATCTGAAAAGCACAATAAAGCAAAGCACAATAAAAGGAGGTATGCCTGAATGTTAAATTTTGAGTCAGATATTTCAGATCATAGACATAAATATTTTGTGGACTTGGAAGGTTATTTATGTGTCTGAGGATAAGTTACCTTGTATAACAATAAATGGCTTATTCATAGGCTACTGAGATTAAATAATGTAAGTGAAATGGCTGACACATAACTTTCTTAGTCAAGTTTTTCTATTTACACAATTCAATGTTTTAATGGGTTTTAATATTAATGAAAGATGAGCTTTAATACTTTAAGAAAATAATTATATTACACTTAAAATTTTTACTTGAATTACATTCGTATATTTCCCAAATATCTTGCACTATGAATTTAGAAGTTGACATGTAAAGAATTGCAAGCATCTCTAGTTGAATAAATTTTCTATAAATTTGCTCATTCATGCAAGGAAATATATCACACCAATCAAATTGCAGATATAATAATGAAAAAGCAAAATTGTGCTGTGAGTTTTGAACACCTCTTTAATTTGACAGCAGTTACCTGACTAGAGATGAAATAGAATTATTTACAACTGCAGAAATTGCTTCTGGGTTGAAATTGACATTGAAGAAACTTACCCTTTGGCAATCCCCCTTGACAATAGTGTCACCATGTCACTGTAAATAACCCTGCTGGGATCAGTTGTCATGCCCCCAAGGGACACTGTTGTCTATAATATCACAAAAAAGTAATGAAAGATTTTCTGCTAGAACATGAGTCATTTCTAAGCATTAAACTACCAAAGCTTGAACTAAGTTAGATCAGACCTACACTGCGGGAAATTGCATAGAAGCTGCACATTAACAAAATGTCTTGGAGGGAAATGGATGGACATGTAGAAATACAATCACTGTCTTATCTATTTGACACTTCTGGGCCCACTAATATGAAAGTGACTAATATGGTATACTAGTTCCCAGAGCCAATTAATTAATCATAGCATGCCATTAATAGATAAATTCCTTGCGGGGGAGGGACATTTCATGCTCGGTGAAATTAAACTATTTTGTTATGATAAACTTCTCCAAGTCAAAAGCACTTCAAATTTACATTCTCACACTTTAACAAGGTGGGATTTTTCCTAAATGAAGAATTATTGTCATATGGACTACAGGTCACTTCTGGAGAAAATTAACTTAAGTGTCCATGAGGAGTAAAATTAGAGATAGGTCCTTTCTGATCTTTCTCTCTTTCTTTCTCGTTAGCTGTTCACCTTGGGGTGAAGACTTAACAACAGAAGGAGGCAAAATGATATCCAGAAAAATGGAAAAACTCCACATAATGGCCCAACCCTTCACCTTAAACATCATCTCCAGATAAAGACAAAAGGAGGCTGGGCTGGGAGAGCAAAGTTTTCAGGAAAAGCCCCTAAATAAGTGTGTGATTGTTATGCAGACTTAAGTCGGAGCCTTTTTAAGAGTATCTACAGATTGTCATCCTCCTATTACTGGTTTAGAGAAGAAGTCACCCTTACAAATGGAGATTTTTCTTATAAATGTAAATGTCTCTTACAGAGGACCCCTTCTGCCAGTTTTCAGAGCTTCTCTTGTGCCCATGATTTCTTAAAAATTAATCACCTGAAGATAATCTTAATGCCAAAGAGGTGTATTTTGTAGTGGCAAGTTCTACTTCTTTTGAATGACTATGTAATACACTGTCAAAACAGAACATTTCTGAGGTTGAAGTACTATTAATAATTATGTCGGCAATGGGGCACCTGGGTGGCTCAGTGGGTTAGAGCCTCTGCTTTAGGCTCAGTCATGATTCCAGGGTCCTGGGATGGAACCCCGCCTCAGGCTTTCTGCTCAGTGGGGGGCCTGCTCCACCCTCCCAATCTCTCTGCTTCCCTCTCTGCCTACTTGTGATCTCCATCTGTCAAATAAATATATAAAATCTTTTAAAAAAATAAAAAGAAAAATTTTTAAAAATCTCAGCCTTAAAACTCTAAATCCATATTCTTACACAGTCCTTAGATATAATCTCACCCTACCATAACACTTTGCCAAAAACCACAGTTAAAACAGTAGCTCATTTTCTAATATTTCAGAGCTTATTCGTGGATAGTTCTCTTCATTAGGCACATGGTTACTATCCCTAATAAAATGTGATCCTATAAACAGACCAAAAATTGATATCTTCTTGACAACCTGATTTTTAAATTGGGCTTTGGCCAAAAAAAAGTAAAGTGCTGACTATATTTGCAAAATGTTTAAGCTTGAAACAATAAAATAGTAATAAAACATTAGGACTAGAGGTGCCTGGGTGTTTTGGGCAATTGGGCATTGGATTCTTGCTTTGGCTCAGGTCATGATCTTAGGGTCTTGTGATTAAGCCCTGAGTCAGGCTCTGCTTTCAGCATGGAGTCCATTTGAAATTCCCTTCTTCTTCCTCTGACCTTCTCCCTGCTCTCATACTCTCTCTCACAAATAAATAAATAATTAGTTAATAAAATAATAAAAAACACATTAGGACTAAAACACAAAACCTATACATAAATAGAACTTAATATAATATTAAAAGTAAACTGGCTCATAATACTGGTATGCATAATGTACTATGGAATTTTGTTATGAATGGTAAAAAATCCAATAATTACCATTACCCTGTTAAAAAGAAACTATAGGCCCAAAATGGTATCACTTTTGCTAAGTTCCACCAAGACTTAAAGCCTAATCTAATTGTAGTTTCAGTTTTACCCAGGGGTAAAATTTTACCAGTCTGGAATTTTCAGATTACCATTGGTGATACACTTTGCATAAGACCCCCTGTCTTCTCATAAGGTGAGGTGAACTTGTCTGAAATAATCCACTCTTTTAACTTCCTTCTGCCATAAAAATAGTCATTTTATACAACTCCTCAGAACTCCCTTCTATTTGCTAAGTGAAGTGTTGCCCAATTTATGACTACTTGACTACAAACAATTAGATCTTTAAATTTACTCTGAATTTTTCTTTTATTAAACAGATTTAGTCACAGTGATGGGATCAAAGCAAACTTTCTGTGGCATACAGGGATAAGGAGAAACACAGGTGTAGTACCCATAAGCACTTTGAGTTCACTTTTTCACCATTTCTGAGAGCTGTAAGTTTCTCTTGGTTTTGAACTCTGTTCTCTTTGCATTGAGTTCTTGTAAGGTTTCATAGGTGAGATAAACAGGACACGAGGCGAGGTAGGCACAAGGCAAGATTTATTAAAGGAACTCTTCGGCGAATTTTCAGGGCTCAGGAGAAGGGGAGCCAGGAAAGTCGCACCAGGAGGAGGTGGGCACCCTCGGGTGAGGTCCCCCGACTCTGGAAAGCAGAGTCAGGGAAGTTGCACTGGGAGCGAGTTGGCGGGGGTCTTTTATTCCACCAAGGCAGGGCATGGGCTCACATCCATATGTGGTAGGGTATTTAGTGATCAGAGGGTATAGGGTGGGCGTCCTGATACTTCTGTTTCCTGCATAGGTATTGGGTTACCTATGGAGATGTGACCTGGGCATACATCCTTTTGGCAGGAGAATCAAGGGTTGAAAAAGGGTGGGGGAGGGGGCTGGAAGATGGTGGCCCTGGAGGTAATTTCTATTGTTCTTCCTGCATTCCTGAAGCCACCAACCCAACATTCCGACCATTTTGGTGTAATGGGGTGGCAATTCAGTTCTCAATCTAGTTGGCTTTCCAGTCAGTTCCCCCATTTGAAAACCCTAGCCCTAGTTTTGTCCCCAGACCTCCAGATTCCATGTTAGGAACTGCTGGTGGCAGCTGAAATTCCTCATTTGTATAGAATCAGTCCACAGTCCCCATTTGTTAAAGTATGGTGGTTCAGTCCTTTCCTTGTTCCAAGTGACATGGGAAGTGGTGGTGGTCTTCTTGCCCTACACATGCCTTAATGCATCTTCCTTGTAAGGGACAAAGAGTTAATGGCATCTTTGGAGTCTTCCAGCAAATAGGTAATATCTAAACCAGTGACACTAGACATCCCAATGCCAAGAGCTCTGGCTTCAAGAATAAGTGACTTATCATGGACACTTGGACTTTGTCCTTTTGTTTTGCAGATACATGAGAGGACACATATACCGGGTCACCAATCTGAATAACCCTTCCTGACCCTGTCACCCAATTAGGTTTTTGTTATCTACCTATCAGAGAAGGATGAGAAAGGGTGAAGGGTTCCTTCCAGGGAGCCCTTTAAAATCCTTTTGAAGGTCATTTCTTCTTAGGGCAGGAGCCCCTTGTCCCTGACTGCCTTTCTTCCAACAATCATTCATTACTTTGAATTGCCTTTCCACTCTGAAGAGACTATTAAGCATTGTCCTTTTAAAATAAAACCGCCAGAGGCTATATAGCCAATTCTCTACAGGCACTTTTCACTCATTGGTCAAAAGTCAAACTAAGGGTCATAGTTTCAAAATTTCTTAAACCCAGGGAGGATCCTCAAAAGTTATTGTAAATAGATTTCCTCCTAAACCTAGTAGAGAGAAGGAAATAAAATTTCATATTGTCCCTTCCTTTCCACATCCAAACTAATTGGTTATTGATCCTTTCTTGCTCTAGGATAGCTATCGCCTTCTTGCTTGTCTCATTTTTCCATCCTAAGAATTTGGCTTAGCTTTTTGCCTGCCTGAGACATACAGGTTCTCAAGTCTTTCTTTTGGATCTCTTTGGAAGTTATTCTAGATTTTGAGAAAGATAAGATATTTTGTACTTTTTTTGAGGATGCCTCTTGGGTTCTTGGGGTTGTTTAAAACTACCAGAAGTATTTACTGTTTGTTCCAGTTAAAACCTGACTCTCTCTCTATATATGTATATATATATATATATATATATACATATATATATATGATTTAATAACTTAATGATCAAAAACTTGGCCAAATTGAAAGGTAATTTCAAAACCTCATGACAATGCTTTTAGGCTTCTACCCTGAGCGAAATGTACCCAAGGGAAAGAAAAACATTCTGACATAAATGAATGGGTGTATCAGTCCTTTGGTATAAATTTGTTGTCAATTCTTTGAGAAATTAAAGATAGTTGTTCTTGTTTTGCAAATCTAGTCTTTACAAGATCAGAAGTATAGTTTCAGAAACAAATCAAAATCCACTAATTCTTTCTACCAATCCCAAAACTTTCTCTATTTATCTCAAAGGGCATTAAATATTGGACTTCCAGAATCAAAATTCTCCTTGGAGGATCTTGCCCTTTTTTCCTATGACCTTGAAATGTAAATATTCCGTAGGGTTTTGTCCAGAACTCTTATCTAGTTCATCTGTCTGACATGCACACTTCAGGAGGGTAATTGTTAGAATAAAAGGAGGAGAAGTTATTTGAAAAATCTAACTGCTTTTATAAATTAGTGAGTTTTTTATTATACCCATTTCATGGCAGAAACTTAAAAGGTGGGAATTATGAAGTTTCTCTTTGTGTCTATCTCTATGTTCAAGTGGACCTATGATTATGGGTATTGCAGATGTGTGGTATTTCTTATGTCCAGGTGATATTGCCCAAATCAATTTGCAAAAGAGGTATATTTAATTGTAAAGAAAATTAAGTACTTATATAAATTAGATTCTCATAAATGTAATAGAAACTTAATCCAAATGAATTTCAGGTTCATGGAATCTGGAAAAATATTTGGTATTAAGCTAGTTTAAGCTTGTTGATTTAATTAAAACAGGCTTGTCTTTAGAGTTAGCTGCAGTAATACTTTCATTCTAACTAGGCTTACTGAAGGTCAAATGAGGTCATGTTATCTCTTACAGAGTTTTTCAGCAGAAAAGATAAGGTGATAGCTATTTAATGTCTCATGAAATTTTAATGACCAACCTAATAATTATTAAGAAGTGAATTAAAGAGATGTATATAAGATGAAAGTTTATAAAGAAACTTTTCAGCAATATTTATGTCTGAAGTAGTTCCTCTAAATCTTTTTGGTAATTTAAAACTTTAAAATTTTTGCTAAGTTACACTAGATAATGGATAGTCATTAAATATCTAGATCATTTCCAGATAAGTAAATTACTGAAATAGTCATTACTGAATATAGGTTTATCCATTTTTAACTTCTTGTTGCAGAGAAACTAAAATATATTTGACTGCTTTAGTGCTACATTGAAAAATTGAAAAAGACCTATGTTCTAGAATTTATGAAATGTGTTAATAAATCTGTCAATCTAAAGAATGCTGGTATAACCGTTCACAGTTGTTTATTTAGTTTTCTTTAAAAGTTGCGGTTTCTAAGTGTTAAGAATTATAATTAATTATATAACTAAAGTTTTTAAAATAATAAGGGAAACATCTCTATATGCAAAGTATAGAAAATGTATGTTTTGTTAAGGGAAGAGAAAGTTGTCAAAGCTTTGTGGGATAGGAATCTTAAGAAAGGATGTGTGTGTGTGTGTGTGTGTAGTCAGGACTGGCTAAGATTGGAATGAATTTAAATAAGTGAAAGAGCTTTAATAGCCAAAGTAAGATGGTACAAAACTAAAATTAGTTTTTTTCCTCTGTTGTAGGAAGCATCTTTCGAATGACAGTAGGCTGGTTGTGGTCAAGGTATCACTTATGGACCAAATTTTCTCTGCTTTATGATTCCCTCAGACTTTGCCACTTTAGAATGTGGATTATTTTGAACTAAAGACATTTGAGACCCCATGGGCTCAAGAGAAACTTCTGTTCCTCTCTTAACCACCACATAGAAGAATCTAAATTGAAGTTATTTTACTGAATCAGGGTTTAACAGAAGTAAATTTTATCTGAGTAACCCATCTGTATTGTAGAGCAAATACCTGATTATCAAATATCTGTTCTTCTTATTGCCCCATGAAGTGCATTCCTTTCCTCTAATGACACAAACCCCTACTCTCTTCTTCTTAGTACAGAATGAAATATAAACCTCATTTTTCCTGTCCTTAGAATTTTCATGTTAATGTGGATTCCCTGTATGTATGCCTATTAAATTTGATTTTCTCCTATCACTCTTGCTTCCCAAGAGTAGTTTATTCAGTATATAAAGAAGAACATGCATTAGGGAATTAACATATATGACAAAGGATAGATTTTATTTTTATATAAGGAATACTAATTATCAGAATATTACAAATTATAAGACATGGTGTAATGATAGTTGGTAGGTTCTATAACTGAAATCCTTAAACATATGGGAAAAATAAAAACCTTTTAACAGACAAAATGTTTATGCATTTTTAAGACTGCTCATATTAAAAAGGGATAGTTGCCTTTCTTAAGAATAGCTGTATTTCCAGGGTCATCTTTGTTTATTTCTGCAATTAACCCTAGAGGAAAACTTAACACTTCTCTCCAATACTCAGAAGAACGCTCCAAAGAAAAATTGAGATGTGAAATTTTGCTTAAGGTTTTAACATTTGGGGAGATTTCATAGCATATAGTTTTGTAGCAATTTATACCCAAGTATAATTTTACTATTTATTCCCTCAAAATGCCTTCTCCTTTTCTCCCTTTCTCCATGTTTTTCCAGGCCTCCTATGTGAAGAATATGTAATACCAGCTAAGGGAATTTAGGAATGTGATAAACTAGTGTTGGAATCCTGGAACTGTCACTGACTCTGAGTAAGTTGTTTAACCTCCATTAACTCTGATAATAAAACCTACCCCACAAGGTTAAAAGAAGATTAAATATTATGTTTGCAATGTGTTTGGCACAACACCTAGCTCACTGTATTGATTGTAACAATGGTGACAAAGATGAACTGAGACAGAGAGGAAATCTTTTCACATAATCCACATTCTTTTATTTTTTTAAATTTATTTATTTATTTTCAACATAACAGTATCCATTATTTTTTCACCACACCCAGTGCTCCATGCAATCCGTGCCCTCTATAATACCCACCACCTGGTACCCCAACCTCCCACACCCCCGCCACTTCAAACCCCTCAGATTGTTTTTCAGAGTCCATAGTCTCTCATGATTCACCTCCCCTTCCAATTTACTCCAACTCCCTTCTCCTCTCTATCTCCCCATGTCCTCCATGCTATTTGTTATGCTCCACAAATAAATGAAACCATATGATAATTGACTCTCTGCTTGACTTATTTCACTCAGCATAATCTCTTCCATTCCTGTCCATGTTGCTACAAAAGTTGGGTATTCATCCTTTCTGATGGAGGCATAATACTCCATAGTGTATATGAACCACATTTTCCTTATCCATTCATCCATTGAAGGACATCTTGGTTCTTTCCATAGTTTGGCGACCCGTGGCCATTGCTGCTATAAACATTGGGGTACAGATGGTCCTTCTTTTCACGACATCTGTATCTTTGGGGTAAATACCCAGGAGTGCAATTGCAGGGTCATAGGTAAGTTCTATTTTTAATTTCTTGAGGAATCTCCACACTGCTTTCCAAAGAGGCTGCACCAATCCACATTATTCTTAAAATAAATAGAATGTAATAAACAATGTAATTAGAAATGGGATTAATACAAGGTTCCCAGGCTTACCTTCCAATCAATTTGCCAATTCCTAAGTTCCTCTGCTTTTGCTGGTACAGACGCTTTATAAAAAAGGACTCCAAATCCTGGCTCAAGTCTCTTCTTCTGGATCATCTTTTTCCTGGGATTGTTCTCGTATTTCTTTTTCACTAGCATCCCAGAGAATACACTCGCGCCTTGGTTATATTTTAACTTGATTTATCTGTCAAGGTGCTTTTGGTAAGTACATTAAACAGCAGAAGATTTCAGGAACTATTTATATCAAAGCTCACTTTTTAGTCGATGTGGTTACGCCAAATGGTTTTCCATGTAGAGACTCATGAAGGATCTCTAGATTCTTCAGGTTTATTTTTAATGCTTATTCTACAAACTTGTGTATAATATTCTTCAAACTCATTGACTGTCCTAAGAAAGTGCATATAAGTCAACATAAATCAAAATTTAAAGATTTTTTTAAATGCCTCCAAGCTTTAGATGAAGAAAATATCCCTTGATTTTTTTAGGCATTTAAGTAGATAATTTTAGGCAAAGTTTATGGGGACTTTTTAATGCTGTTTAGAGAGTTAAATTTTTTTATTAAATTTTTATTTTTTTTAATTTTAATAAAATTTTATTTAAAAAATTTATACCTTTAGATATAAAAAAGAAACAATAAAGCTCATCAATTGCCAACAGAGAATGTTCTCTTTGTTGTTGGAGAGTCCATGAAAGAATATCAAGGATCTATTTTAAAATGATTTCAATACTTTTGCTCTGTTAAAAATCACTGTAGCTGCCCAAGACAATATAATATAGTGAGTGTATATTTTTAAGTCACTATAGACTACTTCACTGAAATGAATCTTGCAGTTCTACTAAACTAGAGGACATTTCAGAATAATCTATCCTTGTGGTATGCCAGGTACTGATTTTGTTTCTGGCATTAAAGAGTAAACACAATAATTAAAAATCCCTAGTTTTCATGGAGTTTATATTCTAGAGGATTAAGAGATAATACACAATATATATGTAAGATATATTGTATGCCAGATCATTCACAGGCAAAAAATCAGCAGAGAAAAAGAAGTTGGGAGCACTGAGAGAGATGAGTTGAAACCTTTCGTAATATAGTTACGTAAGGCAATACTTTAAATAGATACTTGAGTAAAATGATGAAGAAGAAACTGATAACCAGTTTGGCTATCTCCAGAAAGAACATTCCATTTATGGAAAAAAAGTACAGGGCAGGAGTCTGCTCAGTTTGGGGGGGAAAAAATCAACAAACAAGAACAAGAAGGAGTAAATAAATAAACAAAAACCAAGGGAGAGATTGGAATAGAACAATGAGAAGAAAATTTTGAGCCAGGGCAGTTAGTTAATGGAATGAACTACATTAGATTATAAAGGGTCTTAAGGGCCTTTGGATGGATCTTGGGTTTTACTTTGAATACGGTGGGAACCAAATGGAGGATACTGAGCCAAGGAATGTCCCAGTCACTTTCATTTCTTTGTTTACAATTGCTCGAGATGAGTCAGTGTGAAAGTAGTGAGATATGAGATAAATCCAAGTTAGAGATGATGGTGATTTGGAACATGAGGTAAATGTAGAGTTAGAAAAAAAAAGAAATACACTTTGGGCAATTTTGAAATAACAGGATTCCTCAAAAGATTGATTGTTTTATACTAAAGGAGAAGGATCATGATAGGTTTTTAAAAGGAACAACTGGAGGGGCGCCTGGGTGGCTCAGTGGGTTACGCCGCTGCCTTCGGCTCAGGTCATGATCTCAGGGTCCTGGGATCGAGTCCCGCATCAGGCTCTCTGCTTGGCAGGGAGCCTGCTTCCCTCTCTCTCTCTCTCTCTGCCTGCCTCTCCATCTACTTGTGATTTCTCTCTGTCAAATAAATAAATAAAATCTTTAAAAAAAATAAAAATAAAATAAAAGGAACAACTGGAAAGACAGAGTTAACTTTATTTTTAAAAGGAACGTTTTGAGTGAAGATTTTGGCAGCTGAGGGCATATTATGTCTGAGATGTCCATTAAATTGGAGATGCTAAGTAGGCATTTGGGTATATAAATCTGAGAGAATTGTGTCTGGAGGTTAAAAATTAAAAATCAGGGTGCCTGGGTGGCTCATTGGGTTACGCCACTGCCTTCAGCTCAGGTCATGATCTCAGGGTCCTGGGATCGAGTCCTGCATCGGACTCTCTGCTCAGCAGGGATCCTGCTTCCTCCTCTCTCTGCCTGCCTCTCTGCTTACTTGTGATCTCTCTCTGTCAAATAAATACATAAAATCTTTTTAAAAAAATTAAAAATCATTGTCACATGTTTTTTCCAGACATGTTATCTGCTTGGTTGCAGGCAAGAATTAGACCACAAGTTAGATTTCACTAATATTATACTTTTGACAGTAGAGATCCATAAAGCAAAGGAAATATTAATAAGTTGAAGTTGCATAATATCTAGTAATTTTAATGTTTGACTATTAACATGAATTTATGTGAAGAATATAAAGAGGAAAGTGGATGGATTCTGGACAATTAAAGTTTGATAGAGTAGATCCTTGTTCTTTTTAGAGCTAACACTTTGTTGGATCTAGGGTTGTGAGAAGAAGTACAAAAAATGGTAAGCAAGAAGAGGGCTATAAGAAATTGAAAATAGAAAAAGTTCAAATTGAGTATCTCTTATAATACTTGTTTATTTATTTTATTTATCTACTTATTTATTAAAGACTTTTTTTAGGGCACCTGGATGGCTCAGTTGGTTAAGCCACTGCCTTTGGCTCAGGTCATGATCCCAGGTTCCCGGGATCGAGTCCCACATCAGGCTCTCTGCTCAGCAGGGAGCCTGCTTCCTCTCTCTTTCTCTACCTGCCTCTCTGCCTACTTGTGATCTCTCTCTCTGGCAAATAAATAAATAAAAAATAAATAAAATATTAAAAAAAGACTTTTTTTTTAATTAGAGAGAGAGCTAAAAAGAGAGAGAGAGCATGAGCAGGGGGAGCAGTAGAGAGATAGGGAGAAGCAGACTCCCTGCTTGAGAAGGGAGCAAGATACAGGACTCAATCCCATGACCCTGGGATGATGACCTGAGCCAAAGGCAGACACTTATCTGACTAAGCCACCCAGGAGCCCAATTCTTGTTTATTTTTTGAAAACTTACATAAACAAAAATTTTTAAACTATATTTAATTTTATGTAGACATTAATATCTAACATTAATAAGAATACTTAGATAATGTGCATTTTTATAATATAAAAAACAAATAGCAGATCTTTTAAAAAATAAAAAAAAATAGTCCTTTTTTTTCTAGATACACTGGTTGGGGGACAAGTGGAGATATGAACATAACAAATTGAACATGGTAATTATTGAACTGCAATGCATTTACTGAATAAAATTGAAAAAATATATATATTTGGTATTGTCAGTCATATAAACATTAAAAATTAAATTATAAGTAATTATTATTATTTTTTAAGATTTTATTCATTCATTTGAGATAGAGACAGAGAGATCACAAGCAGGGAAGAGAGTCAGAGGGAGAGAGAGAAGGAGATTCACTGGTGAGCAGGGAGCCTGATGCAGGGCTCGATCCCAGGACTCTGAGATTATGACCTGAGCCAAAGGCAGATGCTTAACTGACTGAGCCACCTGGGTGCTCCAACTTATAAGTAATTATCCCTAAATTTACAGAAAATAATTTCATAACCAGACCCTAACACATATTTCTATGACATTTAAATAGTTTTTGAACATTTATTTAACAATAATTATCTTCACACAAATATTTTTAAGGTTGATGGAATAGAGACTTACAAATGAGAAAACTGAGAAACAATCTAGATTTCCCAGAGTCACTCAACTAGTGCTTTCCATGACTGGAGGAAGTATAAAATCAGTGCTGACAAGAATGTGAGATAATTTTATTTAAAGTCCTGAATTTACAAAGAAAAAACATACAGAATGGTTAATCACTTATTCAGGTTGCTTCCTGACCACATTAAACTTAGGAAACTTGCCTTTATAAAGTCAATTTTTCAATGAAAATTTTGTTTGGGAATTCCCTTAAGATATAGTTTATCTAAAAAAAGAAAAAAAAAGATACAGTTTATCTTGGAGAAGGGCAAGACTAGATCCATATAATCTAAGTGCATGGATAAATTTGCCTCAAATTTTATTTTTTCTCCCTAATGTAGTTATGTTTAAAGACAACTGAGGAGGAGGATGAGTTGAGGGTGAAGATTAAATGAATATACACAATTTGAGTCTGTCTCTCTAATGTAGCAGAATGCATGTTTTATCTTGACAATTTTTTCAAGACCCTATAAAGATAAAAGTGAAAAGGTAGTGATAATAAATATAAAATAATAAAAAGAAAAAATAAAAAGAAAATTTATTTTAGGCAATAAAACTAACTAATTTGAAATATAATATGTGATCTATCTAGTTAACACAGTTTCTTCTCTCCCAACATTTTTGAATAATTTTTGATTTTTGCCCTTTTTGATGGTTTCTGTAATAGCACCAAGTAAGATGAGTTTGCTTTTTATTTGCATAATGTTGTTTATAGAAAGGAAATTCAAGGCACATTGAAGATTTTGGGGCTAGTTGATATTTATAATCATCTTTTTATCACTAAAATAATATTTATTACATACTAACCAACATATGCAAGACTTATTGCTTCACATAAAACAAAATACAGTAATTTTCTTGTGGGATATGTTTTTCATTCTGGTTTAATGAGTCTACTGGCATGCCACTATAACTTCAAGAAAAATAAGGGCTTGAAAACATTTTGAAAGTGCTCTAAATGTATGTATAATTATTTTAGACTAGTGATAAGAAAGCAAGAACACAACTGAAATTTCTTGAATTAGTAATTATTTGGGTATAAATATAGAGTTGAAGGAGATTGATTGAATGATGATTATTGATTTGCTAGCCACATTATTTCTTTAGCATTGTTGCTTAAGTTTCTTTCTTTCTTTCTTTCTTTTTTTTTTTTTTTTTTTTTTGTTGCTTATCTTTCTAATGACCCTGTTTCAATGAATAACCCCTGGGCATTCCCATAGAGTGCTGTCCATTCTGTGCTCTCAGATATTCTGCCATGTTCATACAACATTAGATTGTGTGGGTCTCTTCTACATAAAAGAAAAAATATATAAATAAAATAAAACTACTTTTTCTTTTCATCTATGAACTTAAAAGATACTAAGGCAAGAACTAACTTCCCAAATCACAAATTTTTCCATTGAATAAGAAAAAAAGCCAATTAGTATAAAACTCTATCTGGGGGGAAAAAATGAAATGCCTAATTTAACTACCTTCAAAAGACATTTTTCAACAGGTTTCTAATTAATCATTGCAAACTTCTCATTAGTGAGTTCCTATTTCAGTTCAAGGGAGGTAGTAGAGCCTATTTAAGTACAGAAATAATTATAGTTGATAGTCTAAAATGGAATATTCTGCAAGAATTTTGTTGTTAATATTGTAATTGTTATTATGGAAAGCTGTCAGTTAACAATATGTAACAATATATTGGTTTTTACTTTTTGACTAAGACTTAGGGAAAATATTAATAATATATTATATTATACATCTATTCTATCAAATATTTGTTTAAAAAAAGCAAAGCTTATGTGACTAATCCCAGATATTGAGAAAAATTTCTTTATTTTCCAAAAATAAAACAAAATTAGGATTTACCAATCTCATCTAATGACTCAAAGTTTCAGTAATTAACTGAGAATAGCATGTGGACCTAGCCTTATACTAAAATGGAAGTATTAAAAAAATAATAAACTCCTATCACTTTCTTGTAGGTATAATATTTTGTAAAACATAATAAGATTTCCTAACTTACAGGAGATGGTATTTTTTTAAGTTTTTGTTTTGTTTTGTTTTATTTTATTATTATTTTTTTAATTTATATGAGGGAGAGAGACAGTGAGAAAGACTATGAGAGGGGAGAAAGTCAGGAGGAGAAGCAGACTCTCCATAGAGCAGGGAGCCTAACGTGGGACTCCAGGATCATGACCTGAGCCAAAGGCAGTCACTTAACCAACTGAACCACCCAGGTGCTCTAGTAAATGGTACCCATACTTGTTCAGGTTTCACAGATATTATTATAAGAAAAGTACTATAAAACAAATCAGTTTAAAAAAAATCTAAGAATGTAATTTCTTTTAGGAATATTTTGTTTCTGTCAGTGAACAACATATATACACAATTTAGCCATTCTTGATTATAATTTAAAACATATTTAAAATTACATAAATAATATTTTTTTATATTAGGGTAAAGTTAATATAAACCTTATGTAACTTTCAGGTATTCATTATAATTCAATATTTGTATAAACCATAAAGTGATTACTGCCTTAAGTATAATTATCATTCATTACCATACAATAGATCCCTTCACCCATCTTGCCCACCCCAATCCATTTCCTCTCTGGTAACCACCAATGTGTTCTCTGTACCAATGCATTTTGTTTTGTTTTTACTTCCACATATTAGTGAAATCATATGGTATTTGTCTTTGTTCTTCTGACCTACCTTATTTAATGTAACATCCTCAAGGTCAATATAAATAGTTGTTATTCAAGGAGGCAGATCTGAATAATATTTGTATTCTAGAAAAGGCATAGTTTATATCAAATGGAAATATTAATAAAATAATAGAAGATAATACACTAAATACTTGAATTATTTGAGATTTTTCTTGCTTCTCAAGGTAGACCTGTATTGCTATCTATTTCCTCCCAAAGCTTTTGGACGGTGTGTTTTCATTTTCATTTGTTTCTATTTTAATTTTTTTCTTTCTTTTTTTTTTTTTTATTTCCTGGTTAATCCAGTCATTGTTTCATAGCATGCTGCTTAACCGCCATATTTTTTGGTCTTTCCTGATTTTTTTCTTATGTCTGACTTCAAGTTTCATAGCACTATGATCAGAAAAGGTACTTGGTGTGACTTCAATCTTTTTGTGTTTGTTGAGACCTGCTTTGTGACCTAATGTGTAATTTATTATGGAAAATGTCCCATGAGCTCTTGAAAAGTATGTGTATTCTGCTGTTTTAGAATAGAATGTTCTAAATATATCTGTTAAGTCCATTTAGTCCAGTGTGTCATTCAAAGCCATTGTTTCCTTGTTGATTTATGTTTAGATGACCTGCCCATTGGTATAACCAGGTGTTATACCATTATATATATTACTATTATTGTTATTATCAGTAAGTTTGTTTATGGTTGTTACTAATTGTTTTATATATTTGGGTGTTCCCATGTGTGGTGAGTTCCCACATTTATAATTGTGATGTCTTCTTGTGGATTGTCTCATTTATGATGATATAGTGCCCTTCCTTGTCTTTTGTAAGATTCTTTTTTTGAAGTCTAGTTTGCCCAAAATAAGTATTGCTTCTCCAGTTTTCTTTTGACAGCCATTTGCATGATAGATGTTTTTCCATTCCCTTATTTTCAACCTGTAGGTGTCTTTATGTCTAAAATGAGTTTCTTGTAGGCAGTATATAGATAAGTCATGTTTTTATCCATTTTGACATTCTATATCTTTTGATTAGAGTGTTTTGCCCATTTATATTCAAATTAGTTACTGATAGATATGCATTTATTGTAATTTTATTACTTGCATATTTTACTTATTGTTTCTGGAGATTTTCTTTGATCCTTCTTGTCTTTGTCACTTGTGGTCTCTCCTTTCCACTAAAAGAATACCGAATACCCTTTAAGGGCGCCTGGGGGGCTCAATGGGTTAAGCCGCTGCCTTCGGCTCAGGTCATGATCTCAGGGTCCTGGGATCGAGTCCCACATCAGGCTCTCTGTTCAGCAGGGGGCCTGCTTCCCTTCCTCTCTCTCTGCCTGCTTCTCGGCCTACTTGTGATCTCTGTCTGTCAAATAAATAAATAAAATCTTAAAAAAAAAAAAAAGAATACCCTTTGATATTTCTTGCAGGACTGGTTTAATGGTCACAAGCTCCTTTAGTTTTTGTTTGTCTGGGACACTCTTTATCTCTTCTATTCTAAATGATAGCCTTGCTGGTTAAAGTATTCTTGGCTACAGATTTTTCCCATTCAGCACTTCGAATATATCATGCCACTCTCTTCTGGCCTGCCAAGTTTCTGTTGAAATATCTCCAGCTAGCCTTATGGGTTTTCTCATGTAAGTTAATGACTTCTTTTATCTTGTTGCTTTTAAGATTTTTCTTTCTCATCATATTTTGAAAATTTAATTACAATATGTCCTAATGCTGACCTATTTTTTGTTGATTTTGATGGGACTTCTTAAGAAAAAGAAAAGAAAAAGTAGACATCAGTGAGACCCTTACCACAGAGATAAAGGAGTTAAAAAAGGAATAAATCAGAGATGAAAAGTACAATGAACAAGATTAGAAACACACCTGATACAATGAAAAATAGGCTAGAAGAAGCAAAGGAATAAATGAATGATCTAGAAGACAAAGTGATGGGAGGCATTGAAGCTGAACAAAGAGAGAAAGAGGAATCATGCAAAATGAGAATAGTCTTAGGGAACTCAGGGATGCTATCAAATGGCATAACATTTGTTTTATAGGAGTCCCAGAAGAAGAAAGAGAAAAGAGGGCAGAAAATTTATTTGAAGAAATAATAGCTGAAAACTTTCCTAATCTGTGTTAGAAAAGTCGGTTATGTCCCCTACTTCTTCAATGTGACCTTTTCTCTTCCTTTAGCTTTAGAGTTTGTTCTGTCAGTTTTCAGACAGATCTCTGGGGTATTTGGAATGCTTTTGTAGTTATCTACTTGTGTTCATGGGACAAGGTGAGCCTACGATCCTCCTACTCTACTACTCTCTTAATGCTCCTTAGTATGCTTATATATAGCATCTTATACTTCCTCAGTCTTTGTCGTGTAGGATTTCTCCTGGGTGCTGTGTCATGGACAAGGGAAGTTGAGGTGGTTATATAAGGACCCAATACTTTAATTTTTTTTATTTTTATTATTTTTAAAGCTTTTATTTCCTTATTTGACAGAGAGAGAGAGAACAACAAGGGGAGAGGGAGAAGTAGACTCTCTGTTGAGCAGGGACCCCAATGTGGGGCTCAATCTCAGGACCCTGGGATCATGACTTGAGCTGAAGACAGACACTTAACTGACTGAGCCACACTTAACTTAACTTAACTTAACTGACTGAGCCACCCAGGTGCCTCGATACATGAATTAATATAAAAAAGATTTACTCCCTTTTTTTTTTTGATGGATTTTCAACTTTATATGCATATCTTTATAGAATATGATGCATTTCTTTTAAAGTTATTATCACATTAATTCAGTAATTACATGATTTTATAGTGTAGACCATTTATATAGTTAGAAAGTCTTCCCAGGGTCCAATGACAAAGCACGGTCTCCAGGTACTCTCTAATACTTTCTTTTTAATGGGAGATCTTACTAGTTTCTAGAATTGCTTTCCTGAATCACTTCTTAATGGGGCTACTCCTACTTATTATCATCTAAAGGTAACATCTGTGGGATTCCCCTTACGTACTTGTATGAATAATGTCCTGTACCTTTACAAATGCAACAAAAAATATTAAATTGAGACTACACAAACTCCTACGCTTAAACTCAGACAAAAACTCAGCCCTAAGAACTCTTTGATTTAAGCCTCATGATACTCTAAGCAGATAACCCAGCCAATACCATGTTGAACTCCTGACACACAGAAATTTTCAGATTATCAATTTGTGTACTTCATTAGCTATGTTTGTGGTAATTTGTTCAGCAGTACCAAAAATTAATATATTTTTGGAATGTATACAGGTAGGTAGTTTTTACCTAAAAAAAATAAGGTAATGGTTGCTGATATAACTTAACATTAATATCTAATAAAGTAATTTTTCCTAAAATAAAATGGTCATTACCTAGTAAACTAGAAAGCTATTAACTAGAAAACTGTAAACTAGAAAACTCCCTGCTTCTCTGCCTACTTGCGATATCTCTCTGTGTCAAGTAAATAAATAAAATCTTTTAAAAAAAGTTGTATAAAACTATGATCTCTGTGTAACTCATGTATTTTTGAAAGAATGATCCTTTGAATAAGATTCAAGTTTATGAAAAAAAAACCCACAAAAGATTCAAGCTTATGAAAGAGACAATACATACGTATATATAAAATGCATAACATGTAGGTTAAACCTGTAGTTATTCTTTATTGTATAATGCATAATATATAATATACTGTTAGTCTAGATATGGATGGTAAAGGATGGGTCATTTTCCACGGTACACAATTTATATACTTTCCAAGTTAAAAATTTTACATTGTGCTAATTTTTAGTACTTTTTAGAAGTATAATAATTTACCCATAATAACACAGAACTGCATTTTTCAGGACTTTTTTTGTTGTTGTTAATTTTGGAAGCTATTTCTAATGGATATTTTCTTCTTTTTATTCAGGTATAAATAATATAGAATGCTATATTAGTTTCAGTGGACTTTTTCTAGGTTATTTAAGGCCACCATATAATATATTTAAACTGGGTGTTTATTCTTTATGTACCATAAAATTTAATTATTTAGGAACAGTAAAAAAGAAAAAAGGAAAACATTTGTGTGTATGTGCAGGTGCTCTAACACACACATGCACTCAGATTCATGTAGTTACTATTACAATATTTAGACATGGTATTAGTAATAATTGTTCCCTGTGGTTGCTAGTGTAATACCTCCTGGGAAACCTCAGTATCACTATGTTGTAAGACTGTTCTCCACATTTTCTCACATTTCTGCCTCTCTTGAGAACAGATGCAATAATTGTCCTTTCATTTCATACTGTATTTTGAAAGATGTGTGCATAGCAAACAACCTTAGAAGACAGAGATCATTTCTATCTGCTACAGCAAAAAGCAGGCTTGTTTACCATCCAGTGTAATAAAGATAATATCTCTGTATGGGAAAAGATTAGACAGGTTTGCTTGCAAACCAGTTTGAAAGATTCAGAATTCTTTAATTCAGAATTCCTTTCCTGTAATAAAACCCAATACATATGAAAACATGAACTGGCCATTGGGGCACTGTCGTGTGAGAATTGAGTTTTGGAAAACTGACACAAGAATAAGATGATAATCTGCTTACAGCTATTGCTGTGAATAAGAAATCATCCTTTGTGTCTGACCCAGGAGTCTTGTGTCTTCTGTTAGAATCCATAAGACAGAAATCTTTGGGGCACCTGGGTGGCTCAGTGGGTTAAAGCCTCTCTGCCTTCGGCTCAGGTCATGATCCCAGGATCCTGGGATGGAGCCCCACATTGGGCTCTCTGCTCAGTAGGGAGCCTGCTTCCTTCTCTCTCTCTGCCTGCCTCTCTGACTACTTGTGATCTCTCTGTCTCTGTCAAGTAAATAAAATTAATTAAAAAAAAAAAAAAAAAAAAAAAAAGACAGAAATCTTCTAGGTCCTGGACCAATTTCACCCTTGGTGGGAGGTTTCTCACACTGACAAGCAATTCTCTAGGCACTGAGTGTCCTATGATTTAACTCAATTATGACACCATCTACTGAGAAACAGTATTAGGTCCCATAGGTTAAAAGGTTCAGTTCCACAGGACTAACTCTTCTTGAGATGCTAGTCTGAAGACCAGGCTATTACCTGTGTTTCTGACCAACTGGCTATAAATCAGTTTCCCATGACCCCCTCCTTATTCAAATAAATTTGCTAGAGTGGCTCACAGAACTCAGAGAAACATTTTGCTTGCCGTATTACTGGTTTATTATAAAATGGTATAATTTTTAAACAGCTAGATTGAAAGAAATGCATAGGGCAAGTTACGGAGAAAATGCACATAGTTTCCATGATCTCACTGAGGGTATCATTCTCCCACCACCTGAATTTGTTCAGCCAATAAGATCTTTTTGAGTTTTTATGGAAGATTCATTTCACAGATGTAATTGATGGCATCATTGACCATGGATTCCATCTCTAACCCCTCTCTTCTCCAAGGAGTTCTGGGGAAGTGGGAGGACTGAAAGTTCTAACCCTCTAATTGCATTCTTGGTTCTCTTTAATAACCAGCTCTCAGGCTCAGGTGTTTTCCAAATGTTACTTCTTTAACATAACAAAAGGCACCTTAATTATTCTCATCATTTAGGAACTTTCAAGCATTTTAGGAAATCTGTATCAGAAATGGAGATGGTCAGCTATGTATTTCTTATTATAAATCACAATATAACACAGAGTAGGCTAACTTGCTGGCATAAAAGTTGGATAAAATCACATAGGCCTTCATAGTTATGGAAGTTTTGGCAAAGAGAATGGGTTGTTAACAAAGACATGCATTTCTTAAAGAAAATGGATGAGGGTTTTCTGGGCTTTTTAGGAGATTTGAGAAGCTGTCCTGGCATCTTCTAGTAAATGTCTTAGTCAAGCTGTGAGTGAGGAAGCTGAGACATTTACCTTTCTTGTCACCGAGCATTTGTCTTTCTTGTTAATGACTCTTCAGAGCCTGCTCAGTTGAAGTAGGACTGGAAGTGGCTGCTTACATGATGCAATGATGCTTTGGTTTTTCCTGTCTCCTCTGGGCAGGAAGAGGAAGGAGTGCTCTCACAACCAGGCAGCAAATGTTAATTTCAGCCAAAAAGCAATGTAGCTGTAGCTGAGTCATGAGGTCCCAAAGCTAAAATTAAGTGTCAGTCATAATGATTTAAAGATTTGGGTGGATGGGAAACATCACAAATTTGTTTAGGGGAATCATAAAAGCCACTAATTTCCTCCAAAAAAGACTGTAAATGAGTTAGAGCCATTCTCTCTTTAATGTCCCCAAGTTTCTTCCTCTCCCTCTATCATAACCTTAATGTTGCACAGAGAAATAAGAGTAAAAATGGAATTATTTTCCCCACAGGGGATCAAAAGTGATGGACACCTGAGTAAGTTGGGGAAATTTGCATAGGAGAGAGATTCAAATGTGTATGGTTTTGTGAGATACAGGAACCCAAGTTGCAATCTAGCTTGGTTCTTTGGCATAATTATGTCATACTAAATTTAACTAATGATGTTTGGGTACGGTTTTCAGAGGAAAAGGGAAGCTAATGTGACTTTGTTGGTGGGATCCTCTGTGCCAACTTAATATATGGTTTCGTCATATCTAAGATTTAAGTACAAGTAAAAAAAGGTATATTATATATTTGTATTTCCCTGTACCATAATTTTAAAAAGATATACTCCAGATGGAAGACCCAAATGGGGAGCATATTAGTGAGATAAACTTTCCTCCCATTTGTTACCAGTGGGTTTTTAAAGATTTAGTAAGAATGCCTTTACTCTCTGATATCCAAAGTTTTCCTTATATAATGTTCTGCCTGTTGGCAGTTCAGAAACCTCCATCTCAATGGCCATGACTATGATATTATTACACTTCCTCCAGCTAAAATGGTTAAAAAGCCCCACAAAATGCCAAGACTGTTCACTGAGAAAATTGTTTAGAACTACATGAGTGATTTCATAACAAATAATCTCTCTGAATGTCAAGAAAAAAACTGTTTTTTTTTTTTTTCTTCCAAAATGAAAAATGAGGCCTAACACCTTACTGGACTCTTGGGCATTAGCATACATGAGCATGCTAAGTGTTAGGGACCATGCATAATCTAGCATATATACCAATACCATACCAATCTGGCAATATAACATTCAAAGCAGCATCCTTAGATCAAGATCCAAATCAATAGGCTCTGTTGTCATCTAACCAGAAAAACAAAACAAAACAAAACAACAACAACAACAAAAATAAACAAAAAAATTCAAATCAATAGACTCTGTTACCTTTATTATTAGAATAGTCAGTTAGTTAGGTTTTAACAGGAAGCCTGGAAGCCAGCAAAGGGGGAGTCATGGCCTCCCATGGGGAAAATTAAAAACTTTCCCTGGCAGCATTCTCAACACAAAGCCACAGGAAGCTAGATCAAACAAGGCAGACCCAAGACCAAGGTCAGAGACTTTGACAAAGAAAGGGGACAAAATTGAAACACTGCTCCCAAGAAATGCCTTCCCCAAGCAGACAATATTCCACTCCCTAGTTAACCACCATCGATAACAGATAGAAACCCAAATCCTAGGTAGGGTGTACAAGTCTCCCTTGAGCGTGCCCACTCTCACATGTAAAGATTGTACTCTTGCTTTATTTATTTATGAGAGAGAGAGAGAGAAAAAAAAAGAGCACACAGGAAAGAGCATGAGCAGGAGGTGGGGAGAGGGAGAAAGGTCTCCCCACTGAGCAGAGACCTGTTGCACGGCTCGATCCCAGAACCATGGGATCATGACCTGAGCCAAAGGCTGACACTTAACTGACTGAGCCACGCAGGAACCCTGAATGTACTCTCACTTTAATAAACTTTCCCACTTGCACCATTCAGTCATTGTGTCTGGCCTTCCCTGTATTTCTTCATGGGGCCAGACAAAGAGCCACTAATGATGGCCTGGGGGTGGGTTGGATGAAGGGTTGAGGGCCTGGGAGGGGCCCAGTCCACCTGGGCACTTTAGTGAAAGTTGTTCTTATTTTAACTTGAAAGATTTTAATAGCTGTAAAATACATTTATTTCCTTCAACAAATATTTATTATAATTCACTATGAACCAGGCAGTGTTTTATGTAATACACAGTATTGCTGTTTTGGTTTATTCTTTTTACTTGTTAAGGAAAAACGTGGGAATGTAAAGCAGAAGATGGGTTCAAATTGTAGACATTTCACAGATTGTGAATTTTCCAGCAAGCCACTTAATCTTTTTGGGCCTCTTTTCACAGTGATTTAAATGGTATCTTGCATATAGAACTGCTAGACAAGTTGAAAAGCCCTGTAGAGATGTTAGCTGAACTATTACTTCAAAAGCAGGAAACATTTTGTAGTTACACACACATTTCCATGTGTATTACTGGGCAATCAATTCAAATATGAGATGATGCTTGATCATTTCCAAGGGTATTAAAATATATATTTAAAGATAATCATTCTTTCTCTATAGTCTCATTATATAGCCAATAATATTGTGCAGAGAGTTTTACTTTCCCAGGTTTATGGGCAGGAGACTGATGTAGTTAGGTCGCTTCGCCATCTAACATACAATGCTCTGTAGATCCTGTTCTAGTTTTCCTTCTTGGAACATTTGAACTGAGAAAGGACATAGAAAATTGAACTGCATATTCATTTTGGTAAGGCAAATCTTACAGGCTAGACTTTTAAACATGTTTTAGCGGACTAATTTATGTCACAATAAATTTGCTTCCCTCTTTTAAAAAATAAGTCAACGTATAGTCCATGGTGTTCTATCTTAAAGATAAAATACTACAAAA
This sequence comes from Mustela nigripes, assembly GCF_022355385.1. Lineage (NCBI taxonomy): Eukaryota > Metazoa > Chordata > Mammalia > Carnivora > Mustelidae > Mustela > Mustela nigripes. The sequence goes on from NC_081566.1 coordinate 50,064,769, forward strand.
TGGAATTCAAACAATCTTTCTTTCTTTCTTTTTTTCTTTCTTTCTTCTTTCTTTTTTTCTTTCTTTCTACCTTTCTTTTTACCTTCAAGGTTGTTCAGAAGGTCATGCTGTTGCTTGTAGCCAGCAGATTGCAGACTTCTGGTTTACCCTTCTAAAATAGGGAGGATTGTTTTCACACCATGCATGCTAGAAGAACCAAGTATAGTACTGTAGTTATATTTACTTCCTGAAGAGCAAGTTTGAAATTTATTAGTTTGGATAAATGGAGAGGCGTTAAGAATAGTCAAAAATGACATGATTCTATCTGCAGAATTTTTTCTCAAGACTAACTATGAAGAATAAAAATAAAATTTTTTGAAGATATTAAAATGGTCAATTTCAATGTCTTGTGACAATACTTTGGCATGTAGCTTATATAAAAGCAGTGTATGTTGTAAAATTTTAAATAATTTGTCATTTTTATCTCAAATATGTACTTTGTAAAAAGGGATCTGATTTTTTTTTATTGTGCTCCTTCCCCACTTTTTCACTCGCTCAATCTTAATTTCCAACTGTTTTCCTTATGAATTCATTAGAAAGAAAAAGTAAGACTGGATAGGCTAAATACAATCTTACACAGATATGTGATCAAATTTTATTTATTTTTTTTAGAACAGATTATTCATACTCTTACTATGATGGACATGTGGTGAAACATATAGTTGAGATGGTCTTCAGATATGTCATGTAAAAGCTATAAGTTACAGCAACTAAGAAGCTCCACTTAATATTAAGTAATTCCTATAAAAGAAAGTGTTTTTATGGAAATATAGAAAAATATTACTCCTATTCAGAAAAGAGTATCATGGTATAATATAGTAAAATCATATAGTACATGATTTTATTAAATTAGCAAGACAGTAATAAAATAAACCTGGGTAAATGTAATTTATTTAATGTTATGGTAAGTACAATTAAATGTAATGACAGATCTCTCAAAGACTTGGTAAAATGATTTTATCATACTAGTGAATATGTCAAAAATATTGGTGACTATTTAGTTTTGGACTGATTATTCAGTGCTTTCAAATACTACTTTTTAAAAGGCGAATGTCACAGGGTGCCTGGGTGGCTCAGTGGGTTAAAGCCTCTGCCTTCAGCTCCAGTCATGATCCCAGGGTCCTGGGATTGAGCCCCATGTTGGACTCTCTGCTCAGTGGGGAGCCTGCTTCCCCCCTCTCTCTCTCTCTGCCTGCCCCTATGCCTACTTTTGATCTCTGTCTGTCAAATAAATAAATAAAATCTTTAAAAATATTGAGTGTCTCTTTTGAGTTCAAAATGTATAAAAACAGTGTTTTTAAAGGAACAAAATTCAAATAATGGGAAACAATCCATCATGAATAGATTATTAATATTAAAAAAGAATTCAAAACTTTTGGTGGGAAATAGAAGTTTTTCACATTTGTACAGTGAAGGTGGTCACCTACTCTAACACATGCTGATTCTAACACTGAAGGGGCTATGGTTTGGAATACTACAAAAGAGAACATTTATAAAATTATAAAGTATGCCCTCCCAGCACACCATAGCTCAGACTCAGTAGAAAATCAATTTGAGCAGAAACAGGATAAAGTTTCATATGCTAAAAAGCTTTGTAACAAACTGGGTGTGCAAGAAATTATAGTGAAATGATATAGTACTCCCTCTCCACCTAGAAAACAACTTTTGGGGAGACATATATTTGTATTTCCTGAAAAGTATATCCTACAAATAATCAGTGGGCACTATAATATTAGATAATATCTTATCTCCATTCACATTTTTAAAATCAAAATTATTAGACAGTCATATGATACAATGCTCTGAGTACTTTTTGTCTTGGGCAGTAAACTTTACATGAATGACTACTAACTCAGAGATGGTCAGGGCTTTATTATGCATTGGAATAAACCATACTTTTAAAGAATACTTACATAGAGGAAGATGGGTAGAGTAATGAAACTATATATCACACATCTTTCTATGTTTGTACAGAGTGTTCAAATTCACTGTGTATTTAACTTCTAGAAAAAATTCATGACAACAAATCACTTAGAATAGCCAAAGGCTTTTTGTTATTGACTTTATTAAAATATAAATCACAGAGGGGCTTTCACACAATAAAATAAATGGTTATTCGATGTGAAAAAAATTCCCTTTTAAGTTCTCATATTCTAGAGGTGAAAATAATAATTAGAAATTCTTTACATAATGATTATAAAACAGTTTCTGCTTCAGTAATTATTTTTCTCTCTTCTTTTGAAAAAGTATGTTTAAAAAAAGTATTTTTTTTTCACTTTTTAAAAAAGTATTTTTTTTAAAGATTTATTTAATTGGGGACCCTGGGTGGCTTGGTGGATTAAAGCCTCTGCCTTCGGCTCAGGTCATGATCCCAGGGTCCTCAGATCCAGCTCCACATTAGGATCTCGGCTCAGCAGGGAGCCTGCTTCCCTTCTCTCTCTCTCTCTCTCTCTGCCTGCCTCTCTGCCTACCTATGATCTCTGTCTGTCAAATAAATAAAATCTTCAAAAAAAAAAAAGATTTATTTAGTTATTTTGACAGAAAGAGATTGAGAGCACAAATAGGGGGAGGGGCAAAGGAAGAGGGAGAGAGAATTTCAAGGAAACTCTTTGTACAGAGCCCAGAGCCAGAGGAAAGGCTCAATCCCAGGATCCTGTGATCACCACTGAGCCAAAATCAAGAGTTATATGCTTAACTGACTGAGCCACCCAGTCACCCTAATGTGTTCAATAGTTTATAGAAATGAAACAATGGGTAAATTTAGCATATTAGAAAACTTCAGTTACTTATTAATAAAATACTCCCTAAGATAATCTAGTATTTCTTTATTTTAGTTTTTTAAAAATTTTATTTATTTGAGAAAAAGATTGAGAGAGAGTGTGTGCATGAACAGGCGGAGGGGCAGAGGGAGAAGCAGATTCCCCATTGAGTGGGGAGCCAGACGCACATCTCAATCCAGGGTCTCTGGGATCATGACCTGAGCCAAAGGCAGACACTTAACTGACTGAGCCACCCAGGTGCCCCCAAAGATACCATATTTAACTGGAAAGCTTTCTGCCATCTTTTTTTTTTTCTTTTTTCTCCCCCCATCACAAACCTTAGAAGGCCACATGTAATTCTAGTAATCAGATAACTTTCCATCGAGGACAGCAATACACCTCACACCTAAATTTACCTTTCTTCCCCTTCAGGAAACAAAGTAAATCAAATATTTTTAAAACTGTGTACTTTAATTCCTTATGAATTTGCTAGGGTTAATGTGCTTACAAAGTGAGTCAATTAACTTGAAGTAAATTTAAAAAACTGACTGCTTAACAGAGTTTTTTTTTTTTTGCCACAGCCATATATCAGGCATTTTAAGGAAAAACTAGCATGCAGTAATCTGAGAGGAAAAGAAAATAAAAAGATGAGAATTTCAGGAACCCTAGGAGAATTTTTTCCTAAAATATTGAATGTCATGGTTGTCTTGGAGAAGTGTTATCCTTGAAAACAAACCAACAAATAGCTTAAGCCACTTAAAGCTCATTCCTTATATAAAAACACAAACAAAAACATAGAAATCCTTTAAGTTCTCCTATAATGTGTGAAAAATGGATAAGTAAAAAGTCAAAACAAATAAATATGCAAAACCAAAATAAAACACTCATACCCAGTTATCAGGAAAAGGATTGTAGGATGAGGGGATACAAAGAAAAAAATGTCTATTAAGGCCAATTATGTATTTTGTGCATCATGATTATTTTCCTATTTAACCAATAAATAATTCATATGAGTCTCTATTTTACATCTATCCAAAGACAGGTGAATCAATAATATTATGTAAATTTCAGAGTGTCTCTAGGATAGAACTAGGGAAGATACTCCTATCTTTATGCCAACCAAACTTATGTTTGAAAGTTAGGTACTGTAATAATTGGGTTTGAAAACCCCATCCATCTAAATGAGGAAATGGTTAGAGACGAAATTGAGGGGAAAAGCATGTGAAAGTTGTTAACCTATCTTGTATAATAAACATGATATAAATTAGATTATTAGTATACTATTAATAAGACATGTATCTGCTATTTAATCATACAAACTCATAAACATGTTAATAATTATATTTACTGTCTCATTTACTGTCTCTCTGTATTTTACACTGAAAAATTAACAAAATGACAATAGGAACCATGATCATCTTTTGGTACAAAACATATGCGCTCTCTCTCTCTAGATATAAATATAGATATTGATATGTACTAATGAATGTTTAATTATCTGCTTGCCAACACATAGGCAATAAAATGATGAGAAAAAATGAAAGAGTTCCCTAAAATATCTCATTTTCTGACTCAGGGAAATGCGGAGTCATGGTATTAAAGGACATTTAGAAGAAAGGCAGGCAGAGACAAAGGGCTGCTGCCTTCGGAGGACATTACCCTTAAAGGGTGCCTGGGTGGCTGAGTGGGTTAAAGCCTCTGCCTTCAGCTCAGGTCATGATCCCAGAGTCCTGGGATCAAGCCCCACATCTGACTCTGCTCAGCGGGGAGCCTGCTTCCCCCCTCTCTTTCTGCCTGTCTCTCTGCCTGCTTGTGATCTCTGTCTGTTAAATAGATAAATAGAATCTTTAAAAAACAACAACAGCAAAACAAAATAAAACAAACAAACAAAAAAAGGATTTTATACCACCCTGAAAGGAGCCTTCCACCCTTTCCCAAGTGAACAACTATCTGATGGGTGGATGAGCCCATGGACAAAAAAACCTGATGGGGTGACAGGAGCATAGAGGGTTAATCAGGTTAAAACAGCCCCAACATTCTCATAAAAACCCCTAAACTTAGAAACTCCAGGGCAACCCTCTTGGGTCCCTCCCTCTTCCATAGCTGTTGTACTATCATCCCTCAATAAACTTTGCTTTGCTTCCCACTAATGAAGGACATTCAGAAGAAAGGCAGGTAGGCAAACAGGGACAAGCCTCCCCATCCACCTGTGGGTTATTTTCAAACTCTTACATGTCAATCAGTGGTCTTTGCTTCGCAGGATTAAGTAGTTGCAGGGGGCAGAAGTTTAGCATTTCCTTAAAAGTAATGTGCAGTAGAGCTATTCACTACTTGCATTATACAAACAATAAAAGTTTCATAAGCATTATCATGCCCCCCCTTTTATACATTAGTTAGGACTGTTTTACAGAGTCGTGCCATAAATTAGCTTCTAATGGAGTATTAGTGAGCATTTATAGAAAAGAAAAAAAAAATAGAATGTGTATCTATCAATCATCAAGGCATCCAGATGAGAATGTGTTACATTGTGTTGATTTAAGGGCCCGCATATGATGACAGTGGTTAGGGCATTGAGAAGAATGTCGCAGTCCCTGGATCCCGTTTCTGCCGTAATAAGGTGTTCATGATCCAGAAACGAGGATTCAACATCTCAAGTTTTAATATATTTAGAGAAATGAATTTAGAGTCTGAGAATAACATTAGGTGACTAAAGTTATTCAATAACACACATTTAATACACAGAAAATTAAAACATAAAATAAACTGTTTCTTTTAACTACTATCATCAAGTGAAAACATTGTTTGCTGTTTCGATTATGTACTTCAAGTACATATTGACTTCTTCATCATACTATGTATAAAATTCGAGTTAATCTCAAGAATTAAATAATAAATAACAAGACTGTAGCTATATAAAATAGAGTAATCAGGGTCTGAAATGTTAACATAAAAGTAACAAGGTAAGGACAACAGTTCTAGTTCAGCCTTCTGCTGTGCTTTGCTTCAGGTACTGCTCTTGATTAAAAGACAAAGCATTGCTCTGTGTATGGGTAGGTATGCATATGTGTGTGTGCGTGTGTGTGTGTGTGTGTGTGTGTGTGTACATACATGCTTGTGTGCTTGTATTTGCTGAGTGGGGAGGAAACAGCAAGGAAACCGGTTTAAACGAGGAGTAATCAAAGGAAATTGAATAAAAAGCCAAAAGTGGTTGGAAAACTCTGATTATTCTTGGAGAAATCACTTGAAGCTCAATGCATTTGAAGTTTAAAAGGATGAAGTTTAAAGTTATTAGTCAGTCCTTCACGTTATTTCCATGAGATATCCAAAACCTAAATTACAAACTATATCTCCCATTTTTGTCATTAAACTATGCTTCTGGAAAGAAAAGCAAATGAGTGAAGTCCATGGGGGTAGAGACAGGCAGTATCTATTTTTAGGACAATGAAGTTTCCCTTGTGTTTTCTTTCTCTCCCGCTCATCAAATTTTACTCATTGCGGTGCCTGTCTTCCCTAAGCCTGCACTCCACTGAGAGTTATTTATTATCTTACTGACAGCCCATCTGCCTGTCCCATTCTCACAGCCTTTCTGACATTCTGTCCATCAGTACCATGTGTCTTGGTAGTTGGTAGATCCTGGACGACTTCTTACACTATATTATAATTTTGATGTGTTGGTGTCCTAGTCAGCATATGCCAGAGAACTATGCTTATAATAGATGATCAGTCAATATTTGTTATGTAAAGGAAGAGATTACTTCAGCCTAGGACCAATTAATTTCATTTCTTTCTAATATGCAGGGATAATACCAGCTATTTCTCTGCTAAATAACCTCTAACTTCATTTAAAATTTGACTTGTTGAAACAGGTTTATTACATTTTTTTTTTTAACCAGTTGAAAGCTGTTTACCTTATCATGCAAGTCTTTGCATCAAATTTAGAATCCATTTGGGCTGAACATTTGTAAAGAAGGTAGATCTTATAAATCACTTCCCATTAGACCCTACTTATCAATACTTGGTTCTTGAATATATATATTTAAGGATTTTATTTATTTGAGAGAGAGAGTCTGAGAAAGAGCATGAGGTGGGGGCAGGAGCAGAAGAAGAGGGAGAAGCAGACTCTCCACTGAGCAGGAAGCAGGTTGAGGGGCCTGATCCCAGCATCCTGGGATCATGACCTGAAGCAAAGGCAGACGCTTAACTGACCAAGCCACACACGTGCCCCTTGAATATATTATCTATATTCATTAAACAACCAAGGAAGGGAGTCATTATTTTTCAACTTTATCGATCATAGAAAATTGGATTTCAGACACATAACTGGTGGAATTAGGACTTAAGTTTAGATTATGAACATATGCTATTTTTTAGGTCCAATTCTTTTGGACCTTAGTCCTGGCTTCTCTATTTAATTTCAACCTTAAATCTGATCTGCTGTTCATGCATATTTTCCACTGATTTTAAATCAATGTGATAAGATAAGCATATACAGAAACTAAATCCCAGGAGGATCTGTAGTCAGATAGCAGTGTATGTGTTCAGAACTTAGGTCTATTATTCACTTTTTGTGCAATTTTGGTCAAAGTATAAGTTGTTAAATCTCGGTTTCCTTATCTTTAAAATAAGCAAAGTAACAATAGCTAATCCATAGATTTATTGTGGGGACTATCTGAGATAATAGGTATAAAGTTCTTTAAGGGATGTGGTACATGAGAGTGATTAGTAAATATTTATTATTATTATTTTCATCATCATTTAATTTACTGATAAAATTATTGCAAAATGGATTTAATTTAATTTTCAATAAAAACGAAGTTAGTTATTTTGAACAACGGTAACAATTTCCCTTCAAATGTGTTTCTAATATAGATTTTTCTCTGTATTAATATGTAATAGCTGAAATCATGAGTAAAGGTTTTTGTAACATTCTAAAATCTTCTAAGAATTAGCTTGCTTTTGCTTGCTTTTCTTTTCTTTTCTTTCTTTATTTACTTATTTATTTGACAGAGAGAGAGAGATCACACGTAGGCAGAGAGGCAGCCAGAGAGAGAGGGGAAAGCAGGCTCCTTGAACAGAAAGCCCGAAGCAGGCCTTGATCCCAGGACCCTGAGATCATGACCTGAGCCAAAGGCAGAGGCTTAACCCACCCAGGCACCCCTTGCTTGCTTTTTCAATCCCCAAATTAATGTCAAGATAGGTAGACATAAAACAAATTTTCTAAATATGGAAGCAATAATAATTCAAAGAATGACATAAGGTACATAGTTTTAAGAGTCCTTTTTAATGGATTTTTTTTCTTTCTCTTTCAGCCTTTGTGAAATATTTTCAGTATAAAGGTTAAAAGCTTTCCTATAACAACCAAATAATAAATGACCTGATGGAGCTTTACAAGCAAGTAGTAAATAACCAGGTAGGTAAACCATTATGTGGATTTAGTTTCTTTTATTTAATTCTAAGTATATGGTGTCCAGTCTGTTTAATTTAATATGAATAAATACAGCTTTTTTGATTATGATATCGCTCAGAGTTATTAACCGATTGTTTTTGCTTCCAGAACGTTTATACTGGTTTGACAGTTTCACAAAACAAGATTAACTAAAAAATATTTGAAAAGTAATTAAGGTGTAAAATGCTCCAATTTTAATTTTATTATTAGCTATTTAAAAATTGGGAAGCCTCTCTGATTCATAGAGTAATGAAGTCCCTGAATACTAATGTCGGCGATTTTGACCATACACCATTTCCACGGTAAGAATTCCACAATTTTCATGGTAGAGATGAGAGTGTCTATACGTGAGAAGGTGGTAAAGAATAAAATACTAAAAACAGTGAATAAAACAGGGACCTCCTCATTTCTTTTATTGTATAATTACCTTATCAAAGGCAATCTATTATCTAAGTAAATTTATTCATCAGTCAAGATTTTTTGTCAGAGGGATGGAGGAAATAGAGAGAAGTTGCTAAAAAGGTATAAACAGTTGACTAATGAGACAAATAAGACCTGAGAATCTCATTATAACATGGTGACTGTAGGTGATAAGGCTGAACTGTATAATTGAAATGTGCTGAGAGTAAAAGTTAAATGTTGTCACCCGGGAAAAAGTGGGTAAATATGGAAGGGAAAGGTGATGGAAGGGGTGACGAACTTTCTGGGGGAATCCTTTGACAATGTCAGCATGCACCCACATATCAAGTCACCTCATTGTGCAATTTAAACATCTTACAGTTTTGTCAATTATACCTTAATAAAGCTAGAAGAATATTTTTGATATGTAAGTTTTCATTTATATAGCTACAACATTAATCCAGACCCTGATTTTCTCATTTCAAAAATTACCACAACAGGCTCGTCCTAACGTAACGTAACGTAACTTTAAATAATCAATCCATCCTAAGTACAATAGAAAGAATAGTATCCCATAGATCCTTCTTCCCTTTGTTACTGCTATGCTAAGAAAACTACAACATGTCCTTACTGAAAGGAAACTCATGAGCTCAAGGCCAAATGGCTTATCTAAATGGCTTTGGGGCTATCCCTTAACTGTGTGCCTTGTACTTGATGCACTTTGCTTAAGTTACTCTTTCTACATCTCAACACAGACCACTCCAATTCAGTCATATGGAACTTGCTGAGTTACAATTGGACTATATTTTTTCCTACTTTTATTTGTGAGATAACAGGAAAGCTTTTTCAACTGTGAAGACTCAGATAAACCACCATATACTGAACACCTCACTTATTCATGTTAAAGTTTCAAAACAAAACAATGACAACAAAATAAAATGTTAACTGTGCATTAAAGTTTTGACTTTGCCAAAAGAGGGGTCTGGTCTTTACATTTGCCTCTCAAGAGGTGTTCTCTAAGCCCTCGAAATGTCCTGCCTGATAAAAGTGACTTTGTTTACCTAGGGGCTTTGTACCAAGATATTTAATTAAACAATATGATTTCTTAAAAAAAAAAAAAAAAAATATATATATATATATATATATATATATATAATTATTTATTTATTTGAGAGAGAGAGAGACAGAGGGGAGAGAGGCAGAGGGAGAGAGAGAAACTCAAGCAGATTCTATGTGGAGCACAAACCCGACGTGGTTCTTGATATCACACCCCTGAGATCATGACCTGAGCCGAAACAGAGAGTAGGCTGAGTCACAGAGGTGCCCCCAACAATTTAAGGCGATTTAAGGTGGGGCCTCTAGGTTCTGTGGTATCAACTCAACCTCTGGAAGGGCTAGAGACTAAAATCAGCCACATGGACAGTCAATCACACCAAAATGACCCATCCCTGATACAAACTCTGGAAACCAAGGCTTAGGTCAGTATCCTGGCTAGCAATACAGCAGGCCTCTTGTCACACACAGGAGTAACCTGTGTCTGCAAAATACCGCTGGGAGAGGACAACCAGAAGCTTCATATTTAGTGACTACTGGATCCGCCTTATACAACTATTCCTTTGTATCTTTTGCTGTAATAAACTAGAATCATGAACATAACAGTTTTGCTGAGTTCTATGAGTATTTCTAGCAAACTATTGAATCTGAGGGTGGTCTTAGGGGCTCACAGTTGATGACAGAACTGAAGGTAGTTTTGGGGACTTAAGAACTTTTCATAAACAAATTAAAATCCCCAATAGAAGGGTGTTTGGCTGGCTCGGTTGGTAGAGCACGCAACTCTTGATCTCAAGGTCGTGAGATTCAGACCCACTATGGGCAAGGAACCTACTTAAATAAACTAATTAATTAAAAAAATAAGAATTAATTTAAAAAATGAGAACCCCAATAAAAGAAAAAAGAACAAAAAATTGATTTGTAACACCGTTTTCTTCAATCTTTATTTGTATTCTTATATTATCTCTTTCCGATCTGTCCTCTGTTTATATTGAATCTTTCTCAATATGTATATAAAGCATATGCAGTCAAATATACAATTACATATAATATTCTCACATGGTGGACAACTACTTTCCCAGTAGCCATTCTTTATGAGGTATGCAGGTTTTAAATTAAGTAATTATATGCTAAAGTCCATTTAAGGACACATTGTTTTTTACATCTGGTACATTATCTCTTGATGGGCACCTATAATTTTTTTTTTTTTTTTTTTTTTGGCTAGTTGCCTCTTTCTAAGTATTCAGTATCTTTATGTATCTTTATGTATCTTTATGACAAAGCTCATGCAGAAGACTCAGGACTCTGGGTCCCCTTAAAATCATTTTGCATATGCAGCTCACTTACCTGTAATTTTTTCCCATTTTCTTCCTGTGTATTTATGTTTGTCTTCAGTATAATCTGTACCAAATTATTACCCAGACTTAATTATTCAGTTAAGTTAGTTTAAAAAAAATCTAGAGCTTCTACTATGATTCTGAAATTGAGGCAAAAATTTAAGATGTAACTACTGGTCTCAAGAGTGCACAAATTAAGCAGAAGATAGATGCACAGATAGAGTTGGTGGTTCCAAAATATGGTATTGGAGTGATTAGATTGAGGTGCTACTCTAAAAGCAAAGAGAGTTTTGTGGGGGTTTTTTGTTTGTTTGTTTGTTTTGTTTTATGTTTGTTTGCTTGTTTATTTACTTATTTTTTGGCTGTCTATTTGTTTTGGGGGCTGGTGAGTGGAGAGCAGAGAAGTGTGGTTAAAATATTTTCTTTCCCCTGATTGGAGCCATTTAATTCTCTTCTACATGACCTCCCTTTCCTCAATCCCCACCATCAGATTCTGATATTTGATTAGAAGTATTCAAATAACTAGAAACATAGTGTTCTGGAACTTGAACTGAATGCACAAAAGTAATCTTATATAATTATAAGTCAGCTTATATAATTGCACCTAAAGGAAAAGCAAAAAGATTCTTTCTTATGTAATATAAATAGATTAATTTTAGGAATATAAGAAGCATGTATGTTTTGGTCACTTCTTTGTATCACATAGTCTTCCATGAAATATATACTCAATAAATAAATTTTGGTTGAATACATGAACTCTATCCAGAGTCACAATTTTGATTGCCAGAATGTTGTTTTTTCTTACTTCTGTGCTTCAAACTGTGTTCCAAATTATTGAAAAGAAAATAATCCTTACTATTATAGCAAAGGCAAAACAAGGTATCTTTTACTGATCAGATATAATTTGTCTTTTCTAGCTTTTTACATGGGTTTTCTAATTTAGCTCAAAAATACTCTTTTGGAGGGGTGCCTGGGTGGCTCAATGGGTTAAAGCCTCTGCCTTCAGCTCAGGTCATGATCCCAGTTTCCTGGGATAGAGCCCCATGGCAGGGTCTCTGCTCAGTGGGGAGCCTGCTTCCTCCTCTCTCTCTCTCTTCCTGCCTCTCTGCCTACTTGTGATCTCTGTCTGTCAAATAAATAAATAAAATCTTTAAAAAATACTCTTTTGGAGTACATGCTATTAAGATCGAAAACAAAGAAAGACTGCTTTTCATATTTTATTATTTATTTATTTATTTATTTTAGATTTAACTTACTTGACAGAGAGAGGGGGAGAGAGAGAGCACAAGCAGGGGGAGCAGCAGGCAGAGAGAGAGGGAGAAGCAGACGCCTCTCTGAGTAAGGATCCTGACATAGGACTTGGTCCCTGGACTCTGGGATCATGATCTGAGCTGAAGGCAGATGCTTAACCAAGTGAGCCACCCACGTGAACTTGCTATTCTTATTTTAAATGCTGTATAAGATTACTTATAATAAGAACTTTTCTTAATAATACAGGTCAACAACCTGTGATCTCACACCAATCTTTCCCAGAATTAGCACAATTTAGTGAGTGAATTCATGACATTCATATCATGGTTTGTGAAATTTTCCTTTATGTTTTTCTTGCTGTTTTAAATTTGCCTTGGTAAGGTTACTGTCCATGAAAAAAAATCATTTAAAAAGTATTTTTGCAAATACCGTGTACTCAAAAGACAGAGGAATCTATATTCTAGCTGTGATGATTTTAATCTTCCAAAGAACTTTCTAAATTTATATTCTTTAACTGTAATATTAATGTCGATATTTTTTCTTTGAAAACCTTGCATAAAAGATAAGGCTGCACAGTTTTGGCCAAGCTCAGAAGTAGTGAAGCTGTGGGAGGAAATAAAAATTAATAGTAGAGCAGGAGGTCCATGACAACTGCGTGGCTTCATTACCAAAATCACACATGGTTCTGCCTTTATAGCTTCTTATACATTAAGTAGCATAAACACACTGCATGGTTTATTTAGCCCCTAATTTTTCACTTGGATAAATTATCTGGATGTTCCAATTCACATGCATTAATCCTGGGGAGAAATAGCACAGTTTATTTTAGAAAAAGGATTCATTTTCAGATCCTGCATCAAATCTACTTATCCTACACTGCCTCAAAATATCCCAATTATCAATAGAATTGAAAGCCAAACCAGAGGCAAAATAAGAGTATTAAGAAGCAAAGAAATCCAAACAAACTAGATCTGAATAATGTCACACCATTTTTAAAAAGAGTTTATTTATTTATTTGAGAGAGATAGACTGAGAGAGAGAAAGAACATGAGATGGGGGAGGGTCAGAGGGAGAAGCAGACTCCATGCTGAGTGGCGGGGGTTAATGGGGGATTCGATCCTGGAACTCTAGGATTGTAATCTAAGCCCAAGGCAGATGCTTAAGCTACTGAGGCATCCAGGTGCCCCACACTACTTTGTAAAATTTAACCGTGCAGCCTTTCTCTTTGCTCATCTTCCTCTTGCCACCTGCCTCACCTTCTCATAGCCCCATCTACGCTGTTAAACCACAATATAGTATATAACTGTGAACACTTACCTGTTTTGCAAGATATAGTTAAAACTACTTTTTTTTAACTCTCCTGGCTCTGTTAGCTTTTACTTTTTACTTTTGCATGTGCTCTTTGAGGCTACTGGAACATTTTATAGATTCCTCCAATAAACAATACGTGGTTAAAATTTACTCATATATTATTCTTCTAAATGAAGTACAAAAATGCATGTGATGCGTTCTAACAGATATAGAAGGTTAAGAAAATGATCTAGAAATGTAAGTACAGAATATTTGGGATGGAATTTATTGAATTGGTGTATTTAATAAGTCAACGAAGCTGATACAGAATATATCATAACAAAACATAATCTTTTGTTATCTAGATATGCATTAAGGTGTTTTTAAATTATGCAAGTTGTATTATTGTTGTTAGTGACATGTTCTTAGGTGGTAAAAAACTGTACTTATAAGTCGCTTTCTAGATTGACTTCTATAGATACATATAGATATATATTTCTTAAAGATTTTATTTATTTATTTGACAGAGAGAGATCACAAGTAGGCAGAGAGGCAGGCAGAGAGGGGGGGAAACAGGCTTCCCTCTCAGCAGAGAGCCCCATGCGGGGCTCGATCCCAGGACCCCCTAAGCTGAAGGCAGAGGCTTTAACCCACTGAGCCACCCAGGCACCCAATACATAAATATTAATATATACGCATATATACATTCATATGTGCTTGCAAAAATATATATTGTCAGAGCGGGAAGATAGTGGGTTATTTCATTCTGATTTCTTTAACCTGGTCTATGACACTAAGCCACACTTTTCTCTGGATCACAGACAGTGTTGACACAGGAGGGGAGCTGCCCCTAGAAGATACTAGTGAGACCACATGTGTAAGGCTTTCTCTCTACCTTAAGTCAGATTTCCCTCTGTGGGATATTGCAAGGAAAAGTTGCTCAGTATAGGTTCCTATACCCTTGTAGAAAGGTTAAATATACTAGCCTGAGAAGCCACAGGTGCCTAGAGAGTAAAGAAGTTGGTTCTTAAAAAAAAAAAAAAAAAAAAGAAGTTGGTTCCTGATCCTTGGAATTCATGACCTACACATTTATTAACTAAGTATGCCTAGGAACAGAGATCACCACACCTTCCATACATCTTTAGATAGCTGGGCCCTAAAGTAACTTAGCAACAGAGCACCAGTGGCGCACAAGAGAACTCATAATACAAACATGGTAGAACAGACAACAGAGGAAGAAAAAGCACAGGAGACATAACTAGAAGAGGCCCCACACACTAAAAAAAAAAAAATTCTGAAATGCTGGTGTCCATACCTCTTCTGATTAATAAATTAATGGGGAGAGACCTTGAGATTTTTCATGATGAGGAAGAGTGAGCTGCGGCTAATGTATACTGTGTGTAATATATTTAATGGTAGGTAATCTGTGGTTGTATAATATAAATTCTAAATAAAGCTGCTGAAACAGAAGGGACATACTTGGAGATAGAAGTTATGTATCAGTCTGGATCTAATGAGAAGGAGGAAACTACCCAGAAATTTGAGCAGGGGCAGTTAGTGAATAAAATAAACATGACAGGGCATTGGGGTAATGGATTGGTTAATCAGAAGCAAAGAGAAATCTCAAAAATATAGGAAAAGCACATATCAGGAACAGCCAGTTCTCCTAAGGGAGATGTACAATGCCCAAGCTGAAGATCCAGATCATGTTGGAGGGGGCTCGGCGAGGGCTCATTAAGTGCAGGGAAATCACTGTGACACCGTGCTGAAGAACTTGGAAATTTGCCCCCTGGATCTTGTGGGAAATCTAATTCTAACGTATTTAGGAAAGCTGTTCCTAAACGGTGGTATCTCTTCGGAGGCACTTCACTAGAAGCCTGCCCGAGGGGAAGTGTCCAGGAAAATTGTGTTGGGTGTTTGCTGCTGACCTCATAATACCGCAGGGACTGGTTCTATGGAGGTTGTGAGACTGCGGAAACCGGAAACCGGGAGCACTCTGCTACAAAAACCACCCAAGGCGAGCGGGATGCCAGTCACGAGCGCTGTGTGCTTGTCCTCCTGGCTTTCGTTCACTGCAGTTGCTGGACACTGAAGGAACTGAGGACCCTGGTCCCGGAGAAAGCTATACCCACTGCAGGGGCCTGCCCAGGGAGCACACAAGAACCAGGAAGCAGGAAACATTTTTTTTCCCTGCACAATTCTCCAGCACTCTCTACTGACAAAGCTTCAGTGCCAGCTGGTTAAAAAAAAACAACACAAAAAAACAACAAGATGCTTTATGGGCCCAGATCCATTTTCACAAAGCAAGCAAAAAGATGAATTGAGGGCTAAGAGCAAATAAATCAACAACTAGCCTCATCCACCCCTTGGATAATTTCCCTTCCACACACACCCTTCTCCAGACATTTGAACTGTTCAATAAACAACAAAATAACTCTGTAGTTCTACTTAAAAAGACACAGCTATCGTTTAAATAAGTGAAAGGAATCCTCTCACTTTCCCCCAAAGGAGGACACATAACCTCATGAGTCACTGTGTACATCAGCGGATGTATTAAGTACCCCTCCACTTCAGTCACCATCCCCCTGAATATCTGAAGACTAACGTATAGAGTGAACTCCTAATAACTAATACATAAAATGAAAATAGAGATGTGAAAAATAGCATTTTCACACACACACACACACGTCTGTAAATAGAAATGTGCAAAGATTCATTTTTATGACTAGTTATCAGATTATAAATAATATCTCTGTCTTCCCTCTTTTGCTATCCCTTCTATATTTCCCCTGAACTCAATGAGAAATTTCTTTTTTTTTTTTTAAAGATCTTATTTATTTATTTGACAGACAGAAATCACAAGTAGGCAGAGAGGCAGGCAGAGAGAGAGAGAGGGGGAAGCAGGCTCCCTGCAGAGCAGAGAGCCCGACGCGGGGCTCCATCCCAGGATGCTGGGATCATGACCTGAGCCGAAGGCAGAGGCTTAACCCACTGAGCCACCCAGGTGCCCCCAATGAGAAATTTCATATAGCATTCTTATTTCTCAGTTTGTCACAGACAGGTCAATGTCTTTGGACTGGCTGGATCACAAGGCCCAGTGATAAAGCAGCTTACACTGTATAGTGAAATTAATTTCTCTAATTTCCCCAGAAATTTAGTATTGCTTTCCATTTATTATTTTGTAAGGGAATGGAAGTTTTGGCAGCTTCTAGTTAGGGTTTCTTACTGTAATGTCCCTCTGTGATCAGTTCGGGATATACTGACTTTATTAACTTGCTCTACAGACTTTTCTTTCTTTCTTTCTTTCTTTTTTTTAATCTCCTTACAGATGATTCTATAGCACATGTTCCCTCCAATTTTCAAAAAATGGCCATGACTTTCAAAAAAAAGCATTCTGCCTTTCTGTTGTACAGCAACTTACCTTTCACCTTGATGGGATACTTCCATCTACTCTAGACCACTGAATCCTAGATACTTCACTAAGGTGATTCGTTCCTGAATTTTTGTGAGGTCAAACTTAATTTGCATGACTCTTATTAAGACCTCTCAAGAACCAGTTACTTCAGATTCAATCAGCATAATGTAGTCAAGGTAGTGGACCCCTGTGATGTTTTGTGGAATAGTGATACCATCAAGATCTCTGAGGACTATAATAGATAATGTCACATCTGCTTCTTTGAAGTGTTTTATGGTGGAATTAATTTCTGTAATTACCCCCGTAATTTGGTATTGCTTCTGATTTATTATCTTGAAAAGGAATGGAAGGTCCAAGAGCTTTTAGTTAGGGTTTCTTACTGTAATATCCCTCTGTGGGTAGGTGTGCTGGTGTGTGATCCTATCAGTTGCCAAGTATGTCTAGGTCCATTGGAAACCACGAGTGTTGCAGGAGATAGTTCCCAGAGAATCTGCAGGAACTGGGAACCAGAGAAGCTATGTGCTCCAGGAGTCTGCTGAGTAAGCACACCCGAACTGGGAAGCAAATGTGCTTTCCTCTTGCAATGTCTTTCTTTGTGTGTTTTACTGACAAAGCTTTAGTGACAGCTGACAAAGAAAAATATTTTAAGGGCCTCGGTCTATTTTCACAGAGCTGAAAAAGTATGGTTTCAAGGTAAGAGGCAAGAAATCAATAACGGGCACACATTTTAAATTTACACATATATACACACATTCACGCATATAATATGTGAGGGAAAAAGTTAAAGTATTCCACTTAGACCACTTGGGCTATAGCTCACAAATCAGCTTTTAAAATAGTATAACTTGGGTGCCTGGGTGGCTCCATGGGTTAAAGCCTCTGCTTTCAGCTTGGGTCATCATCCTGGGATCCTGGGATCGAGCCCCACATTGGGCTCTCTGCTCAGTGGGAAGCCTGCTTCGCCTTCTCTCTCTGTCTGTCTCTTTGCCTACTTGTGATCTCTCTCTGTCAAATAAATAAATAAAAAATCTTACAAAAAATAAAGTAAAATATTGTATCTTACTAGGAGAGGAAGCCAGCAGTGGGAAAATTAAGCAGAATGATAAGACATTGAATATTTTATATATAAATATATGTATATGTATATGTGTGTGTGTGTGTGTATGCGTGTGTGTGTATTTTATGTATATATATATATAGAGAGAGAGAGAGAGAGAGCATGTGAGCATGGGGAGGAGGGTCAGAGGGAGAGGGTGAGAGAGAATCTTAAGCAAGCTCCACTCCCAGCATGGAACCCAGCATAGGGCTTGATCTCATGACTCTGAGATCACGATATAAGTGGAAACCAAGAGTCAGATGCTTAACCGACTGACCCACCCACCAGGCATCCAAAATATTACAGTTTTTGAATATTATTTCTTGAATAGGAAAGACAAAATTGCATATGTGTGTGTATATATAATTTTTATGCTTAAGCATTATATATATGTAAATATGTGCATATACCTTTTGTTATTTCTACAAGTTATGAGAGAGATGATCAGTGTAATACCTTTTCTAGCATTGAAGTTATATTCTAGAGTTCCCTTTTTTTCCCACTTTAGAAATATATTCAAATATATTTAGGTTGTGTCTTTGAATGCTCAAGACTAGAGACCAATAGCACTAGTGGTAGTGTAGCAAAGATATTATGAATACCTTAAATAGGGTGGGGTAGTCTAGGGGAATAGATTGAGCTTCTTAGAAACTCACTGTTACATCAAATTTCTATTCTTGTGTTTAATCCCCTATTGGAATAATATTCCAATCTTGGGCATAAAAATCAGAAACAGGCAAGATAAATGTTCATACCTAATAAAACTTTAAACCAGGCTTTTGAGATATTTGGGCTGCAACTGAGTTACTCAATGATATGTCAAATAGCAGTTTTGGGAAACGGCAAACTATTTCTGAGACATCAGTTAAGCTACTCAACCAGTCCAGCTTCTGTGTGTTCTCTATAAAGTGGTGTAACTTGTAAAAGAATATTAGGCATTCAACTTTTTATCACACTAAATATAGAAATGAGAAAAAATTATAATTTTACCAATTTATTTCTGAGTGAAAATCAAAATATTTAACAAATTATTTGATGGGGCAAGAACCAATTGGAATGAGTAAATAATGCATCAGACAGATGTCTCCTGTAATATGTAGTCAGTCTACACTGCTATATACATATTGAGGATGAACCCTAATTATCTCTTATTTAATTATTTTCCTTATAACTAAAATGGTAGAAGTTTGCTAGTTTAAATGACAGCTATGATTTGTGACAAAAGATTATTTTTTAGCCAATTACTTCTAAAATATCAACCAAACTTCACAACTTGATCTCTTACTTAAAGTTACTATAGATTTATACATTACATTTTTATTCATACACAATTTATGATTTTACTTAAGAAATGAGAAACTTGTCTGGTGTTTTGATAAGAAGGGCAAAAGCAGCAAAATATATCGCAGAAATATTAACAAGAAGGTAATGGTTTCTAATTACATATAATATTTGCAGTAGAAGTAATAGTCGTAGAAGAACTACAGAGTTTTTAATTTATTTAGTGCATAGAAATCAAATAATTAAATGATTCAAGTTATATAGAAGGGAAAAGAGGGTCATCTTTTGACTCCACAGAGAGCAGAGTATAAGGAGTATATAGGAATTAAAGCACTGCTATCATGAGCTCTGTGAGTAAATCCAGATAAACGAGTCATCAGGCTAACTTGAGACGGAATCCAGGATAAATATGAGTGAAATTGTGATGACTATTCACATGGCTTCAGTGGATTAAAAGTATTCTAAATTTTAATGATTTAATCTTCAAAAATTGAATCGTTAATTAATACTTAATAGTCATGCCAGTGAGGCCAAGAAACACCCCCCACAAAAAGAATGACAAGATAAGTCCATCTTGCAAGTTTCTATAATGTAGAAGTGATGACATTTATTATTCTACCCCTACAAAATCCCTGCTGAAATTAGATGGCCTATGAAAAGAAGCTGCTTAGGCTAGGAGCTTAAAGAGAAGATGGCTTATAGGGTCACAGTCCTTCCGACAGAGGGCCCTTTACTACAAGCACACTGAGATCTGCTCATGGAGAAGTTCTGTCTTGTTTTGTGCACAACCCACAGCAGAGGTTGGGTCCCACAGACCGATGAGTCACTCACACCTTTAGATGAATAATTTTAATCATCCGCCTTTGTTTTACAGTTAAAACATTTTGCTGTCTTAATTCTTGTGAACAACTATTTCTATTGATGTCTTCCATGAAATATTTGACTTGTCTATACTACCCCTAGAGCATGATTTCTAAAAGAAATCTGTGATTTACTCTTTTTCATAAAGTAAATTTTACTCCCTATAGTGCTTAAGGAAATTAGTATTCTGTTTATAATGTAGGATAGAAAAGTTCTCTTGTTATGATGCTATTTCAAATAGATCGGTATCTTTTGTTATTTAGGAATGAATTGCATTCTGCCTTAAAGATCAGAAGAGCTAAAATGTAGTCTCTGCATGATCAAATTAAATGCTTTCTCTAGGCTTACGCATGTCTTCAAACAGTGAAATCTTAAAAAATGACTTCAAAGCATCAATATGGTAGAATTTAAACCTGTGTAACTTGCTTAGCTTAACCTTTATACATTTCATGGATTTTAAATCATGCCAAAGAACACAAATACTTTAAGTAAAAATATCATCTTATTAATTTTTATGCATAACAAATATATTTCTCCTTCCATATGTTCCATATGATGTGGCTTTCTAGAGAAAAAAAAATCTAAGTCTGTATGTTTAAAAATATCTTGGCCTTACTTTGACATTCCCTTTTATTAAATATGATTTTCTATTTTTTCCATTTCTGGAAAATTTAGTAATATTATAAAAATGTTCCCCATATGTTTTAAAATTTTATAAGAGACAATATATAATATATCATCCAAATTCACTCTTCCTTTTGCCATTGTAGGAAAAAAGCATTCATAGATAATATGTAACTTTTATGATGAATGTTCTGGTCAATCAAATTTAATTACCAGGCATGAGTGTCATTGGCCCACAGACTAGTTTGCCTGCCCTGGCTTTAGAGTCTATCTCTTGAACAGAAGCAACTTAAAATGTTTCTGGCTTGGGCATGTTTGTGAAGAAATCAGCCCTAAAAACATTGCAAAAAATGTAAAATTCTAAATAGATTTTCTTTTCCTATTTCATCCATGTCTCAAAAAGTCAGTGTTATTGACATTTTATTTGTGTTTTGTCATCAGAAATAGCACTATTAAAAGAAAGAAAAGAAATAGCACTATTGGGAGGTTAGCCTATATTCAGAAATGTAATGGTAATGGTTATTTAACCACATAAGCTAACAAAAATTGCTTATTATTGATTATCTAATTTATATATACATAGGTATTATTTATGAATTACCTTAACCACTATTGTAAATACATATGATTCTCTTTTATTTACTTTTGCAATAATCTCTTTTGTTTGAATTGTCATATATTTCCTTTATAATAACTCATTTGAGCTTCCACAACATCTTGCCAAAATTAAGTTTTATTTTACTATATCTTTTTGCTTTTGTCATTTTATCTATTCAAATGCAAGGACCCAGCTTTTTGCTAAATATTTTAAGGTCAATACATTTATCATAACATGTTGTTCATAAATCATTTAGTAACTATTTCTAAGTGGTAAGGATTCAAAATAGTTATATCATTGTTCCATTAAAAAAGCAAATCTGAAATGGAAATACTAGTATTTTCTAACAACCTGTATGTTTCAATTTGTCCATATTGTCTTAAAAATTTATTTTTGCTTTGGTTCGTTCAAGTCACTATACCAACAAAATACATGCATCTTATGCCTTTTCGTTTTAAGCAGATTTAACTTCCTGTCTTCTAAAATTGCCACCACAGCCCCACTTGGCCTCTGCTGTGCTGGATACTGTCAATGAGAGAACGAGGCAAGAATGTGGTCGGTCGGACTACCTTGCCTCAACCATCAGGGGTTATCACTCAGTCACAGGCAAAAGGAATAAAGGACACATTCACTTGACACAAAGCAAAGCAGGAATTGTGAGTGTTCAATAAGAGAATGGTAAGAAAAATGCCTCAACTTCCAGTTCACTGAAACAAGTCCAAGCTTCTTTATCTGATAAGTTTCTATTATAAAAACATGGAATGTAAAATTTCCACATAGAGACCCACATTGAATCAACTACTAAAGAGATCCATTAACATTTTTTGCAATACAGAACATAATGGCAGCAAGTGTAAGTTTCAGGGAAAAATATGAACCTTTATTACCTTTAAAAAAATTATTTATGTATTTGTCAGAGAGAGAGAGAGCACAAACAGGGGGAGCAGCAGGCAGAGGGAGAAGCAGACTCATTACTGGGCAGGGAGCTGGATGCTGGGCTAGGGGAACCACACAGAGCCCAATAGACTCTGACTTGAGATTAAGCTGAATGTGCCGGAAAACCAAAGATGCTGCTAGAGCTCGCAGGATGGACAGAATCCTGGGAGACAGCTGCACAGAGGAGTTCCAGAGATTAGCTGAGGATCCTCCTTAGTCATTCAATGGATTACCCATCACTGTATATTATAAAGCTTGGCATGGGCTGTCTTTTTCCTTTTACCATCTTTTTTCCTTTTTCCATCATAGTGTGTGAATAATGAAAACTGATAACTCACTATACTTTACTGTTTTTCCTCTGGATTTTAAGAAGGTCAGATAATTTTCCCCATATTTATAAGCCAATAGAAAATATTTTATGTGCAAAGTATCAACCAAATTTCTGGCCAACTTTAAAATTATTTTTGTTCCTTTGTGGGAGATGGTATCTATCTATCTATCTATCTATCTATCTATCATCTATCTATATGGGTTTTTTTTGTGTAAGAGGTAAAACATATAAATTATTTATATTTACATTGTTTGTATTTATAATGTGTATGTGCACAGCCACTCATATATGTTACAATTTTCTCCACTAGTTTCCTTTATCACTCATTTTTTGTGTCTTTTGATAAGCAGGTGTTTGCAATTTTAATGTACCTGATCAGTATTTTTTAAATAAATAACTATTTTATTCTGCATTTTCAAATCATGAGGTTTGGAAGTGTTCTCTACATTTTCTTCTAGAACCTTTATTATTTTCCCTGAATTTAAATCTACAATTCATCTGCAATTTACTTTTCCACATGGTATGATGTTGGGGTCATTTAATTTCTCTACACACATATCCAATTTTGCACACACATTTACTTAAAGATCATTACTTTCTCATCTCTTCCATGGCACTTTTATCATAACCCCAGTCTCCACGTAGGTATAGGTCTGTTTCTGGGATTTATAGAGCTCTTGGAATAGCACTTCTGTCAGTTCAACGCAATTTCACGGATTATTTAATTCAAAGTTGAGGTTCAGTCTCTTTCAGGTACTGTCCAGTTTCAGTTTACCTTTTTTTAGTTGACAACTATTCAGATCTCTCAAATAAAATTGGGCACAGTTCACCATTGTTTCATGTTTAAAGATAGATTGTTACTGTGGGGGAGACATCATGCGATAATTTTATATAAATGTTTTCCAAAAATCTAAAGAGGTCATTATGCTTCTGGTAATAATACAACCAGTCACAGACCTGGTAAATTATTTTTATGGATGATAATGTGGATCAGAATATGTCAATATGTCAAACATTTTTGTCCTTTTACTAGAAATAAATAAATGAGTATGGGGCTGGGGCAATGGAAAAATGCACACTCATATACCTAAAATGGGAAAATAACTAAAACTCCTACAGGACATTCTGTTATATGACAGAGGTATGGTCAATACAAGGTTCTTATCAGCTTCAAAAGCAATTTACGCATAGATAAAAAAGTAATATTTCTAACAACATATAGAAGTCATTTTCCTAATGACCCTAATACATTCCTGAATGAGTCTGACTTTCAGTTCAGAAAAGGCAAGACGTGAATGCTCAAAGCCTTATTAATGTTTTGTCAATTTCTTATGCTTCAAGCAATTTTACTTTAGCTTGTGTGTGTCTAGAAAGCAGAGGTATATAAAACTAAGTGAAAGTAAAGTTTCAGATACATTTCAAAACTTCTCTCATTTCTAGCATTAATCCGATTCTTGAGTTTGTGAGAAACTGTCATAATCATTTTTAAAAATATTGGATATGTATAAACATTAATGTTATATTGCTAGAAGATAATCAAAACATAGACAAATATAAAGAAGTCATACTTCTGTTGGCTTTATCATGAAAAATAGGCATAAAGAAATAATAAATTCTCAAATTTGGATTCTGTATGACATTGATTTTTGCAATGATGTATTATAACAATAATAAGGTTTCTGTAGTGCATTTCAAAAAAATCTAATCTCTAAATTTACTCATAATATCTAATACTGATCATTATATGAAGAAAGATGAGGCATTGTCACATAGTTTAATAGACAAACTTTCAAAGGACAATTTAATGATTTGTATAGACATTTAGATACTGCATACCATTTAGCCCAGGAATTTCATATCTAGGTATCTTTTATGATAAATATCTCAAATTATTTTTCAAAAGTAATATAATTAGGAAATAACTGCATTATTATTACTATTTTAAGATTTTATTTATTTATTTGGGAGAGAAAGAGAGTGAGAGAGACAAACCCCACACTGAGCAAGCAGCCAGACGAAAGATTTGATCCCAGAACCCTGGGATCATGACCTAAGAAGAAGGCAGACACTTAATCAACTGAGCCACCCAGGGAAACCCTTTGCATTATTATTTTTGACCAGAAAAATGGAGACATTCAAATTTCCATCCTTGGCTGCAGGGACCCTTCGAAGAAATTAAAAAAAAAAAAAAAAAAAAGAATGGTTTTTGAATTTGCCTTCCCGCTACCAGAAGCAGTGATTTACTTGATCTTTACCAGAGATCGGGTATTGTAGTTTTAAAGTTTCCTAAGTGACTTTCTTTTGTTGTCAAGATTGAGAGTCCCTGATGTAAATATCCACCAGTAAGTCAAGAAACAGTTATACTATGGATTATCATGTGATTTCTAAGTTCATTATGACATACATTTGTAGGTAATTTATTGCTAAATTATATTGGTAGATAAAAGGAGCCTGGCACTCACAGGGAGCTTGCTTTTTTCTTAGAACACTGTGTGTGTGTATATATGAATGTGTGTATGTACACTAACATCTACACCTGTCACAGGGAAGTCCCAGGCTGTGAATCAGCAGTGCAGCGGTCAGAGAAGATAAGGGTATGCCCAAAACAAAAGGGCAATTAGAAAGTGTGCCAACAAAACAATTGCAAAAAAAGAATGCCCTCCCCCCTTTTCTCACTTAAGCAGTGCAGCCTAAAGTTCCCATTCTAGCTAATGTTAATTGGGGAACTTCCTAACTGAAAAGCAAAAATCAAAACAAGGGTGATGTTTGTATAAGATTTTGTGAGTACAGGTAAGTCCACCTTAGCTATTCCTACTCCACAGTAGGCGTCCTCATTTTAGAATTCAGATACACTAACCTAATAACAGTGCCCTCACCTGCTATGCTAATTGGAAGCTACAGTTGATAAGAGCCAACCTTGTGCACCAGAGCTGCTAACAGCCTCCAAGTTCAAGAGAGAGATAAAGTGGAAAACAATTTAACATATTCAATACCAAAGGATATCCACATCAAGTACTCCATTCCATATATATAGGCAGACAATCAAAATATTCTGAGACAAAGAATATGAACATGGTAAATATTTTAGCCTATAAGAAATATAGCAAAGAGGGGCACCTGGGTGGCTCAGTGGGTTAAAGCCTCTGCCTTCGGCTCCGGTCATGATCCCAGGGTTCTGGGATCAAGCCCCACATCGGGCTCTCTGCTCAGCAGGCAGCCTGCTTCCTCCTCTCTCTCTGCCTGCCTCTCTGCCTACTTGTGATCTCTCTGTCAAATAAATAAATAAAATCTTAAAAAAAAAGAAATATAGCAAAGAAATAGTCATAATTCAAAATGAACATATGCAACAATGTCCTAATTGAACTGTTTATTTATTGGAGAAAATAACCAAATGTTTAGCAATGGAGTGTTGATTAACTGTGATATGTCTAATTGATGGGATGGTTTGCAGTTGTTAAACTAATTAGTAAGATTTGTGATTATGAAAAATGAGTAAATCATGAATGTGAAAATATAAGTAAAATGTTGTAATTATATCATTATAACAGTGTTAAACTGTGAAGTGACCTGAGTCATTTTATTGAAATATCACTTGGGGAAACATTTCACTCTTTAAAACTCTAAAAAACTATTTCTAACATAAAGTAAACATTAAGTTATTAAGATACTGATTTCTTGGGACCCCTGGGTGGCTCAGTTGGTTGGACGACTGCCTTCAGCTTAGGTCATGATCCCGGAGTCCTGGGATCAAGTCTCGCATCGGGCTCTCAGCTCCATGGGGAGTCTGCTTCTTCCTCTGACTTTCTCCTTGCTCATGCTCTCTCTCACTGTCTCTCTCTCAAATAAATAAATAAAATCTTTAAAAAAAAAAAAAAGATACTGATTTCTTTTCCAAAACATGTTTATGTCTCAACCAGTATTTATTTGGAACATATTCTTTCTTTACTTTTTGTTTTTAAGATAATATATTAAAGTATAATTTACCATTAAATTCATCCATAACATGAAATTCACCTGTTAAACTTACAATTCAAGAGTTTTTAGTGAGTTCACTGAGTTTTGCAACCCACTCCATAATAAAGTTTTATAACATTCTCATCACACTAAAATAATCCCTCACGACCATGTACTTTTAATTCCTCTTCCTAGCCCCAGCCTGAGATAGCTACTAATTTGTTTTCTGTCTCCAAAGACTTGCTATTTTTGGACATTTTCTACAAATGGAATCATATGGCATGTAGTCTTTCATTTCTGCCTTTGAAACGATATCTTGTTTGAAACACACACACATACATTTGAATTCTCAAAACAAAATATTTCACTTTAATCTCAAAAGCTTTTATTTATTCATGAAGGCAAAAAATGGTGCTGAGTCATAGTGAATGTTTATGGAGCCTAGGAAGATAAATTTCAATTCATATCTTGGAAGGTCAAATTAAATTCACAGTTCTCTTATTTTTTTTTAATGAAATGAAGAGACAACTCTGTTTTGCCAACTTGCAATTCTTCATATTTCAATGGCGCGTGCATGCCTGTATGTATATGTGTGTATGTATGTGTGTTTGTGTATTGTGGCCATGAATCTAATAGTAGATTCTTAAGGTATCTTGAAAATTTAATTCCTAGAAGAAAACCTGAAACACAACTTTTTTTTTTTTTTTTAAAGATTTTATTTATTTATCCGACAGACAGAAATCACAAGTAGGCAGAGAAGCAGGCAGAGAGAGAGAAGGGGAAACAGGCTCCTGCTGAGCAGAGAGCCCCATGTGGGGCTCGATCCCAGGACCCCGAGACCATGACCCGAGCCGAAGGCAGAGACTCAATCCACTGAGCCACCCAGGCACCCCTGAAACACAACTTTTAATAGATGATTTTAATACTACATTTATATAAAGTAATTGTGACAATCTATAGTATAGTGTAGTATAGTATAGTATAGTAGCATAGCAGAGTATAACATAGGTGTATCTTCCAACTGAACCAATGTGTTACATGATTTACTCTTCATTTGAGCCTTTAATTTGCTGTTCTATCACGTAGTATTTACTTGGGACAAAAACAGGATCAGTACAAGACTCGGCCACAGTCCAGCCTACTCCAGTCATATGGTTGGACCAAATTCAGACACTGAACATGGACTCTGAAAAGTTTTCCCTGGAAAAGCTTATACTACATAACCGGATGTACTTGGCTCACAACAGAGGAAGTGCAATTCAAATGTGTTATAGACACACTCCATTGAAATGACATTTTCTCTTAAATTTAGGGTTTTTTAAAAAAATATTTTATTTATTTGACAGACAGAGATCACAAGTAGGCAGAGAGGCAGGCAGAGAGAGAGAGGGAAGAAGGCTTCCTGCTGAGCAGAGAGCCCAATGTGGGGCTTGATCCCAGGACCTTGGGATCATGACCTGAGCCGAAGGCAGAGGCTTTAACCTACTGAGCCACCCAGGTGCCCCTTAAATTTAGTTTTAAAACTAGCTAGCTTTCTTTGAAGAGTTTGTGTCATTCTTATAATAATATTCTGCAGCC
The DNA here is from genome assembly GCF_022355385.1 of Mustela nigripes. Lineage (NCBI taxonomy): Eukaryota > Metazoa > Chordata > Mammalia > Carnivora > Mustelidae > Mustela > Mustela nigripes. The sequence goes on from NC_081566.1 coordinate 50,093,014, forward strand.
TATTATGAGCTTCAAAATTACTATTCCTAAATTATTTAAACGAAAATTCAATACTTAATATAAAGTTGTATGATTTATGCTTAGATTATAATCAGTAGGTTAATGAGCCTTTTGCCAAATTTCATACGATGGCAAAAAATAAAACTCTTTTCTTGAGAGTGCATATTTAAGAGCAAGTCCACTGTGATATCTGCTTTGGATCCCCTAGGCAGAATTCAGTGCTAATTTTTTAATCGGTAATTACATTTTATTTCAATAGTGTTTGTCAGCTTTGCCATTAACTGTCAACATCTTCAGTATGAGGGCATATTGTCTTTATCTTTATAGTTCAAAGTGCCTAACACAATGCCTGTCATTTAGCAGGTGCTCGAAAATGCATAGTTGATGCATCGGTGATAATCGGCCTGGGGTTATCAATGGCAGGAAAAGCATACTCCTCGCCAGTCAAAGTGCAGTTATTTCTGGGACCAGCACAATGGTGGAACAAATTTAATGAATGTTTTAAATATTTTGTTTATTTATTTGAGACCAAGAAAGAGAGAAAGCAGGAGTGGTGAGAAGAGGCAGAAGGGGAGGGGAAGAGAGACTCTCTCAAGAAAACTCTGGCTTGAGCATGGAGCCCATGGAGGGGCTTGATCCCTTGATCCCAAGATTGTGAGCTGAGTAGAAATCAAAAAGTCAGCTCTCTAATCAACTGAGCCACCCAGGTACCCCATTTTTAATAAATTCTATTATGGGTATGCTAATAATAACCATCTAAGAAATCTCTCCAAAAACTTTTAGACAGCTTTTAGATTGTCTTTTATGTTGGACACACTCTTCTTTTAAAGGAATCATTGTTCCAATAGATCATATGCGGCTCCTGTCTCCACACCCTTGCCTTCTCCTTTTAACAAAGGCTGTATTTTTCCCAAGATCACCTTCTGCTGTTCAAAGTATTAACACTGACAAATTTACACTTACCTAGAGATTATTTCTAGATTTTTTTTGTCTTTCGTTCTCTTTCCTGGTACCCTTTTTCCCATGAATTCTGAGTACATTTATATCATTCTCTTTGATCAGAATACGACCACATTTAATATATCGTATGTACTCATGATATTTTAATTCCTAATTTCTAATTGATTCAAATGTCATCATACTTTTACCAAACCATTCCCATCATATTTTGCCATATTGATTATTCACCTGAACATGTGTTCAGTGTGATACATATTTTTGTTTTCTTCCCATTAGTTTCTGTATGAGTTTGCCACTTTCTTTCATTACAGGAGAATTCAGTTTTATTGATGTATCCTCATTTTCTCTTTATGTCTCTCAGGTTATTGACCCTGAAAAGTTGTAAGTTAGGTCCCTTTCTAGCGAGAAACCTTTCTTATTTAGTCAGGCTTGTTGCTAATTTTTCTGTCTTGGTCTCTTTTTAACTGTCACCATCCCTGTCCTCAGCCTTATTTCCTCCTGTCACTGATGGTTGCATTACTGATCTCCTTTCTCCTGTTCATTCATCTGAAGATTAACTTTCCTTTAACAAACATTAAAAAAGAATTAAGGCATTTTTTTTTTTTCTAACAGAAATCTATACTATGTGTATATAGTCCTTTCCCTTACATTTCCCTATAGACCAGAGATTTTGTTTTTTTTGTGGCTTTTTTTTTAAATAATGCATGAAAGAAACCATTTCTTGCACAACATGAAATATGTATGTGTATATATATACATACACACACATATTTGCTATAACATCCTGTTGAACAAAAATAATGTTGAATATTTGGATTTATTTAGAAGGAAATGCAGGAACTACAGAATATTCGAGGTTAGACTGGGATGGAATTGAAGAGTAGCAAGTCAATAGGAAATCTATCATAGACTGTAAAATGAAATCCTTTTGTAAGTGATAATCATCTTAATGGGATCATTTCTTTCAACATCAAATGGGAATGATTTTGTGCACAGTATTGAATGTTTTTTTGATTGCTCTTGTTTGAGAAAAGAAGGGGGAAAAAACACTTTTCTAAAGAATCCTTGCAGCAACTTCTAAGATAGGGATTGTTTTAACCCTTGAGGGAATCTCAGAAATCATCGAAGTGTTACTATTTCAAGTTAACTCACCAAAATAGTAACATCTTTGTCAATTTGAATCAAAGAGTATAAGAAAGACTAAATCAATCAGATAACGAATATCTGTTTTTAACAATGACTTCAAAAGAAATTTTATGGGAGTTTGCTTTTCTTCTTTTATATTAACCTCAAACCATGTATATTCAGAATTTCTTTCATTTTAATGTAATGATATTTTCACATGATTTATATTATCAAGTCTATATTTTTAAGCCTTTGCTGTAAGATCCTCTACTTCATTAAAGCAAATATTGATTGAATTTCTGCTACTGAGCAGTAACTAGAAAAAAATTGATATGACATATACTTATAATTTTTAAATTTAAATCCCAGGGCCTTATATTATGGAATAAAACAATCAAATTCTTACCTATGGGTTTATGTGATTGGAATGATACTAAATTATAGTAAGTGTTAGGGTATGTTAAGTACTGGAGGAAGTGTTTCATATTGCCCTTTACTTAATCCTCCCAATAATTTCATCAGGCAATGTCATCACACCCATTTAGAATAGAAAAAAGTTCTGAGAATTCAGTGGGGTGCCTGCGTGGCTCAGTGGGTTAAAGCCTCTGCCTTTGGCTCAGGTCATGATCCCAGGGTCCTGAGATTGAGCCCCACACCGGGCTCTCTGCTCAGGGGGGGAGCCTGCTTCCTCCTCTCTCTCTGCCTGCCTCTCTGCCTACTTGTGATCTCTGTCTGTCAAATAAATAAATAAAGTCTTAAAAAAAATATTCTGAGAATTCAAGTAACTTATTGGTATATAGTTAGTTATGTAAACTATAGTTATGTAAATTAGTTCTTCAAGTAATTTATTGGCATATAGTTTGTTATGTAACTATAGTCACCTAAAATAGTTTGTATAGTTATATAACTACACTTATATAAATTCAACAGAAGTGAATGATCTGAGTCAAAGCCAATAATGTCTTATTCCAAAGCCATGGTTTTTTCCTTCATCATTAATAATTCTTATTTATCCTCATAAGGAAGTTATGCTTTAAAAATGTTTGTGATCTATTTCTGCACTATTTGAACAAATAACCAATTAATGAAAGTTATACTAGCATTTCCCAGAACATTTACCTTCTGATTCTGTTCTGTCCTTAAAATGAATTCTCTTGTTAATCTCCTCATACTTAATTGAAAATAACATTATCAGCTAGCTCACTGTACTGTTTTCAGGATCAAATAAATAAATATATGTTGGAGCTGGAATAGCATTTTTTAAAAAAACATTTTATTTATTTATTTATTTGACAGAGAGAGAGAGATCGAGAGAGAGAGAGAGAGAAGGAGCACAAGTGAGAGGGAGTAGGAGAGAGAGAAGCAGGCTTCCCACTGAGCAGGGAGCCCTATTCAGGGCTTGATCCCAGGACCCTGGGATCATGACCAGAGCCAAAAGCAGACACCTAATAACCAAGCCACCCAGGTGCCCTGAAATAACATTTAATTATACCTCTCTCCTCCCTAGTTTCTGAGCAAATTCAGAAATTTGCCATAAAAAATTGAGCACTTTAGTGCTCATAGATACATTTTTTTTTTTTTTGGTAACTGGATTGAAGATCAAAGTTGAAATTTACATTGACAAAAAATATCTCCTCCCACATTTGATGTTAGCACCAGCTAGTGAATTGAATGGAGCCGGTAGTAAAATTTATGCACACAGAGCATTGCAGACTGTCACACACTCTGTCAGACATAAAAAACCAAGAGTTGGCAGAGGAGAGATCTGTTCTTTGGCCAGCCACTAGAAGGTATGGTATGAGCTCTAACCCGGTTTCCTCATCATTTACAGAGCAGAACAGAAGGGGGAAAACAAAAACAACAACAAAAAGAAAACCCACAAACCTAAAAACCCTTTCCACACCAAATCATATGCAGCCAGAAATTCAGTCCAGACCTTTTGATAGGAAAAGCTAATGCGTGCCCCAAATTAACCCTTATCTTCTTATACAATTAAAATAAAAATCAAGCTGATGGGGCGCCTGGGTGGCTCAGTGGTTTGGGCTGCTGCCTTCCGCTCGGGTCATGATCTCAGGGTCCTGGGATCGAGCCCCGCATCGGGCTCTCTGCTCCGCAGGAAGCCTGCTTCTCTCTCTCTCTCTCTGCCTGCCTCTCTGCCTACTTGTGATCTCTGTCAAATAAATAAATAAAATCTTTAAAAAATAATAAAAAAATAAAAATCAAGCTGAGAAAACAACTACTTGGGTCAAGTCTCTCTTTCAGCAATGTGGCAACGTTTTTAGGTTTAAGCAAATGTCATAGAGGCAAAAGGTGTGAGTAATTTTGAATTTTGTCCTTATATTGAAAAGAGTGAGCCTTTCGCTTCCACCTCCCTTCTGCCCACTCTATGTAAGGGTCGGAGTGGAGAAGTAAGACATCTTTGATTATATATTATGGCGAAGCCTAAGGATGGAAAGGAAGGAGCCTGGAAACCACATGCTTTGAATATCAGCCCTGATCATCTGCCCTAAGTCATGTTCAAAGTCAAGGAATTTCTGTCATGTGAAAAGTATTATATTTTGGAGGTTCTTGTTACAGCAGCCTAGTAGATACCCTTACTAATAGTTGTAAGAGCAATGAACACTGCTCCAATATTTTGGTCCAATAAGTTACCTATTCTTTCATGAAAGGGAATCACTGAGGTGGTACCTTCCCCAAAGGAAAAATGTTCTATCATTTAGGATGGACTTTACCCTTCTTTCTTTCTTTCTTTCTTTCTTTCTTTCTTTCTTTCTTTCTTTCGTTCTTTCTTTCTTTCTTTTAAAGATTATGTATTTATTTGACAGAGAGAAGAGAGAGGAAGCATGTGCACAAGCAGGGGGAGGGTGAGAGGGAGAAGCAGGCTTTCCCACTGAGCAGGAAACCCAATGTGGGGCTTGATCCCAGAACCCTGGGATCATAACCTAAGCCAAAGGCAGACGCTTAACCAATTGAGCCACTCAGGCACCCCTGGACTTTACCTTTAAGTAACAGAAAATTTGACAGCTTTTGATTAAGAGGGGCTAAGAAATAACACTAATTTTTCCTGCACAAGTTCTGAAACCATAGATAGAAATAAGGAACCAGGCATATGGTTAACAGAATATTTTCAGAAGACAAGGTCCTTCGGGAGGCCTGAGTTGCTCAGTTGGTTAAGCAACTGCCTTCAGCTCAGGTCATCATCCCAGCCAGGGTCCTGAGATGGAACCCCACACTGGGTTCACTACTCAGCAGGGAATCTGCTTCTCCCTTTCCCTCTGCCGCCCACTGCTTGTGCTCTCCTGCTCTCTCTGTCAAATAAATAAATAAAATCTTAAAAAAAAAAGAGAATAACATCTTTCTGTTTCTGAATGTCAGAATTAGATAGATTGGTCCAGTACAGGTGGCATTGTAAAACAACAGGTCTCCTTAGAATAAAGTCATGTTTCTTGTTGACAACTATTTCCTAAGAAAATTATGACAGAATGGTTGAGCATATGTCCAAATCTTTGTTCCAAATACGCCAATCATGTAAGTTATCCCTCCTTCCCTAAAAATAAGTGAGTGAAGGATTTGGAGGTCTGGGATATTATACTAGCAAATATTCTTCCATATAATTGGAATCCTCAGGTGTCAAGAATAATTTCCTTTTCTCTCAATATTCTAAGGCTCATTTTATGCTAACCTATCTCTGTGAAATATGAAGCCTATAATTAAGCAGAAATGTTGCTGTTGCATTCTGGAAAACCTGAGGAGTCATTTTCATACTCTTGTGAGTTTTTTAATTCATACCAACTACTATTTAGCATACTTCCCAAGGATGAGATGGGTTGTCTCTAAAAGGCAGGAGAATACATCAAAACAATTTATTTACTAAATTGATTCCATGAACACTTTATTCAAATCTGCAAAATGCACTTCCAATTCTTACTTCTCCTCTCAAATTATATCTACTTTTGTTTTCAAACATGTTGCACTCATGATTCAGCTAGGAGATTGAAAGTCAGCAAGAAAACCTTGATTTTAAACACTAACTGTGGTGGTTTGGGATTGTTATCAGTTTGGCTAAGATAGAATTTGTTGCCCAGAATTCCTTTCCCTCTATTATTCCCAGCCGGAACTATCCAAAAGAGAATTACATGTGAGATTTGAGAGTGGAAGTGACACATCATCCAAATTCATCCTGGTGGTGAGAAGCCGATGTAGCCTGTAGGTTGGTGCCTGCTGGCAATCTATCCCATGGCTAGAAAAAGATGCATGAGTGCTCTCACTTTCATGCTGGTCGTCCTCCCCATGCTTTTTATGTAACTCTTCTTTTTGATGATGAACTATCCCAGTCTGGTCAATAGACACAGAGCCAGCAGCCTTCCATCAACTTTCCCACCACTTACCTCTCCTCTATGATTCTACTGCAGCAGGTGTGTGCCTTTCTAGCTTCTTGGCCTTCTCTGCAACCTCCTGCTTGTCAGCATACTCTAGACTACATACTAAAGGCTTGCTAGTCACTTTTCTCTGACAATTTAGCTCTCCATTCTGGACCAACTTCCTCTCTTCCTCCCTTAATTGTGTAAATTCTAGCTACTATAATAAATCAGTTATTTTGTACTGCTCATACTGTTTCTTCTTCTTGAATCAAAATACCCAGTGATTCAACAGCAATAAAGACAAGTCCCATATTTGCATATATATCCTTTACCATTATTGAATTTTTAGCAAGAAATTCAGTTGAGAAGCTAAATCTCTTTGAAAGCTAAATTTCAAAGACGGAAACATTGAAAAGAATTAATATCTTCAATCAATTGTATTGCCTTTGTAAGTTAAGGCCAAGGACACTAAAGTCCCACATTCAAACTCTCCAATTACTTTTTCTCATTCTCAGATAATTTCATGAATCACTAGGTAGAATCAGGTTTCTGTAGCAAATACAGCTTGGATTCTTTTCCCTGAATAGCTGTGGTATTTCTGGGGCCTTAGATATTTTATAGGTTAATGACAAGTTTTTATAAGTCTTACTGAAAAGGACTGTAAATGGTTAATAGCACAGATCATGTTGAAGTGGGTGAGTGTCAATGCCAGTGAGAGCATAAGTAGCTCTTTAAAAAAATTGCAATTCGAAATAATTATATATTCATAGGAAATTACAAAATTAACACAGAAAGGAAAAAAAAATTAGCACAGAAATTGCTTCTGCCCACCTCATCCAGTGTCCCCTATTGTATCTAATTATAGTAAACCATCAAAAATGGGAATTTGACATTGGTACTTTGTATATATTTATATAGAGATAATTGTGTCATCACAATCTCAATCACAATCAAAATATAAAATGCTCCATCTCTACAAGTATCTCTCTAGTGTGATCCCTTTATAGTTATGCTCACCTTCCCACTCAGTGTGCTTAAATTCTGGCAAACTGATCATTTTTCTCATCGCTGTAATTTTCCATTTTAGAATGTTCTATAAATTTAATCATATAATATGGGATCTTTAGAAATTGTTCCCTTTTTTTGTCATTCAACATACTATCCTTGAGGTCCACCCAAGTTGTTGGGTGTATCAATAGTTTGCCCCTTTTTATTACTGAGAACTATTTCACTATACGCATGTACCACAATTTAACTATTTACTTTGAGGGACATTTTGGTTGTCTCTAGTTCTTAGTTGTTAGAATAACTACTAATAATTGTGTACAGTTTTGTTTTCTTGTTTTTGTTTTTTTTTTGTAATAAATTTTCATTTCTATGAAATAAATATACAGGAGTGGGTGTGATCATCTTATAGCAGCATATGCTTGGTTTTTAAGAAACTGTTTTACAGAATGGCTATAGTTTTTATATTCCCACCAGCAATGTATTGAGAGATTCGTTTGCTTTCTATCATCATGAGCATTTGGTATTGACATTATTTTTAACTTTAGTTAGTCTCATCATGGTCTTAATTTTCATTTCTCTGATGGCAAGTGATATTGGACCTCTGCCCATGTGCTTTTTTCCCATCCATATATCCATTTCAGTGAAATGTCTTTTCTTGTCTGTGTATTTCTTGTCTTTATCCCCAACCCAAAAATCTAATTAGATTGCTTGTTTTTGTTTGTTTTTTCATGAGTTGAATTTTGAGAATTCTGCATATATCCTGGATCTAATTTCTTTTTCAGATGTATAGTTTGTAAATATTTTTCTTCCAGTCTGTAGGTTGTCTTTTCATCTTCTTACCAGAATCGTTTGCAGAGCAAAACATGTTAACTTTGACAATTTAGGATTATTTTTATACTTTATGGACCATGCTTTAGTGTCAGTTATACTCATTGAACCCTAGATACCAACTTTTTTGATTAATTTAAGTTAGAGGTTTACATTTTATATTTAAATCTATACATCATTTAGAGTTAGTTTTTGTATAAGGTCTGAGGTTCATGTTAAGGTTTGTTGTTTTTTGGTGTGTGTTTGTTTGTATCCCATTGCTCCAGCATGATTTGTTGAAATGACTACACCCTCTATTGAGTTGTCAAAAAGGAGTTAAACATACTTAAATAGGTATATTTCTGCATTCTTTATCATTCCATTGATCTATGTGTCTATCTAACCTCCAAAATAATGGCAATGTCAAACTTGAAAGCAGAGTTTCCAGCTTTAACTATATCCATTCTTTCCATTATGACATATCATGAGGATCAGCTTTAGAAAGACAAAAATAACTTAATAATAAAGCTCTACACTAGGGGCGTCTGGGTGGCTCAGTCTGTTAAGTGTTCAACTCTTGATTTCAGCTCAGGTCATGATCTCAGGGTCCTGGGAATCAAGCCTTACATTGGGTTCCATGCTGAGCAGGGAGTTTGCTTGAAGATTCTCTCTCTGTGTGTCTCTTTCTTTAAAATAAATAAATAAATCTTAAAAAATTTTTGAAAAAATAAATAAAATCACAAATGGGTGTTTCGGATCAATGGGTAAAGTTGAAAGCATTTTTTTTTTTTTAAGATTTCTTTTATTTATTTGACAGAGAGAGAGAGGACAAGTAGGTAAAGAGGCAGGCAGAGAGAGAGAGAGGGGGAAGCAGGCTCCCCACTGACAGAGAGGCCAATGTGGGGCTAGATCCCAGGACTTTGAGATCATGACCTGAGCCGTAGGCGGAGGTTTAACCTACTGAGCCACCCAGGCGCCCAAAAGCAATTTTTCTTGCATCATTATAACCATTTGTTTTTTCTCCTTTAAGCTGTTATTATGGCAGATTACATTGATTGATTTTTCAGCTAGTGTAAAAGCCTGGAATGCATCCCACATGGCCATGGTATATAATTCTTTTCTTTGTGTATTAGCAAATTCTATTTCCTAATATTTTGTTAAGAATCTTATCATCTTGGGGGCGCCTCGGTGGCTCAGTGGGTAAAGCCTCTGCCTTCGGCTCAGGTCATGATCCCAGGGTCCTGGGATTGAGCCCCACATCGGGCTCTCTGCTCAGCAGGGAGTCTGCACCTTCCTCTCTCTCTGCCTGCTTCTATGCCTGCTTGTGATCTCTGTCAAATAAATAAATAAGGAAATTTATTTTAAAAAAAATGAATCTTAGCATCTTGTGAGACATACAGGTTTGTAGTAACCTTTTTGTCTTATCTTTGTATGATTTTGGTATTAGTTTGACACTATTTTTTACATGGGGTTTACTCTCTCTTCTATTCTCTGGAAGAGATTGTGCAGAACTAGTGTTAATTTTTTTTTTGAAACATTTGGCAGACTTTTCCAGGGAAACCATCTACAGCTGGAGATCTCTTTTTCAGGAAGTATGTAATTATAAATTAAATTCCCTTAGTTGTTATACAGTTATTTGCATTATTTATTCATGTTAGTAAATCATACCAGTTTCTAATTTTAAAAGAATCAGTTCATCTTATCTAATTAGTCAAATTTATATGTGTCGTTTTGTTTGTAATACTGCTCATTACCTTTTTGTTATCAGCAGGGTTTGCTATGATATTGTTTCATTCTTGATACTAACAATTTGCATTTTCTCTTTGTTTGCTTTGCCAATCTTGCTAGAAGTTTGACAATTTTATTAATCTTTAAAAAAATCATATTTTGTATCTTGAATTTCTCTATTATTTTTGATTTCTGTTCTTCATGATTTCCTTTTACCTGTTTGATTTGAATTAACTTTGTTCTTCTTTTACTAGCTGAAAATGGGAACTTAGATTATTGATTTGAGACCTCCTATATAAGCATTTAGGGCTATAAATTTCCCTTTCAACACTGTTAGCTGAGTCCTACACATGCTGATATATAGTCTTTCATTGGCATTCAGTTCAATGTATTTTTTTAATTTCCCTTGAAATTTTCTGTTTGGTTCATTGATACGTTGAAGTCAGTTTTTAGTTTCTAAATGTTTGGAGATTCTCCTCTTATATCTGTTACTTGATTTTAATTTAAATTTGTAGTTAGAGAATGCACTTTGATTTTAATTCTCTTAGGTTTGTTGATTTTTTGGCACAGTATTTGATCTTTGCTAATATGTATTACATAGCCAATTGAAAGGAATATGTATTCTGCAGTTGTTGGGAAGAATATTTAATAAATGTTGGCTAGATCATGTTGGTTAATAGTGTTTTTGTTCTTTGCTATATTCTTGATGATAATCTGTCCAATTTTTCTATTATTTGTTGAGAGAGAATGTTAATGATATATTCATGGATATCTATTTCTCCTTTCATTTCTGCCACTCAGTTTTTCTGTGTATATGCATTTACCATGCTATGTATTTGGGGGATTGAGTTGTTACCATTATATAGTGTTCTTTCTATTCCTGGTAATTTTATTTGCTCTGAATCTACCTAAACTAATATTAATACAGCCACTCCTGCTTTTTTTCAATTAATATTTAAATAGAGCTTTTTCTATCCTTTTAATTTCAGCTTCTTATATCATTTTATTTTATGTTAATTATTTATAGATAGTATTCGCTTGGGTTAGATTGTTTATTTTTGTATCCATTTCTTAAGATTTTTTAATACAATCCATTTGCATTTAATGTAATTATTAAATGTTACAGCTTAAGTCTGACATTTTACTTTTTGTTTTCTAGTTGTTCTGTTTGTTGTTGAGGTTTTGTTTTTCCTATTTTCATTTTCCTGCCATCATATGAGTTACTTAAACATTTGTTTAAAATGTTATTTTGATTTATCTATACTCTTTATGAATGTATTATTTTGAAAACTTTTATTTAATGTTTCCTTGGGTTTTATATTAAATGTAAATAATTTATTAAAGTCTACTGGTGTTGACATTTTGAGTTTGAGTTAAGTGTAAAAATCATACACCTCTACAGGGTGCTGGGATCAAGCCCTGCATCGGGCTCTCTGCTCAGCGGAGAACCTGCTTCCTCCTCTCTCTGCCTGCCTCTCTGCCTGCTTGTGATCTCTGTCTGTCAAATAAATAAATAAAATCTTAAGGGCGCCTGGGTGGCTCAGTGGTTTAAGCCGCTGCCCTCGGCTCAGGTCATGATCTCAGGGTCCTGGGATCGGGCCCCGCATCGGGCTCTCTGCTCGGCAGAGAGCCTGCTTCCCTCTCTCTCTCTCTCTCTCTCTGTCTGTCTCTCCACCTACTTGTGATTTCTCTCTGTCAAAAAAAAAAAAAAAAAAAAAAAAAAAAAGCATACACCTCTATACCCCTTGATCTTCTCCAATTTATAATGTAACTGTCACAAACATTTCCTTTCTATATTAAGAACCACTTTAGATGTTGTGGTATAAATTTTTTTACCATATGTAATTTCCTACAGATGTTTGACAAGTATATCCTACACATAAAATGTATTCCAGACTAGACTGTAGCAAGTGTGAGGTGTCTATGTTTTACTGAGTGTAGAATTACTATAAATGCTGGTCTATCTTTCAAAATTTTACTTATTTACAGAATGCTCTTGAAATTTTTCCATTTGATAAATAAAATTATAGGGCCACAGCAGTTTTACAGATAATTAAAAGATATTTAAGATAAGCATCTAGATATTTTATATCACACATATGATGAGTTAATTTTTCCTTTACTCTGTATTGTATCTGTCAATGTTGGTAATTTGTAAAAATAAAATTTAGGTTCATAGGGCTAATGAAAAAGAGTTCTATCATAGAATTGAAATTTACTATAACTATTCAAAGGACCTTTAGTGGGACTTATTGCTACCTCTTAAACATATATTTAAATGTTTAGAAGTTAAAACATTAACACTTAAAAATGAGACACATAAAAATTTATACATACTTAAGTGATCACTTGAGAATCAATACAATTGTCAAAGTATCTTTTTTCCTTACATAATTAATAATATACATTATAAAGAACAATAAGGTAGGTAGCGGGTTTTAGCTCTGGCATGTGAAGTTTGGAAGTCATCAGTCCCATCCTCATGAGAAAATATCTGAACAAATTAAAAATCTATAACTTTTTCAGATCCATCAGAGAATTGAGGTCACCAAAGATAAAAAGAAAATATTGAAAAAATACAGGAAGAAGACCTTCTCTATAGAGAAACAACAACAAATAATTACATTGAATTCCTCATCAGAAACTATGCAAATAAGAATAGATTTGAGAGAAATATCTAAAGTGTTGAAAGAAAAACAGCAACATAGAATTTTTTTTTAATCATATTTATTTGAGAGAGAAAGAGCATGAACAGAGAGAGAAAGCAGACTCTCCTGAGCCAAGAGCCCAATGTAGGGCTCAATCACAGGACCCTGAGAGGCAGACACTTAACTGACTGAGCTACCCAGACACCCTGAGAATTCTGTATTAAGTAATATAATCCTTCAAAAGTCAAGGAGAAATAAAAGTTTTTTCAGATAAACAAAAAAGTACACAAAATATTTTATTTTTCTTACTCTTAATTATAACAACCTAGTAGATAACAGTTTGCTCAAAATAATTATAGGAATATATTGGGTGATTATAGTATATAGATAAATGTTATGAATGACAATAATGTTAGAGGGACAGGAGGGAGAAATTAGGAATTCCTAATCTAAGGTACCTGTAGTATAACAACCATATATATGGTTGTTATACTACGGATTATACACACACACACACACACACACACACACACGTTATACTACTACAGGTTATGCATATATACGTGTATATATGTATATGTATATATATATATATATATATATATAACATACTAAGAAAAGGAAGAAAATGGAGTCATAAAATGCTCAATTAAAACCAGAGAGATATAACTGATCTACAATATCCTGTTAGTTTCAGGTTTACATCAGAGTGATTATATATTTTTATACATTATGAAATAATCTCCATGATAATTTTAGTTACCATCCATTACCCATGCAAAGTTGTTACATTATTGATTATATTCCCTATGCTATATATTTCATCCTCTTGACCTATTTATTTTAGAACTAGAAGTTTGTACCTCTTATCTTCTTTGCCTATTTCACATGCTGCCCATGCCCTCCTTTTTCTGGTAACCAACAGTTTATTTCCTGTATCTAAGAGTTGGTTTCTGCTTTATTTTGTTGATTCGTTTTATTTTTTTTTTTTTGATTCCACATATAAGTGAAATCATATGGTATTTGTCTTTGTCTGAGTTATTTCACTTAGCATGATACTCTACATCCATCCATTGTAGCAAATAGGCAATTTTCATTCTTCTTGATGGCTGAGTAATATTCCAGTGTGCATATGTGTGTGTGTGTGTGTGTGTGTGTGACAGTGACATATTTTTCAATCCATTCACTCAACAATAGACACAAATTGTTTCTGCATCTTTTCTCTTGTATATAATGCTGCAGTGAACTTGGTCGTGCATATAACTCTTGTGTTTGGTGTTTTCATTTTCTTTAGATAAATATTCAGATGTGGAATTACTGGATTCTATCTATGATAGTTGAGTTCTAATTTTTAAAAATTTTAAAAAGATTTTTATTTATTTGAAAGAGAGAGAGAGAGAAAGCACACTAGTGGAAGGGATAGAGGGAGAGGGAGAGAGAACCTCAAGCAGATCCTGCACTGAACATGGAACCTAATACAGGAATCAATCCCACAACTATAAGGTCATGACCCCAACAGACACCAGGAGTTGGATGCTCAACAGACTGTGCCAGCCAAGCACCCCCGATGGTAGCGTATTTTTAAAATTTTTTACAATTTTAAGGGGTGGGTTTCTATACTGTTCCCACAGTGACTGCACCAATTTACATTCTCACGGTGTTCACTGTTTCCCTTTCCTCCACACCTTCACTAACACTTGCTATTTTTTATCTTTTTGATAATTGCCAATCTGACGGGTGTGAGGTGATGTCTCAGAGAAGTCAGACACAAATGTCATATAGTATGTGACTTTACTAATATGAAAGACAAAAAGTAGCTCCTTGGTGGCTTGGAGCTAGGGATGGAAACAGGCAATGATTGTAAATGGGTAGGAAGGATCTTTTTTGTATGATAAATGTTCTAAAATTAGATTGTAGTGATGGTTCTTAACTCTGTGAGTTTATTAGCACTGGGTATGATTCATAAACAATTCTGGAACACTGAAAAAAAGCAAAATAAAATAAAAAGAAATCAATCATTGCATTGTAAAAAAAGAGAACAAAATAGCAACAAAACCCCCACAAACAATAACACCACACCAGAGAAGACAGTGAAAGAGAAGACAATATAGATAGTATCTCTAAGTCTCTTTTCTTGAGCTAAAAACAGCTGTGATACTCACTCTTAAAAAATAGTTTATCTTGGGAATTTTGTTGCTAAATGATTTTTAATTAAGTCAAAAATTTTATTATATGAAAAAATATTAAAAATTCAGGAAACAGAGACAAACTTACTGTAAAATGATTGTCATAGACAATAGGTGCTAAGGTTCAGAGTAACTTCTACGATGTAGAAATCTTTAAAATCATGATTTGGGATGAACGTATATGAATGAACATGGATAGAATCTTTAAAAGAGAAGAGAAAAAAAATGCTTTGAAAGAGTGAAAAAGTGCTGTAGAAATTACAGATATATTCATTGCAAAGTGAGAGAGGAACCATTTTGCTAAGGTGACACAGAATTGTGATGGGTCTTTAAATCTGTGTCTAGCTATGCTAAGGAATTTCAACTTCTTTGGTTTGTAAATTATAAGATATTGATTTTTCAGGCAAGAACATGTTAACAGCATTTTAGAGTATATGTAAAAATCAATATTTTCTAATAATGACAGTAATGGTCACATATACTAGAAAAGGAGAAAAAAATATAGGCTATGGGAAATTTTTAGTTTGAAGACCCAGAAGTAAAAATAAGTGAAAGTCTTCTAAAGATGTGAAGATGAAAATAGTTCACAGAGAGATGAATCTGAGTGAGGAGAGAAAGAAGTAGGGACTTTTTCTTTCTAAGACCATGAGTTAGAGCTTATATGGGTGGGTATGTGGATTTCGTGTCATTATAAGGTAGGCATGTTCAGGGACATTAGGAGATAAAAACAGAAATGAATACTAAGAATGAGTTGAAGACATGAAGACACCAAAAAATTGACAATGGTTTTAGCAGAATAAAAGAAAAAAAGAAAATTAGGGGGTATTTCAAGAAATAAACCCAGACTAACATTAACAGGGGGCAATAGGATGTTGCTTCTAACGTTAGAGTAACTTCACACCATGAGGAAGAGGTAGTTGCTTCAAGGTTTTATTACTGTTCACAATTCAATGATCATAATTATTCATAAAATAATAAGGTACCACTTAAACAGTATTTAAATTAGTATGTTCACATGTTCATAGAAACCAGTATACTTCATCATACTTGCTGATATGGTCTGGTGCTTTGTCATGATCAATTCTCTTTATCTGGGTATGGACTATACTTGCCTGTTGAGAAAAAGTAAATCACATAAGATTTAAGGTATTATAAAAATGCAATTAAGAGTTATCAACTCAACATGAATGATGAATACAAACATTTACTAAGAAATTACTATAATGGAGTTCATTTTCACCGTAATATATGTTCAACAAGAAAGAAAAATGTATGCTAGCTACTCAATTTTATAATTTTCAAACAATTATGGGTTGAATAGTTTTCTAGCATACAAAAATAATTCTATGGAACAACACAGAGTTAAAAATTTACCAGTATTTTGGCATATTCATTGTCTAATTAATGTGTGTTGCATAAATTTTACAATTTAATATTCTACTGTCTAAAAGATTGGTTTAAATGGGATTGTTTACTATATTGAATTGAGCCAGATAACTTAATGATCTTTTTATAGCCCTCAAAATCAATGAGATTCCTAAGACATAATAGAGATAAATGCAATTAAACAAAAATGCTTTAAGGCTGTTATTTTTAAATTTATTACTTCTTTAGCTATAAAAAAACTCTCTTCATTTAAAAGGCTTTCAAATAAAAGTTATTTAGAGTAAAACACATTTTTTCCCAAATTCTATACCAAGCAATAAAGTAAAAGTTTTAAATATGGAAATTACATGAGACTAATGACATTTATTAAACTAAATATATAATGTTCAAGAAAGTAATGTGACTTGTTAAAAATAATAGAAATGGAAGGTTTGAAAAGCAGGGCTTCTGACTTTAACTATACTGTTTAATTACACTGTTCTTTCCCTTATGACATTCTACCATGATGATCAGCCTGAGGAAGACAAAAATATTTCATCTTGAGATAAAAAAGAAAGGGAAGAATATGGGTGAAGATACAGACAAATGCTGGCATTGGGATTGGCAATTTTAGTTAACTTAATTTTGTAGGCCTCAGTTATTTCAGTAAAATAAGATCTAAGATCACCTGAAAAGAGGGCTTATAAAAAATGATACATTTTGTGACATGTTTTGTAACAACTGTTATAATTTTAATAAGAGACAATTAGAAGTGAATGATAGATACCTCAGTATTAACACTGAATCTTTTATAACTGAGCTTATACAAGGTAGATTCAAACAGAAAACAAATGGTAATTCTAAATTCTAGTTTTCGTCTACAAATATGATTACACGTGAACAAGGTATTCTAAGTGTACAGTGGATGATCAGGTAGAACTACAAAGTAGTTAGTGGACTAAAAAGGTAGATTGAGGCTGTGTGACTTGATCTATCTGTCCAAATGTTATATAGTTGCTAAAAGAGTAAGAGAGGATATGAGAAAAGAGAGACAGTGATCAGAATTAGAAGTTAGAAACCCAAGATGCGGTATATGTATAAAGGGCTATTATTTAGCTATGAGAAAGAAGGACATTCCGTCACTTGTGACAACATGGATGGATCCTGAGCACATCTAAAAGAGATAAGTCAGACAGAGAAAGACAAGTACTATATTATATCACTTACATGTGAATCTAAAAAAGCCAAACGTGTACATATAGAGAGTAAAATGGTGGTTACCAGAGGATGGGGCAGGAGGATAGTACAGATATTGTTTAAAGATACAGACTGCAATGAGTAGTAAGTAAGTTCTAGAGATCTAATACACAGTAGAGTGAATATTGACAACAAGATTGCATGATAATCACTTTCTAAGAGACTAGAAGTTAGTTCTTCTAATCACTAAAAAATGATAATGCAGCGTAACTGATAGAGGTGCTAATTATTGCTACAATGGCAATGATATAATATATAAAAATATCAAACTAACATGTGGAATATATATCAAATATATTTAAATTAAAAATAAGGTTATACCCAATGTATAATGTACATAGCAAATGTTCAAGAACACTTGTAATAAGAATGTTTCATAAAAGCTGAAGAAAAGAAAAAGAAATTAGAAATCAAATTCTAGGTTTGAAGTATTGAAAGTGAGGAATTTCCAGTTGATAGCAATATATCATGGGTCCATCCTAAGGGATGACAAATCCAAGCTGTAGAACAAGATGACCGGTGCCGATAAGGCAAGGAGCAATGAGGAAAAAGAATGAACATATTTTGAGTGCTTACATTGAAGTCATCAGTATTAATAATAGGTATTTCACAAAGAAGACTGTGAACTCGATGTAGGAGCCCTCAAGAAAGTTAGAAAGACTGCATACTTGCTTTGTTTTGGAGATAGGTGACATAAACAAATATTTTCACTTCCAAAGGAGGAAAGATAGAAGATCAACGGTATCTGAATGATTACATGTCCATAATAGACAGCAGTTCCTTCTGCTCCTAAACTCCGAAGAATGGAGGAGAAAGAGAAATCGCAGTCTCTCTTGAAGATAGTTCAAACCAACTTTTATAAGGTTTAAGAACAGAAATAACACTTCAGAAAAAAAATCATATTAGGATGTTTGTTGGAGACAGAACATAGTTTCTACAGAATACTGAAAGCAAAAAGCAATGAGTTCAACATAAGGGGAAAAAAGCCCAATGGGCAGTGGGCTCAGGTAAGCATATTTCAAACATGTTAAGTTACTAACAAGAGAGATATCATCTAAGCTCATAAAAGCAAGTGGGAAAACACAGCAAACTGTCCTCTTACCATTTGTAAAACTGACACAATTCCTGTCTATTGCACACTCCTTACATGTCTGCTGAATAGGTTAAAATTCAGAATGTGGGTGCAACCATACAAACGATATGAATATTCTTTCTTTTGAATCTATTTTTCAAATAAGTAATGACTGTTTATATTAAAAAGAAAACCACCTAGGAAAAGTAGATACCTCCAAGTTCCATGTAAAAAGTAGATTAAAAAGGTTTTTTTGGGGTTTTTTGTTTGTTTCTTTGTTTTTGATAAAAGCTTTAAAAAGTTAATGAGCCATGTTACATAAAATATTAATTAAAAATAAGAGAGTATATACCATATTACAGTTTTCATTATCAGGCCCTATGTGGAGTATTGGATTCAGTTCTGGGCAGCATATTGAAAATCTGTTTTATGTGTCCTGATTGATGAGGTATCTGGAAACCTTGATATTAAAAAAAGAAAATAAAAGAAGAGAAAAGGAAAGAAGAGAAGAGAAAAGGAAAGGAAAGGAAAGGAAAGGAAAGGAAAGGAAAGGAAAGGAAAGAGATCTGGACGAACTGAAGACATTTACCGTCGGGGGAAGAAAAGGACTTTAGAAGAAAATATTGACTTTCTTCCTTATGTGGGAGACAGTGATGTTTTCATGCTGTGTGTGTGTGGGTGTGTGTGTATGTGTATTTCCCTAGGAATGATAGGATAGATTAAAGATATAGTTGAAATTATAAGGGGATGTTTTAGATTAATTTGTGTAAATATTTTCAAAACAATAAGATGTGAAAATGTACTACCTAAAATTAAAGAAAAATGGTGTGTCCTGTGCATGGAGAAAACAGAATTACTCTGATATACAGTAACTTTTTAGAACTTAAATCACTCATAATCTCTCTAACTTTTAAAAAGTTTATTTTGTATTTGTGTAGACAGTGATAATTATGTTATTTTTTTTAACATTTTCCCATCCATAGAATTGGACCTGCATGTCCACTTTTCACTGAAAGAGAACAGTGTTGAAATATTTACAAATAGCCAAATTGCTTTATGAGTACTGGAAAAAAATTAACTCAAAGGATTCTAAAATGCAATCAAATTTTCCCTATAAATTCAAAATTTTAAATTGCTTACCTTTCTAAAATTAGCTAAAACAAGGAATTACTACATATATTTGTCATTACAAAGTAGAAATGTGTTTATATCCCAACACAACAAAATAATGTGGCAAAATATATAAATTTCAAAATACTTAATGATCATTATCCCTGAAAAATATTTCACATTATAATGACTGTTTCTAATTTCTTTTCTTGCTTTAATTAATGTGCTTCATATTGATTCTCAGTGTCCTATGGAAAATTTTTCCTAAGCACATTGGCTTCTGAATCCATTTTCTATATATCTCTCCTAGTGAACAATGTTGGCTATTCCTGAAGAAAACAGAGAAGTCACAACTAGTGGCCCTCTGTTCTTTTGGTAAAGTTTTGCTTTAGGACTTGCCCCTGTTTCACTAGATCCAATTCTGGTGGGTTCTGGATCAAATATCCCTACCACATTCCCCATAGGAAGGAAATATGAGCCAGGGTACAGACTTAGATTGCTGTATTCACTTGGGGACAGCATAGTAGGGTAGAAATGATGGTATAAAGGCTCTGTCAATACCGTACCAAGCACATAACTCTACTCCACCTTATATATCAGAGTCATAACTGGAAGAAATGTATAACTCTCAAATATTTAGTTATTTGCCTTTGATATAATGTGGAGAGAGCCTTTTTTGGGATAAAACAAACATTGAGCAAAGCAGGAAAGGGAGAGAGATATAAGACATAATACTGGACACACTGTTGCACTCTTAAATGCCAACTTGAGTTATGTCAGAGCAGCCCTTGGATCAACCACTGAGAGGAGCCAACAACAAATATTTGTTTAAACTACTTGAATTGTGTTTTTGTCCCTTGTGATTTAAAATACCTTCACTAACATAGTTCCAATACCTCTTTTTCTCTTAAATATAGAACCCAGAGCAAGCCCTCTGCAATCTATTGGCTCTTCATTTCTCTTCCTCCAGAACCCATTTTGTTTGATCTCTACCCTTCCCTACCTTTCCTAGCCCAACCAAAACCCAAAATGCATCCTATACAAAATGTATTTCCTCAAATCCTAAGGTCATGTTACTTTCTTTTGACATGTGATTTTACACGTCAAGGCCTAAGATGAGAAAACAGAGAGAGATAATATGGTAAAATAATAATAATTATTTTTTATACTCTATTTTTTATACTCTACATTAATGATATTATTAAATACTAGATTTTAAAAGTCCAGTATCAGGTGCCTGGGTGGCTCAGTCACTAAGCATCTGCCTTCAGCTCAGGTCATGATCCCAGGGTCCTGGGATCGAGCCCCGCATCAGACTCCCCTCTCAGCGGGAATCCTGCTTCTTCCTCTCCCGTTCCCCCTGCTTGTGTTCCCTCTCTCACTGTGTCTCTTTCTGTCAAATAAATAAATAGAATCTTAAAAAATAAAAATTAAAATCTTCTGTTTCCTTGCTTCATTTTGTACAACTTCAGAAGATTTTTTTCCTCTGTATTGTACTTTTGCTGGCCTTGACACTCTCTACGAAAGTGTCCTGGTGAACCAAATTTAGGATCTAGGTGTAGAATGTGGTAGAATATTAGACTCACAGTACTTGACAATTCAAGGTTGGGGGTGGGGGTCGGGTGTTTTTTTGTTTGTTTGTTTTGTTTTAATTGTTCATTTGGTTTTGGTCATTCATTTCCAACCAAATGGAACTCATTATTTCTCAAAGAAACATAAACATCCAACTAATCTCTGCATTTCAAACACAATACTCATTTCTGCAGCCTCTGGCTACATTCTATGGGTTATTTTGCCACCATACTTTATTTATCAAATTAACTATGCTCAGTGACTTGTGTTGTCTGCTTTACTACTGTGAGGGACATAAAGTCAGTGTGAGAAGAAAGTAAACCTTAAGCTCCTCAAGCTGGGCTGGCTCCCCAGCCAGCACTGAAGTGTTTATTTTTCTCATAAAGATGTAGCTAATAATAGTGCCACACAGAGGTCAGAGCATCCAGAGAAGACAAAATGTTCCTTCAAAATGAAACAGTTTCATGACAGCAATAACATCTAATTTGAACTTGCCTACTCTGTCTACTTTGGACTGTTCGGTATATAGATAGAAGATAGCAGGTGTAGTATCACTGTGAGTTCATAATTGAATTGATCATTCTCATAATGGATAATGTCTCTCTCTTACTTCCATAATGTCTATTCCTTGGCAATAATGTCCTGTAATTGATATTGAGCTATTTCATTTCATGTTGAGAGGCACAGATATATGTAGGGACCAAGGGGGGATGATGTTTCCTATAGAAAAGCCAGGTATTCTATGTTTAAAATCTGAAAATGACTTTTATTTTTGGCAAATTAATTTTTTCACAAACAAGTATCCTCTGCCTTCATCAAATCCACCTAAACTGGATGTTGTATTTTGCTGGGTAGGTGATCACATATTTAATATCTTTTCATATTATTACCAAGTTGTAAAATGACAAAATGCTTTTGGAACAGTTTCTACCTATGAAAACTTTACTCTTAGAAACCCAGTTCAAGAAATTACATCTTCTGGGAAGTATTACTTACTTTAAATGGTTTAAATTATCTTTTTTATTTAGCTCCTATAATTTGTCATTAATTTATATCTTGTGATATTAATCTTATATTTTGCATACATTTGATACTAATTTGCAGGCTCCTTGAAGGAGAGACCCATATATTAATTTTTCATATTTGTTTTCATTTTAAGTACTAAGTATGGATCCTGGAATTAAATAAGCATTAATTAAATATTTGTAACTTAAGTGATGAGACACATTTATTTTTGCAACATTTGAACATTTTTATATGAGCTAGTACTTATTTAAAAAAAACAATTTTATATTTTCAAATTAAATTGATATTTTTATTTTGGCAGGAAGAATGATTTAGATAAACAAACACATCTGTATATAAAGACAAGGCCACATGCTGCTAAACCCATAAAGTAAAATTTGCACCTGCCCAAATATCTAAAGATTACTTTTCTTTTTCTTTCCTTTCTTTTTTTAATTTAATTTTTATTTTTTAAAATATTTTTTTATTTATTAGACAGAGAGAGAGATCACAAGTAGGCAGAGAGGCAGGCAGAGAGCGAGGGGGAAGCAGGCTCCCCGCTGAGCAGAGAGCCCCATGCGGGACTCAATCCCAGGACCCTGAGATCATGACCTGAGCTGAAAACAGAGGCTTAACCCACTGAGCCACCCAGGTGTCCCTCTTTTATTTTTCTTTTTTTTACTTCTTTTATTTTTTTTTTTTAAAGATTTTTTTTATTTATTTGACAGAGAGAAATCACAAGTAGATGGAGAGGCAGGCAGAGAGAGAGAGAGAGAGAGAGAGAGAAGCAGGCTCTCTGCTGAGCAGAGAGCCCGATGCGGGACTCGATCCTAGGACCCTAAGATCATGACCTGAGCCGAAGGCAGCGGCTTAACCCACTGAGCCACCCAGGCGCCCTATTTTTCTTTTTTTTAAGTAGGCTCCACACCCAACATGTGACTTGAACTCGTAACTCCGAAATCAATAGTCACATGCTCTTCTGGCTGAGCCACCCAGGCACCCCAAGACCATGTATCTAAAGGAGCAATGCTTTTACCCTCTTTTATAAAAGAAGTTAAAAAAAGAAAAGCTACAAAGTGATTAAAGATAATGAAAAGTCACTTCTAAATAAAAGTGAGAAAGGAATAAAATAACTAGAATATAAAAAGAGGAAGGACCGGGAAACTTTAGAACTTTTTGTTGCTGAACTTTTATGGAAAAGAAGGATAGGAACATGAAATTAAAGTACATCAGTAAAATCAGAATTTCCCAATATTTCTCATTATCAATTACTTCACATGTAAAATAGTGATAGCAGCAATACCCCTTAAGATCACTTGAGGGTTGTATAATGTGTCCACATGCGTGTATATATTAACATACAGTGTTATATAGTGATTGAAGTTATCAAATAATAATAGCTTACAAAAGGAATAAAATAACTCACTTGAACTTCTAAGTACGAACATTTTCAGTTTGGGAATGAAAGCTACAGTTTTTTGATTGTCTTATCTTTCCTAATGACCCTTCCAACTTGCCATGAGTAGTTGCTAAATTGAAAGGGAACTGCACAATCTCACCTGTTTTTTGTTTTTTGGGGGTTTTTTTTGGAACATTTCTTCAGTGTCCCCGTTGTGCAATGAGACATTCAAACATCAGCCAAAGTTGCTGAGTTCCTTGAAGCAGTTTGGCCTTTGTCTTCTGTATTACCTTAGTGATCTAGAAAACTCTCGGGGAAGCAAAGTGTGCTCCTGAATAGTACAACAATAAAACCTTATTTGAGTATTATTGCTATTGGAAATAATATTGTAATTCAAGCCTCCTTCTGAAGGGTTTTTCCTTTTATTGCCACAGTTTTAAAATACGAGTGAAATTATGCCTTTGCTATTTGTGATGTCAAATCATACAGCCATCACTCATAATTATGAGTGTTTAACTTAATTTCTGACACTTAAAATAATAAATATTCTCCTTTTTTACAAAAATCAATTTTAGTTCTTAGTAGTGAGGTACACTGCTTAGAAAAATAACCCACATATGTTATTTCCTACCACTTACTTCACCGTGGATTCAACATGGCATTACATAAAATTTGATTTATACAGATACTCAAATTGATTTCCTAAACCTAATTAAGAATGATTTTTAGGATGATCTTCTAAGAGGTCATTGCATTCAAAAATATTCCTTAGGGTATTACCAGACAGATATTTAATGTTCATGTACTTGGAAAAAAATGTCATCAACAGCTTCAAGACATTAAGCTAGCCTATTTACTTTACAATAACAGCCGTGGGAGGAAAATCCGGTTTTCATCTCTTCCACTTTTCTAGTCTTGCATTTTCCCTCTAGCTCAGTTTGTCAAATGATACTCTTTTCATTGTGAAATATTTCAATAGGGAACTTTAAGGAATTAGTTTTCAACACTTAGATGACCTAAGTTGCACTGGTGTAGAGAATTTTATTATGATTTGGGAAGAATAATTTTGGTTTCCACACATCCATTTATTCCACTGCTCACAGCAAGATCATTGTGAAACTTAATTACTTGTTTACAGTGAAGCCCCAACAAAATAGATATTCTTATATAATGCAATTATTTAAAAGCATGTTTTGTTGTAATTCATTGTCTTTTAATTTTTTTTAAGTTTTTTGTTTGTTTGCTTGTTTGTTTGTTTTGACAGAGAGAGTGCACAAGTTGGTGGGGGCAGCAGGCAGAAGGAGAAACAGGATCCCACTGAGCAGGGTCATAACCTGACCAAAAGCAATTCCTTAATGACTGAGGCACCCAGGCGCCCCTCCTTGTCCTTTTTTATTTTTTTTATTTTATTTATTTATTTATTTATTTTTTAAAAATATTTTATTTATTTATTTAACAGAGAGAAATCACAAGTAGATGGAGAGGCAGGCAGAGAGAGAGAGAGAGGGAAGCAGGCTCTCTGCTCAGCAGGGAGCCCGATGCGGGACTCGATCCCAGGACCCTGAGATCATGACCTGAGCCGAAGGCAGCGGCTTAACCCACTGAGCCACCCAGGCGCCCCTCCTTGTCCTTTTTTAAAAATATTTTTATACTTCCTTGCATACAGAGGAAGTACTTATAGGGTGGTGGACAAGAAATACTTAAATAGTTAAATACTGCGACTAGGACAATGGATGAGGAGATAGATATTCATTAAGATGCTCAGCAATAATTCTAAGATGAAAAAAAAAAAAAAAACCCTGTGGCTGAGCTATGTATCTAAATCCCCTCTTTTCTCAATATCTATAGCTGATATCTCTATAGATAGAGATGACAGATAGAGATGATAGGTAGATAGAGATGATAGATAGTCCATTGATATTATATTGGATCTCTCTCTATATAGACATATATATATATATATATATATAGATCTATCTATATATCCATCTATTCATATATATTTCTCTCCGTGTATTCATGTATAAAATATATGTGAAATCTACACGTAGCTACTTATCTATTATATCTGTATCTGTATATAGAAGCACACTGGATATCTCTGTAGATCTATCTGTTATCTATCTATATCATCTATTCACTGGTATATCTGTTTATATATCCACATATATAGAGCAATCTATATCTATATCCCTATAAGATGTCTGTATCTTTATATATATTTCTTTATCTATATATGTTTATATATATGTGGAGACATGTGTATATATGTGTGTGTGTATGAATGTATGTATATACATATTCTGGTGGTATTACACATATGTGGGGTGTGTGTGTGTGTGTGTGTGTGTGTGTATTCCAGTGATTTTAGCAATGTGGCCCATAGTCCTTTTACATCAGAGTTATTGGTACTTAAATGAAATGGTTTTGGAAAACCATTGGAAAATCATCATTACCCTCAAAGATAGAGATCATCTTGTACCAGATTGCCACCATTTAAAGTAATCAATCAATTAGATGTGACCCGTATATGCTTATAAAAATAGAACTGATGGACAAGAAAAAATGACAACATAAAAAGAATTATAAGAGCCCTCAAGGAGATGCATATAAAGTATCTAAATGGCATTAAGGGATCTGAATCTTGAAATATATTTATAAGCATACATATGTTTTTACTCTAGATCTAAAATACATAATGGAATCAAAAGGGATAATCATAATAGGAATGTTTATCTTATTTTTTCTTTTTAAAATTTTCTTTTTTTTTAAAGTAGGTGGGTTCAGAGCCCAATGTGGGACTTGAACTCATGACTTGGAGGTCAAGATATGAGCTGTGATCAAGAGTAGGACACAACTGACTGAGCAACCCAGGCACCCCATGTTTCTTACATTTTGAGTAAGGACAATTTTAATGAGTCATTTGCACTCAGTTTCAAATAAATCTAGAATTAAATATGTTATCTCTTCTCAGCAAAACCTAAGGATTATAACGGGTGAGAGAGGACTCTGAGGATTAAAAGCAAAGTAAAACAATAAAAATACCCTGCAAGTGTCTTGTTACTGGAGTGCGAAAATAGTAGAGGAGTTTTTAAATTTTCTATCCAGATTGGGGAAAATTTTAACACTCATTCACCTAACTGTGGAGAAATATGTGTTTGAATTTGAGCAATATAAAGCATTAAGCATTAAGTAAGGACCTGGAAGACAATAATAGAATTATTATTAATCTGATAATCACAATCAAATTAAAAATGAATATATAAAAGTAAAACCATAAAGAAAAATAAATAGTACACAGAAAGTCAGATCATGGAAATATGTTCAAGTGTTATGTAAAAATAAACAGAATGAAAACTTCTATTAACAACAACAATATCCAGTTATAACAAGGACATTAAGTAAGTTAAACAACACTGGGTATGGAAATTTATATTTTAAGGAGTAAGAATTGATAGAGAGAGAGAAAAAGGGTAGAGGGTACAGAAAATTATTTCAGGAAAATACAAACAAAAAAGATAGTAGTGCCCATATTAATATCAGAAGAATAAAAAACAAAAAACATGAGCATAAAGATGTGTAAATTCTATGAAACAAAAATTACTGTTTTTTAAACACTTTGGAAATGCAAAAGAAAGATGATGAAGAAACTGTCGTCCACAATTTAATACACCTTTCCCGTGTGAAGGATTACCCTCTGGAGGCCAAGAGTTAGAACCAAATATAAAAATCATATCTTATTTCACTAAAATTACCAGAGTGTGAACTTGTTCAGAAATACATAAATTGAACTCAAATGCCAAACAAGCAGCGCAGCAACTTAGAGCAACATTTTTGAAAAATGCAGGACTCCAAATATCAAAGTCAGGGAAAAATAGTGGATGAATGTCTCTGGAAAAGTTCTGTGTTGGACAAAAATTCTCTACATACTCAGGGTCCTGTAGTCCTCCATCCTGGCCTGATAAGCGACAATGTTGTCATTTTGAAGTTTCAAGTAACTGACTTCATCCCTGACATAAAAGGTAAGCCTTTCTTTTTCACAGGCAAATGAGCTTCTGTAAACACAGACATGGTGAAAACAAAACAAAACAAAAAAACTTAATTTTGATACATTTGTGTCAATTTAAAAGTACTATCTCCATGTGTTCTATAACAGGCAATGGTTAAAAGAAACTCATATTAATTTTATGGTTTGAAATAGAAAGATAAAAGATAATTTAACTAAATATGTTAAATATTTTCAGGTTAAAGATAGCTTACTTTATTATGAATATGAGATGTAGCATTTAAATTACATATTGGTTAAACACACAGGGAGCTTCAAATTGTTTTGGCTTCCAAAAGTATGTAAGTCTTGACAGTTAGATATTAAAGTATTTAAATATATTATATTGATATAATATGCATTTAAGCTACACAAATACAAATATAATATTTAAACATAATATATTTAATTAATATATTTAAATATAACAATATTTAAACTATGAAAATATGCATTCATGCACTTAGTATATGTGTTTATATTTTTATTTAAAATATATATAAATATGAATATACATCATGTAAGAAATACATATACAGTCTATATACTCAAATATGAATACATTATTCCCTATTAAGCAAGTATCATATGTAATACATTATATGATTTTGAAGATGATCTTCCATATCTTACATATCATATGCAATATTAAAGAAATGAATTTTATTTATCTACAATTAATTACAATCTTTATAAATATATTTTTACAAGATAAATAAATCTAATAATTAAGTTGTAAATGCAACAGAAATTTAAGTGAATTTAATTTATTAAATTAATGAAATATTAACCAAATTAAATAGACAACACAGCTTTTTAAAAAGATAACTTCATACATATGTACAAAAAACTTCTAAGTTAAACTGTTAAACTTACACATGCCAGTAATCTTTTATTTGTAATAATAAAAACTGAATAAGAACTTTTAATCCCTCAAACTGTACATTTCATTTTTCCTGGTTATTTGGCAATTAAAAATTATAAAAGCAACATATAGACATGCTTATTTCATAAATAGTAATATCCAGCATACAAAAATAAGGCAACACAAAAAGAAAGGTTTTTAGGGTTTTGGGGTTTTGTTTTGTTTTTTTTATTTTTGCATATGTGGTTGTGTGTATGTTAATGTATGTGCAAATCAATGAGGTTGGAATAAGCAACTTATATATCCATGACTGGAAAAATGAAATACTATAAATATTGCTCTTATACCAGGTAATAAGTTAATCCTTTATATAGTTTTCTCTATCTCCACTATTACATAAAACATACTCAGTATGAAGGTGTTTACTATATGTTAAAAGCTAGGAAAGGAACAGTATACCTTAATATAGTGTAGACAAAGACATTAATAAATATAAAGGTAGAAATTAATAAAAGGCAAATGAAAAATAGAAGGATAGATAGATAAATATAAAAATAAACTATTTTGAAAATATGCAGAAGCTAATCCCCTATAAGAATTTTTAGGACTTTACATTTTGGAAATAATTATATGTATGTATGCAACTTTGTTTCAAAGGTTATTCATATATAGGATTGTTTCCAGAATAAAACCACCTACAGTCAAAAAAAAATTTAAAACAAAAACAAATATAAAAATAAAAAATAAGGATTCAAAGGACACATTGCCTAGACAGATAAAACATGATGCAAATTACATGATAATTCTACATGTAATAACTTTGGAATATTAGGGGAAATGTGTGATTTCTCATAAAATTATAATTTAAAAATGTGACCAGAAGGTAGGTTATATTTGAATATACCAACTTCCTTAGAAAACATTGGAAACATTTAAAAAAGTTACCAGAATTAAAAAAAATATATAGTTACCATAGTTACAATATATTGTTGATGATTCCATATATAGTTACAATATATTGTTGATAATTCCACAACATAATACTATGTAATATCTAAAGGTAAATAAAGCTATTTTTGATAAAAGAAATAAGAAACCTCCACAACTTATTTGAGATAGTATCTTAATTATTCATACTTGAGAAAGATAACTTAAAAATGACTGTAGACTCATCTCAGTTAAAATAGCAAAAATTATAAAGAAATGTAGCAGAAGGTACAGGGAACTCTGATACAAGGCACTGATAAAAGATGAGTTCTAGAAAACATACAGACCACTGTTTCCCTGATATATTGTTCCATTTTACCTAAGTGTGTGTGTGAGTGTGTGTGTGTATGTGTGTGCGCTTGCGTGCATGTGCACAACACTGGAATTTGTACAAAATAAATGGACTTCAATAAAATGACTTTCTGGGATTAGAATCTTACTCCTTTCTTTCCTTTATTAACTCTATTCTTTCAATATTGATCGGTTAGACTCTAAGAGAATTGTATCCTCCAGGGAATCTAACAAAAAATAATAAGATGGCATAGATGTAAACTAATCACTTTTCAGTTGGCAAAGTTCCACCTTTTAAAATTTTGAATTTAATTTAAATAGTACACTAGCCTGCAAATGAAAGTATTAGTGTAGTTGAATTTCAAAGGGCTGTAAGAGACTGCTGAATTATTGAAAAATAGTGTTCTACATCATCTGAGAGGTTGTTTTGATGCTTCTAAGCACCCTATAGTGGATGCCATGATGGATCACATGTATTCCCCACCAGGAATGATAGATTAGCTCCCCACTTTCTCCATGTCAGAAAGCCCTCATCTGTCAGTGATTTAAAGGATGGCCTCGGTTGAAGAGAGCAGCTTTTGCTCAAAATAATGCCCATTTCCAATGACTAATCAACGTTGGGTTACAAATGCCCAGGCTCAATGTCAACCTTGAGACAATTGTAAAGTGTCCTTCCAACTCTGGAACTCTCCATACAGACAACTGAAGCTTCTATTAAATCTGCAGTGTAGCTCAACTTCTACCTAATGTTTTGTTTTGTTTTCCCCTTCCTGTCACTGGCGTTAACTCGAAACACTTACTAATAAATTTTCTGCACACTAATCTCAATCTCAGAATTGGCTTTTCTAGAAATCAAATATATAAGCAGTTCCAGAAGTGGCTTGAATAAGACGACTCTGGAGTGATATTTTGCAACTAGAGTATAGACCCTATGACCTATGACTGGCAGTGGTCACAGATACATTCTGGCCCAAGATGGCACTGCAATTTTTAACTTTCATAGTTGGTGAACTACAATGGTAGAGAGGAATACATTTGCAGATGTGATATATCGCACATTTGAGAAAAATATTAACTATTAATGAAATGGAACTCAGTGTTTAGTGCACCATTTTATTAAACTCTGAAAAATAACTAAAAGCTAAGGCTGATTAATTGAAAATTATGGCCAGGTGTGAGAGCCAGCAATCTTCCTTGGGGGCACATAGTTCTTGCCTTGGCAGGTCCGAAAAAGCTAAGGCCCGTGGAATGGAGAATATCACATGGAGAATATCAAAGCTTCCAACTAAGGCACATCCCCTGTTCCAAAACAGTTCCTGGTTGGGAAAGAATGGTTTTCTGATATACGTAATTAGTATTTGTAACTTAACCAGTAACAGAGGTTAAGTCACAACTGTAGGCATATTAAGCCTGAAAAGAAGAGAAATGATTATAAGTCAAGGATCTGTGGGACCTAACCAGCATGTAATGAAAAATCTGGGAAAGTATACATGCAATTGAATTCTGAGTGTGCTTGAACAAGATAGTGAAAATTACAATTTGAATAAGGAGAATGTATTGATTTGGTAGTTTTCTTCTAACAAATAGGATTTACGCCCTGGCAAGGATCTAAGGAGATGTTGCATGCTATAAGGATGGCAAAAAGTAGCTCCTAAGAGCATGGGGAAAAAAATGATGGTTCACAATGTTTGAGGGTCAAATGCCAGAACTTGAATTGAAGAGGAAGACCTAAAGGAGGAGTTAAAATGCTCAAAGTTGGGAAATGCTAGAGGGAATAAGCTATGTAAGACCTGAAATTCAGCAGTGGACTCTCTTCCCTGGAAGGCCCCAGAAGTTACATAATTTATGAACTATAAGCAATGACATGGTGATAAGACCAGTGTGTGTGCTTATACTGTGGTCCCACTGTGTGTGCTTATACTGTGGTCCTACTGTGTGTCAGAGTGGATGCAGGATCGTTCTGACAAACCTGGGCTTACTGACACATGCTAATGGTAAGATCCAAAACAATGATGGCAGGAGCTGACACTTAACCAGCAGAAACCAGTTTGTCATAAGCATCAGTATGTGTGGGCAGCAATGGGATTTCTGCAAAGAATCATAAGAAGGTTTACTAGAAAATTCTGTTCCTGTGTCAACAAACAGATGTGCAGGTAGCAGGCCAATACTTTACCTATAAATTAAAAAGAAATCGGTGATGTTTGGTGAGAAAACGGAGTGCTGTCACCCACCAACCCCCACCACCATTCCAGGTTACTCTACTGGCAAAGTTGTGATTCTTAACTTTATATCCAACTTTTAAATCTGAGACTCATTTTGTGAAGAAGTGACTGAGTCTCCAGATGGAAGAATTTCACCACAGCAAGTATCCAAGGTAATGATTCCCATAGTCCCTGAAAGGAAACTACTACCATTATTCAGGCACAACAAAACAAAAAACAAAACAAAACAACAACAAAAAAACAATTACCATTATTCCTGAGGAAAAAGAAATACACAGAGATTCCAAATACAATTGGACAAAGAGTTCAATTTGACATTGATATCAGAGAATCTGAACAGTCATTACAGTCCCATTGTTAGAATAGGGACATATGAAAGTGAGGTAATAACTTCAATCTGAGCCCCAGTTCAGTTTCCATTGGGTTAACTGAGTCTGCAAGCCCACCTGAGGACCATACTTTTGATCCCCAAATGAATAACAGGATACACCTACATGACCAATGCCACAACTATCCTATGGGATGTAGATGGGCTATAGGAGATCATAATGGAGAAAGCTAGGTGGGCACTTTGAAATTTCTCACCTTCTTCAAGCAAGATAATAAATCACATACAGTACAGCATTTGGACACTTCTTGGTATATAAAAAGTTGTCAAGAAATGCCAAGTCCACCTTCAGAAACCATGATGCCATTTGAGCCTATTAAAGTTGAACGTGTGAAGCAGACTGACTAACCATAACCTAAAAACTGAGAAACAACACCTAGAAGAGTAAACTGAGAAGAGACCCCTAGAAGAGTTGAGACAAGTTGCCCAACTTTAGCCAGAACAGTAAGTGAAGGCAGCCACCAGGGAAGTGGGTAAGAAGACCCAGTTCAGAGTTTTAAGGCAGAGTGTAGTTTGATGTGAAAATCTCTGGGCAGCCAGACACATAATTGTCTACCACGTTTCCCGCGAGCACCCTCACCCCATGGACTTCTACTTAGTGACCATGAGACTAGGGCTGGAGCAAGAAAACCAAGAGAAAGCACCTGTGTGATGCAGGCATGCAGAGAACCTGGCTGAGATTGGAGGTGGAGTAGTGAAATCTGCCCTGTTCTGATCATGAATTCAGAGCAATTTGCAATCTTCAGAATCTGGCAGTGGGACAACATATCTTCATATCTTTGCACGACAGGAGCCATCCCTGAGTCTGAGTTCTCTGCTCTGAAGAGCTCAAACCCACCCCCAAAGTGGTTGTGCTGCCCACAAGGTCTGCAGGAAACCCACCCACACTCCTCTACCAAGCTCGGACAGAGACAAAGGTAGTGTTTGCTCCAGACTCTGCACCAACGACAAGGTAAATGGGGCTGCTGGGGAAGGGCTAAGAGCGTGAGAGAGCCTCACACCCGAGTCCTGGGTATTGAGGGTTTGCCAGAGTCAGAGCGTGAGCAGGAGGATGGAAGCTTCTCCCTACTCCCTACCCACTGCCAAGCGCACCTCAGACCTTGAACTCATGCTTGTATGGAGTGTTTGCCTAGTGGAGTCTACCCCTAGAGGAGGGAAGGAAGACTAAAAGAGACTCCTGGTGGCCAGGCATGAAGAATGGCTGAAATCTGAGTAAGTACTCCTGAAGGAAGCACTGGTGCTCCAGGCACAAAGCCTCGTTAAGCTGAGCAGTCCATCGTTAGGTGATGAAGCCCCAGTACACCAGATGTGACAGCGGCAGCAGAAAAGCCCACGCCCAACTTTGCTACAGACTGGATTGACTCAATACCCCTCATTAATGGCCTGACCCAAGATGAAGCATGTTCACTTCTGGGCTTTAATATAATTATCATTTTGGTGATTAGACACATGTCTCTACTAACACTTACAGACTATATCACTATATAAAGAATTGTACTTATATTGTATGCATGCATATACGAATATATGTGCATGTATCTAAATGCATGTGGGGTGTGTGTGTGTATGTATATGTGTCTATATGTGTGTCTATGTGTGTGTGTGTGTGTGTGTGTGTGTGTGTACTTCTCACACACCTATATGCTCTGTATTTACAATATGGATGGAAAGAAGTTTTTTAAAGAACAAGACCACATAAAAGGAAATCCTTTCAAATTTGTCTCCAGGGCAAGAAATTCTGAGTAATGTCCAAAATTACATACATTGAAATCATGCTACAAATCAGTATTATTAGAAATAAAGTCAATGAGTTCCTTTTGCAGAACTGCTATCCTTTTGGGGATTTGGAACTGCAATCAAGGAGATATGGGATTCATTTTTCTTTTGAGTTTTATTGAAGTAGAGTTGATATAAGATGAACTGCACATATTTAAAGGGCACAATTTAATAAGTATATGTGTGTGTGTGTGTGTATATGTATATACAGATGGAAGAATCTTATAACACCACAGCAAGTACCCACAGTAATGATTTCCCACAGTACTTCCTGAAAGGGAACTACTATCATTTATTTACATCTTTGTCTTGGTTTTGATCATAGGAGGAATGCATTCAATCTTTCATCATTAATTAGGTTGTAAGTGAAGGTATTTTATAGGCATTCCATATCCCATAATTGGAAATATTTTTTCAACCTGAAGTAGACTGAGGAAATTTCCTTCTAGAACTAGTTTGTTGACACAGTTTTGAGAGGAATGGATGTTGGACATTAGCAAATGTGTGTTTAACAACCACTTATTTTTTCCTATAATGTTTATGTCTGGCTGTCAGAATAATGTTATCCTTATAGAATGATTAAGGTATTTCCTTAGTTTTAAATTTTGGAAAAAATTTATATTAACTTATTTTTTTTTCATTAAAATGTTGGTAGATGAAACAAGATGGGATTGGGAGGGAGACAAACCATAAGTGACTCTTAATCTCACAAAACAAACTGAGGGTTGCTGGGGGGAGGGGGTTTGGGAGAAGGGGGTGGGATTATGGACATTGGGGAGGGTATGTGCTTTGGTGAGTGCTGTGAAGTGTGTAAACCTGGTGATTCACAGACCTGTACCCCTGGGGATAAAAATATGTGTTTATAAAAAATAAAAAATTAATTAAAAAATTTTTGGTAGAATTCCCCAGTAAAAGTATGTGTGTCTTGAGTTTTATTGTGCATGTTATTTAACTAGAAATCTAATTTTTAAAATAAACATAGAGGTATCCATGATATCTATTTTTAATTAGCTTTGACAGTTTATGTCTTTCAAAGAAATTAGAAAATTGTTAAACTTATTAAGACAAAGTTGTTCATAATACTGTCTTATCAATATTATTGATATTTTCAATACATGGAAGATCTGTCGTTATATACTTCTCTCATTGTTGATACTGGAAATTTGCTTTTCCTCTGAAAAAGCTGATCAGACTGGATAAAGTTTTTTAAATTTGCTTGATAGTTTCAAAGAATCAGCTATTGGTTTCAGAGATTTGAACTACAAGGAGAATTCAAGATGCTGTTGCTGGCTTTTAAGATGAATGGGGTCATATACAAGGACCAGAGAGCAGCTACACAGAGCTGAGAGTAAATTTTTGTCAACAGCCAACGAGGGAGTCCTACAGTTGAACTGAATTCTGCAAATAATAGCGTAAGTTTGGAAGAGAATCCTAAGCTACAGAAGGGAACTTAATTGACTAACACTTTGACTTCAGTTTTGTGAAATCCTAAAGATAGCATCCAGAGAAGCCAGCCATGACATCCTGTACTTCTGACTTAGAAGACTGAGAGATAATAAATGGGCATTATTTTAAGGCTCTAAATTGTGGTTATTTGTTATGTAGCAACAGAAAACTAATGGAAAGACAATATAACCAAGACAGTGTGATATCAGTATAAACTGATGGAACAGAATGGGGTCTAACAATATACAAATATATATAAATATATATGTGTATGTATGTATGTGTGTGTGTGTGTGTGCAAAATATACATACACACACCATCTATACAAACAAATACTCAAGTAATTTTCAAAACTGGAGCCAGAACAATTCGTTGACACAGGAAATATCCTGAAGAAGCTATACTGGAACAATTTGTTATCTAAAGGATGACTTAATAACAAGACCCATATATAATTCCTTACTCAAAAATCAAATAAAGATGGGTGATAGACCCATCCTTACATCCTAAATGTAAAACTAAAGTAATAAAGTTTCTGGAAGAGAAGATAGGAAAATTTCTTTGTGTCTTGAAGTAGACAAAAATTTCTAAGAAAAAGCAAACCATAAAAGATAAGATTACTTAGGCTTATCAAAATTAAGCCTTGTGTAAATCAAATCAGGAAAATAAACAGGAAACCATTAGCTGAGGGAAGATATTTGTGGCATATATTTTGGACACAAGGCTAACATATAAAATACATAATGAACTTCTACATGTCAATGGTAAGAACACAAACAACCTAAGGAAAAATGGGTAATAAATTCGAACAGACACTTTCACAAAAGAATAAATACATATTGTCAAAATGACAAACCTAACATGGTGAGGATTGGAGCAACGGAGAATCTCATACATTATTAATAAGAGCTTAAAATGATATAGTCATTTTAGAATACTTTTTTTTAAGATCTAATTTATTCATTTGAGATAGGGAGAGACAGGGAAAGAGAATATATGAGCAGAGGGAAGAGGAAGAAAGGGAAAAGCAGACTCCCTGCTGAGCCAGGAGCCCAACGTGAGGCTTGACATGGGACATGGGACTCTGTCACAGGACTCCAGGATCATGACCTGAGCTGAAGGCAGATGCTCAACCATCTGAGCCACCCAAGGGCTCCCTTTTGGGCGTTTTTTAAAATTGAACATATTTCTATCACATTACCCCCTAACTCCCCTTCTATCTACCATAAGTTATAACATACATCCATGAGTAATTTTATACAAGCATTTTCCCAAGTTTTGTTTAAAATAGCCAAAAATTAGAAATACCTCTAATGCTTGTTAATAAAAGAAAATATTATATATGTATATATATACATATATATGTGTATATATATAATCAGACATTATTTATAAATAGAAATGAACTGCTACTGTTAGCCACTATTCGTAGATCCATGTAACATCATGATGTGGATGAAAGAAGCTTGATATGCAAAAATACATGCTATGAAACTCCAGAATAAACAAACTAACATAAAGTGATAGAAGTCATGCTTGAAAGACTGAAAAAGCAAGGTGTGCTAGAAATGGAAAGCTTGGTAGGAGACATACTGTCTAGAGAGTGGAAAATGAACAGATTATTATGTCTTGCATATTCCAGTACAAAAATTAAACACAATACCTGGAATGTCTCTTGTTCTGGAAGCAGCATATTCCTTATCTAGGTAATAATGCTTCAGCCAATATACTGAGTGGCACAAGTGACAAAAAACACTGATGGCTTTCAGTCTTACCCAAATCAGGAAAGGGCTCTGCAGTAACTTCAGGCTAAAATGCAAGTAGCTCTGCTTCTTGTGCTATGTTATTGGAAGTGTTGGTGCTGCAAAAAAATGCCATGAGCATTAATGGCAAGTCCCTGTAGGAGAAACGAAATGAATACTTCTAAATCTTCACTGGAGTAAAGCCAAGTCTTTTACAGTAGGAGATTATACAACTTATGAAAAATGGTTTTTGACACACTGCCATAGATATGAACTTCTGACCAGTAGACACAAAAGAGACCTTGAAGCTAGTACTTCCTATAATCATAGGAATCTGATTATTATAGACTGACCACATCATAAGCACAAGTCTATCAGCAATCCATTGAGAGTCAGGAATGATACATCCAGGATCAAACTGGAGTAGGACCTCAGTATAAACAAGTTCAATGAGTACAATGAACAGTATAAACGAGTTCAATGAACAGGCCATTCAGACTACCATGTCACCCATCACAATTTACCAATACTGAACACTGCCCATGTCTCTGTGGACATTTCTTATGATGGGGTGGGATAGCCCAATTTGGGTCACAGTTGTGAGTTGGCTTCGAATGTGAGTAGATTTTAAAAGTTACTGTGGTTGCATGATAAACTCATTCCTGAAAAATGGTCATGAGAGAAAACTTCTGAAATAGCAGAGCTTCACGCTTGACCATCTACATTGGGTGGGAAGAACTATAGTCTGATGTTGGAATATACATGGACCTATGGGCAATAACAAAAGATTTGGTGCCTGGAAGGAGAAATAAGCCTGAAGAGAAATGTGAGAAAGTCAGGAACAAAGGAGTATAGGGGAGAAAGTTGTGAATGGATACCCTCTTTGTGTTCTTATCAACATTCAACCTTCACCATGGAAGAAATACTAAATAACTGGGTAACTTGGCAAATTGACATAAGTCATCTCTGCCATTTGCCACCTTGTTGCTGACACATTGTGCACAAGTAGAGTAACCATTCTGGAGGGTTGAAGATCATACATGCGTCCAACAGTGTGGTTCCTACCTAACAAAGTTGATATAGCTAATACTGTAATTATTTTGGGACATCACAAGCACCCATATAAGATGGAAAACTTAGTTAATAAATGTGTGTATTCTGTCTACTCCATTGACCATCTTTTTGTCTCTCTTCTTTATCTCCTCAGCCTCCTACCCCCTGAGATGCACCAACAATTCAATTAGGCTAATTAATACTCTTACAATGGCCATCGAGTGTTCAAGTAAAAGGAAGGGTTTTACATTTCTTCTTTAAATCAAAGCTAGAAATGATGAAGCGTAGTGAAGAAGTCATGTTGAAAGGTGGGATAGGCCAAAAGCTAGGCCTCTTCAACCAAAGAGTTAACCAAGTTGTGAATGCAAAGGGAAAGTTCTTGAAGAGAATTAATAGTGCTACTTCAATGAATACATGGAAAATAAGAAAGTGAAACAACGTTATCATTGATAATGGAAAACATTTTAGTGGTCTGCATAGAAGATCGATCCAATCATAACATTCCCTTAAGTCAAAGTCTAATCCAGAGCAAGGCCTAACTCTCTTCAATTCTAAGAAGGCTGAGAGGTAAATAAGCTGCAAAAGAAAAGTTTGAAGCTAGTAGAGTTTGGTTTATGACGTCTAAGTAAAGAAGCCTCTTCATAACATCAAAGTACAAAGTGAAGAAGCAAGTGCTGATAGAGAAGCTGCAGCAAGTGATCCAGAAGATCTAGCTAAGACAGATTTTCAGTGTTTATGGAAGCACTTTCTATTGGAAGAAGATTTCATCTAGAATTTTCACAGATAGGAAAAATCAATGCCTGGCTTTAAAGCTTCAAGGGACAGGCTGATTTTCTTATTAGTGGCCAATACAGTTGGTGACTTTAATGTGAAGCCAGTGTTAATTTGCCATTCTGAAAATCCTAGGGCCTTTAAGAATTACGTTGACTGGAAGGATAAAGCCTGGAGGACAGCACAACAGTTTACAACATGGTTTACTGAATATTTTAAGCCCACTATTGAGAACTACTGAAAAAAAAATCCTTTCAAAATATGACTTCTTACTTACAATGCACCTAGACAGCCAAGAGCACTGATGGAGATGTATGAGGAGATTAATGTTGTTTCCATGCCTGCTACCACAACATCCATTCTGTAGCCCAGGAAAGAGTCATCTCAAATTTGAAGATTCATTATTTAAGAAACACATTTTGTAATGAGATAGCCACCTAAATAGTGATTTCTATGTGTATCTGGGTAAGGTAAATTGAAAATCTTCTGGAAAATTAAATTAAGGTATGCACATCGTTTTTCTTGACATTATCATATTGAACCCTTAATAGACTACAGAGTAGTGTAAACATAAAATTTATATATACTAGAAAAACAGAAAATTCATTTGATTGGCTTAATTGTAATGTTTACTTCATTGTGGTGGTCTGGAACTGAAGTGCAATATTTCCAAGGTGTGCCTATACTTGGGTATTCCTTTATATTACCTTAACTCTTCTTGATAGTAAACAGACAAGCATAGTACATGACTTGAGAAAGTAATGATGATCAGAAATTCAAAAACCTCAAGAATGAGGATTTGGTTCTCAACACTGTGGACAAATAAATGCTAGATGAATCAGGAGAGCTAAGTGTAGATAACAGAGGAGAGAGATAATAAATACCAGTTGTAGTTTGAAGACCGATGGCAGTGCCACGTAGTTTTGCTAAGTTTCCTTTTCTAAAGTCCCCACAAAAAGATGTGCTTATTGTAATGTTTGAAGAACTTCACTCAGAACGTAGCTAAAGAAATGGATCAGTTGGCTGATCAGGTGGCTCAGTTGGTTAAGCATCTAACTCTCGATTTTGTCTCAGGTCATTATCTCAGCGTTGTAGAATCAAGCCGAACATGAGTCTACTCACTCAGCATGGCATCTGCCAGAGATTCTCTCTCTCCCTTTGCCTGCCTCCCCAACCCCGGTGCTCATGTTTTCTCTCTCTAAAATAAATAAATAATCTTAAAAAAAAAAAAAGATAAGAAAAGAAAAGAAAAAAAAGAAATGGATCAAGGTAGCACAATGGGTGAATTGTGAATACTGTTAGGTACTACTGAGGTGTTCCTCCAGAAATAATTTCCTTTTCTAGATGCTAGGAATGATCCCTAAAGAAAATCTTCAGCTATCAGCCCCCTACAAGCATTGCCTCATCTGCCTTAACAATGTACTTACTTCCCTAAGTGGCTCACACCCAATGATGGGTTAGCTTGAGAGTATGAAGACCTGGTTCCCTCAGCCAAAGTAAGGACAGTCTACTAAGGACATCACGGCCTCAGAAATCCCCACCAAAGCTAAGTACCCTTCATTGTGGTTGCATCTCACTGATACCTCCCTTCTGCTCCGCCATTATGTTTCCTTTCCCTTTGACAGGCTGTGACCACAAAAGCATGCCTGAACATTAAAGCCTATCTCAGGTAACCAACATTTGATGGTATAAAAATATGAATGGATTTCACTATAAAATATGAATGGATTTCAGATGCAGTGAAGAGGACATTTTACATCTCTCTTTTAGGTGAAAAACTTTCTGTTTCACAACTGGCCCTCACATGACAGAAAGTAACACAAAACAATTTATCTCAATAAAAGATTATTTTATGGATTACTTTTATATACTCAGTGTAGAAATACAGATAGAGATTGAGAGTCAGGTAAGTATCATTAATTAATATAATATATTCCAAATTACTGCACCTGGCCCTGAGTAGCAGTTGTTTTTCTAATATGTGTTTGTAGTTTATGGACTCTTTCCAATGGTGAGAAATTTTGCTTATTTTTGGTAGGAAGGATGTGGCATACATATTAATAACAGAAAGTAAGCACTAAATATGCTTAAGATTTTATCTTATTTTTTGATAATGAATGATTTTGGATGGCTATTCAGCATGGAAAACATTCTCTAAACCAGAGATCAATTGATTAAGTTGTTGTTCAGTGTCTTTGCAATAAACAAAAGGAACTACTTATGGTTTCTGGGTTCCCCAATCCACTTGGTTTCCTGACAGTCAATTACTTTTTTATGCACTGAAACTTCATATATTCTTAACCATTCTCCCTAAATATAAACTAGTTAATATGGTATCAATCTCTTGCTTTTATAAGTGTGATACATACAGTAGTGTCTGGGAAAAAAATAAAAAGTAACGTAGATGGCAAGAAAATAAATTATATTTCTTGAGAGATTTTACTTTCAGAGTTTACTATTCAAAAATTTATGTAGTTCATACTTTAAATTAATGAATTTTATCTTTTCATACCTACTTTATAAATGAAAAAACAGAAATCCAGAGAGATGCTTAAGAGCTTCACAAAAGTGTCCCAGAATAATTCTGAGTTTCTACTATAACAAACATCGCCGGTTTCACAAGTTCTTTCAGTCATATCAAGGGTTGATAATCTAATTGGCATTCTGACTCAACCAGGTATTCAGTGATATTTTCATAAGATGTATCTTGTTAATAGTTCACAGAAATTTTCTTTGTCTGAACTCATATTTCTCACATATTTTCTTGTGAAAATTCCCCACATGAAATGTGTAAGCACAAATGTTCAATCAGGTCCTGAAAACAAACAAAAAACTAACACCGGATGGTTTTTATTTTTGTCAAAGTAAAATATGAAAATGTTGCAACACCTGTTTCCCAATATCCTCCAGATACAGACATGAGAGATTATAACCTTCAGAGCATCAGGATCATGTTGAAATTCTCTCTCTACAGAGCTTAATAAAATACTTGAATGGAATAGCATGAAAAATCGCTATATATTAATGCTTCCAAGAAAGTCTAGAAACCAGCTTTTACTCTGAGTTGGCAGGCGTTTCTCCCACCCAATCATTTTCCCCCTGCTACTTTAGAACACTCAGGAGCCTCGCTTCAGCTTCATTGTGCTTTAGTTAATAGCTAGCAAAGGTCAAAAGAATATTTTTTTCTTTTCAAATACATAGTTGGGACATGTTTTTCCTAGATTCTGACTTTATTGAAGAAAGTGTAACTTGGGAAGAAGGGTATATGCTAGAATATATTAAAACCCTGCTCCTTCTTGCTCTGTGACCTTGGTGTAATAACCTCATCAGTAAAATAATGCAGTG